>NW_024342473.1:1070694-1497733 GCF_902729225.1 Pteropus medius
CTCTCCTCTCCTCTCCCTCTCTCTCACGTCCTGTAGTCTCTCTGGAATCCCTCACTCTGTAAAACTCCTTACTCCCAATCCCCCTCCATGACTCTTCCGAATGCCCAGCCAAAATGGACTTTTAAGTCTGTCTCCTTTTCTTCTAACACTTTATTGTGTACATCAATTCAGCCTCTCAGGCTTCCTCTAGTTTCTCTGTGCAGTTCCAGGATTCAGCACTATAGAGAAGAAGCTGGGAGTTGACCATCGAGCACAAATCTCCCGTCACTGAAGAGCTGGGAAGGGGAGGAGGAGCAGGGGTGGTAGAGGGAGAAGTCTGAAGATGTGTACGGTGATCGTTCTTGTCCTTGTTATGCATTACTATATTTCTTAGCTATAGTTCAGTAGACAAGGCTGTCTTGGAAAGTTACGGATGTCGTAATGACTTGTTAGGAGAGCGATATTACGGCTGTCTATCTAGTAGCAGGGGAGCCTACAGAGCAGTAGTTCTCAAAGTGTAGTCGCTGGACCAGCAGCATCAGAATTGCCTGAGAACTTGTTAGAAATACAACCTAAACCTCCTGAATCAGACCCTCTGGGGTGGAGCCCAGCATTCTGTGTTCCAACGAGCCCTGTAGGTGGTTCTGGAGGAGCTAAGGTTTGAGAAGCAAACTTTTCCTCCTGGCTTGGACTTCTCCAGGCCAAGAAACTTATTGAACTTGATTCTGGTTCCAGCTCTGCTTCCTTCTAGCTCTATGACCTCCACCAAATCATGTAACCTCCCCAAGCCTGGGGGGAGACCACATCGAACTTTCTGCCATAGCGTCTCAGGGCTCCTGCTCATGTCAAAGTAAGGCCCCGGAAGGAGTCTCTTTCTTGGCTCCCAGTCACAGGGCCTCAATGTGCCTTCTTTCTCCCTCTCTCTTTGGGGAGCTGCCATCATCTCCCCTGTCCCTTGGGGTGCCTCTCTCTCAATAATAATTACAATAATAATAATTCCCAACCCTTTTGTGATAGTGACACTGAAATGACAGCCCCAGAATCCACATGGTCAGCTTATTCTTGGCTAATAATGGGATCAATTTTCCTTCTCTGAGGCAGGTATGCTCCTTGAACATCAACACCCTTGGAAATGAGGTAAAGCACTTTGACCAAACACAGAAGTCTTTTCAGGTAAATGGCTCACCTATCACGAGAACAAGATCTCAGCAAGGGGTTAAAACAAGAAATTGAAACAATGTTTGACTTCAAATACATCTCTCTCTACTCCTCACTTTCTAACCTCTCCTTTTCTCCAGTAAGCTCCCGATTATTATTATGGGTTAGAGTCTTCAGCAACAATATCTTTCATTTTAAATCATTTAAAACTCTAGAAATTCTGTCCTTGGGGAGTGCAGCCTTAACTCTTTGCCCATCAGTGCCCAACTAGGAGGATTTTGGTGAACCGAAGCATTATTTCTGCTTGGCTTCTGATTCTCTGGGCTTTGGGCTTTTCAAGAGAAGATAGCAATTAACTCTGATCAAAATGGGACACATCCTCAGATGTACAATGATCCAGAAGCCACAAAGGAGAACAAGCGTGGTATAGCAGGGTGCTAAGAGATGCACCTGGTACTGACTTGCACATGTGCCAGAAGGAAGACAGATAAGACATAGAAAGTCATCTCCATGCCCTGGAAATGTGCTCACGTTCTCTGGGAGAAATGTTTTGGCTATCTAAACAAATGCTTCTCAAATGTTAATGTGTATATAAATCACCTGAGGATCTTATAAAAATGTACATTTTGACTCAGCAGCTCTAGGGTAGGCCCGAGATTCTGCATCCCTAACAAACTCCTGGTGCATGGACCACATTGTGAAGAGCCAAGAACCTAACTCCTTCATTTATGAGGTCGTTGGCCAAGAGAAAGGACTATGAAAACACAAGAGATTCATTAGCTGGGAGTAAGAGTAAGCATTTCTGCTGAGTGTTCTCATCAACTTCAACAGTATAAGTTAAGTTAAAATATTATCTTACTTGGAGTCTGTTTATCTTTACCTTTTTTCAGAAAAAAAATATTTTAAGTAGTATGTATGTGCTGTTATTTTGTATGTATCAGTATGTATTATATTTCCATTTTCTTAGCTTAGTTTTTGCCTAAATACAAAATTAATTTCAGGGAGCGTGATCTAGGGGGACAAGTGTTATACCCAGCTGAGACAGTGGTTCAGTGGGGAGAGCACAGAGTTTAGAATCAGGTGATTGAGCTTCTTAGCCTCTGCCAGGCTATTTTCCAAAACCACATTGGCTAGGTTTTCTCAGACTTATTTGAGAAGTCGAATGCTTAGAAATCATAGTTCTCCCTTCAAGGCACGATGAATGAAATATTTATATAGTTTATGTAATGACATGATACAATTTTACTGGCAGGTAATATGGCTCTAATAAATGAATGCAACAAAAAATAACAACCTGCTTTAAATCCTTTTGGAATTGAGCCCAGTTTTATTATTAGTAAATGAGAGTAATAATCCTACCTGACACATGGAGACCACTGATCTTTCAGATGGAAAGGAAGACATGAGAAGGTCTTTGTTTTCGGTGCTTATGTAGTGATCACCATGAGGCACATCATATGGCAATCAAGACTTGCACTGCTACTGGCCACCATTTATTAAGCATCTACCACATACAACAACCCAGCTAGGTATGTATTTTTATTATCTCTTATATTACAGATGAGGGAACTAAAGATGATAATGGTTCACTCCTCACACATCTTTCAAGGGGCCGCTCACCAGCCCATGCTCCCAGTTTCTTCTCCTTTGCCAGAAATTTGCTTTCTTTGTCAGGAAATTAACATGTGGCTTTTGACTAAGCAAGTCTCCATGGCACTATTACTCTTTTCTGAGACAAAGTCCCTTTAATCATCCATTGAAGGCCATAGACCTTCTTCCCAAAAAAACACACATAAGCAAACATACCATCTTGCATTCAACTTCAAGGGGTTCATGGGCCCCAAGCAAAGAACTTCTCTCCTACAGAGTTTAGGAAGACAAATAGAGCTGTTGAAGGTTTCCAACTGAATAGGACCAAGTACTGTTCTGAAATGTTTTCCTTAGCTATTTTCCTGACTTTTTTATTTTTCAAATATTTGTATTGATAAAAGATTAAACACTCCCTAAATGCCAAAAATATCCTCTGGCAATAGGGTGCCCATAGAGTTTCCAATATTTTTAAGCATCAGTCATCAAAGACCGTATCTATTTTTATTAGTAGGCAGTATCACTTCAGATTAGGGAGCTTCCAGAAAACGCTGGTTTCTCTTTCTCTTGGTATCTGAATGAAACAAGATATTTAAGCAAAACAACTTTATTGCTCTGTCCTGGCTTTTGGACATAAGAGACTTGAGCTGTTGACAAAAAATCCAGAGGTGAGAAATACAGTTTGGTAGTGGTTTCTATAATCTCTGTCTCTCTCTGTCTCTCTGTCTCTCTGTCTCTCTGTCTCTGTCTCTCTCTCTCTCTCTCTCTCTCTCTCTCTCTCTCCAAATGTATGGGAATGGGAAGGGAAGGAGAAAGGAAAGACAGAAGAGATCAGATATTTCTACTTAGAATAATTGGAAACGAACCTTCTTTGTACATCTTGTAGATCCATAGTTCTCAAAGTGTGGTCTCTGGATTAGCAGCAGCAGCACCACTGGGAACTTGTAAAAAATGCACATTCTCAGACCCCCACCTCAGACTGAACAGAATCAGCTTTAGAGTTGAGACGCAACAGTCTGCTTATAGTAAGCCCTCGAGGTGATTCTGATGCATACAACAAAACACGTTATGGACAGATCTTCTCTGACAGGATTGACCCTCCCAGCTGGTCCTAAATCAGACTGCTGACCCTGATGCAGGGGGAGCATACGTGAGGAAGAACACAGTGCTGAGGAGGCTGGTGTTCACTGAGCAACAGCTCCAAGTCAGGCGCTGCATGCTTATGATTCCATCTCACCCTTCCATAAGCCCCAAGAATGTTTATTCTTGTCTCTATTTTAAAGATTTTTTTTTTTAAGAGAGCAATTCTAAGAGATAAGGTAGCTATTGGAGCCTACAGACCTACTGAGTAGTGGGCTCACAGTTCGAAACTGGAAAAGTACAAAGAATGTAGGAATTATCCACGACCCTGTTCAAAATAACCACTGTTAACATTTAATATACCTCCACGGAGTATTTTTTTCCCCGTGTAAACCCCCTCTGGATTCAAAAGCTGCTTTGTGCTAACAGAGTTCCGGGTCCAGAGAGGGTTCCTTTCTCTGGGGTCTGAAGACCCAGGAACTACGGCCGTGGCCCCCAGTTTTGTCCTGATCACCCTCTAAAAACCAATGTCTGGGTCCTTGGGTTCTCCCTCCATCCCTACAAGTGATGCAAGATAGAAGTAAGAACTTAGTAAATTAAACAAGTGAGTTAAAGTAAATGCAGAAAGCTGACCAAAAATGAAATGGGAGCTAAGACCCTACTCTAAGATTGAGCAGAAATGAAGTTAGAGTCAGATTTAGGACAAGCTGTTGATGCTCAGTTCCCTAGAAAAAGGAGGGAGGCTTGTTCTGAGACACATGCACTTGTGCTGGGGACCGAAGAGACTGCTGTTTCTGGCACACACTGCAACTCTCTGTCCCGGGCAGGACATCATGGTCTCTGCGCCATGAGCCAGGCATTGTGCACCAGAGTCAGGGAATGGAAGTCATCAACATTCTGGACAGCCCTTTGTGATGTTTGGATGGTTCTCTGTTTAAACCCCTGTGGAGGCTGCTGTGTGTCTGTTTCATGCCAGACTCAGAGAAAATAGTAAAGATAAAAGACAGGAGGCTTAGGCTTATAGATGTTGTTTTCATAAAGTATTTGTTTTCCTTGCTGTTAAGACCACTTGTCCAAGTGAATCATTTTGATTTGATGCATTTTATTAAAATACTCTTTAAACAAAAAAAAAAAGAAAAAAGAAAAAATGCTTTTTAGGAAGAAGGAAGAGGAAGGGAGAAGGGAGAGGAAGGAGGAAGGAAGAAAAAAGGAAGGAAAGAAGGAAAAGGAAAAAAGGGAAGGAAAAGGAAAAGGAAGGAAGGAAAAGGAAGGAAAAAAGGAAGGAAGGAAGGAAGGAAGGAAGGAAGGGAGGAAGGAAGGAAAGATACAAAGAAAAAGAAGGGAAAGATTAGATTTTTTCCTCCAATTCTGCCACTGATTCTATGAAACCTGGGAGCAATCACTTCTTGGCTACCCCTCAAGACCTTAGTATTCACCTACTACAAAATGAAAATGAAGATAACTTGCAAGGATTTTATATGACAGAGATTTGTCATACTTAGCCTGTGGATAATTAAAATTTACAATTAACAATTTTGTCAGAAGAATGTCTTTTAGTCTCAGGGGTCCTTTATTATGTATGCTAATAGGACAATTTAGGATAAAGGCAGGAAGTGGGTTCTAAAAAGAAAAGCACCATTATGTAAGTTAAGGAGTGATACAAGATATTCCCTTATGGGAGAAAAGTTTTAACACATTTGACTTATCTACTTTTGAATAGAAAATACATTCATAGCATTCAAAATTCAGACAGCACAAAAGAATAGAGAGTGAGTCTTTTCACACCCCTGTTCCCCACTGCCCAGTTTTCCTCTCCAGGGGTAATTAGAACCACCAGAGTATTTTGTGTTCTGTCAGATGTATATTATGCATAAACGGGCAATACACTTATATTCTGAGACCTTATTTTCTAATGCAAATCAGAACATACTGTTCGACACACCTTGTTTCATACCTTGTTTTTACACTTAACAGTATATAAGGAACTCCTCCATGATCCCTACCTTAAAATTATGATCCATAATAGAGGTTCCTTCTAATTGCCTTTGTTTTTGCCTGCTTTTTTCCTTTATTTTACAGTTTTTCTCTCTCTGCTTTCATTGTAAGCCTTCTTTTCTATTCCAATTACATTTCATTTAGCTGAAAGTAAGATGATCAGATCTTTGTACTTTAAGTGTCTAAGACCTCTGGTGATAGCAGTTCTGAAGAAAATTCCTTATACCTTTCTGGAGAGACAGATATGAAACAGGATGTAAGGAGCAAGGAGTAGGAACAATGAGAAATGGAACCAAGATTATTAATCATCAAAGAAATGCAATGAGATACTACCTCACACCTATCAGAATGGCTGTTATCAATGAGTCAACAAATAAGTGTTGGTGAGGATATGGAGAAAAGCGACCTCGTGCACCATCAGTGCAATTGTAAATTAGTGCAGCCACTATCAAAAACAGTATGAAGATTCCTAAAAAATTAAATATAGAACCCCCATATGACTCAGCAATCCCACTTCTAGGTATTATCCAAAGAAAATGACAGTAATTCAAAAAGGTATATGCACCCTTGTGTTCAGTGAAGTGTTATTTATAATAGGCAAGATATGGAAGCTACTAGGTGTCCATGGATAGATAACTGGATAAAGAAGATGTGGCACATATATACAATGGAATATTACTCAACCATAAAAAAGAATGAAATTTTGCCATTTGTGACAACATGGATAGACCTAGAGGGTATTATGCTAAGTGAAATAAGACAGAAAAAGACAAATACCATATGATTTTACTGACATGTTAAATCTAAAACAAAACAAAACAAAACGAACAAACAAACAAAACAAAATAAGACTCATAGAGATGAAATTAATAGTTGTCAGAGGGGAGGGGTTTGGGGAGGATGGATGAAAAAGGTGATGGGGAATATAGTCAATAATAGTGTGAAAACTTTACATGGTGGCAGATAGTTACTAGACCCAATATGGTGAACACATTGTGAAGTATATAAATGTCAAATCACTATATTGTTCACCCGAAACTAACAATATTATATGCCAAGTATACTTAAATTAAAAAATAGGATAAAATAAAGACAAAGGCACTGTGAAGGATCCAAATATTTGAAATAATATATCCCAAATATATTGATCATTGATGATGATTTGGATGACCAAACTAGAAAAGCTGATTTTCTGTATGAGGGATTTGGTTAATGTGAAGAGGTGGCTAATATGTTAAAGTAGCAGAAGAAGGATTTTGCTGGGTGGAAGGCTGAAAACTCACACAGGAATCTATAGACAGCAACATCGTCTCTAAAATGAGTGTAAGTTGACATACTTCTAGTGGCCAATTTAGAAAAAAATATCAAAAGAATTAAAAATGCACATACCCTATGGAATTATTCAGAAACTCCTGCTATTTAAAAAAAAAAAAATGAGACGAACAAAGTTCTCACATTTAAAAAAGGAAAAATTAGAAACCATTTAAATATCAAACATAAGAGATTAATGTAGTAAATTATGGTACATCCATAAACCAAAATACTCTCAGCTATAAAATGTGTTTACAGGTTTGAGAAAATGTTCTCCATAAATTTCTAAATTATAAAAAAAGTTTATAACAGAAAAAAGGCTCACTGTGTATATTTATTATAATGTAACATAATAGCAAATGTCGATTGTGACTCACCATGTACCAGATGCTCTTTGCTGCATTTTGAGTGTCTTAATTCATTTAAACCTCACCACAGCACCATAAATTAGGAGCTATGACTATTTCTAACTTGCCCACAAGAAAACTGAGGCACAGAGCAGATAAGCGACTTGGATCTGCCACTGGCAGGTGGAAGATTAGGCCTTGGAACCTGGTATTCTGGCTAAACCCACACACTTAACCACATGTAATTTATGTATCAAGAAACCTTGGAGAAAAAACAAAATTAGGTTGTTTCTGAACGCTGACCGAAACAGGGGAGATGCATCTCTACATGGGCAGAAGTCATCCTCTGAAAGCAGCTCTGTGGGGGGCTGAAGGAGGTGGGTTCAAGGCTGGTCTGCCTGGGTTGCTAGGGCTCAGATAAGACTGATATGAAAAACTGAAGTCAAGGATATACAGATCAATCAAGGAGACTCAGAAGGGACTGAAATGTTTCACCTCAATATCTTAAAGATAATTTAATTTAATCACAAAATGTGCCATGAAAGCATCCATTAGAAAAACAAACAACATACAACTGTTTATAAATCTGAATTTGTGAAGTGATCGACCATTTATTTATTTACATAATAAATAACTTATTTAGTCTATAATGACTGTTTAGGGATCCTTTTAAAAATGAGCTCTCATCCTTTACTTATTAAAACATTCAAAATAAAAGTAAAACGAAAACTAAAAGCTCTTTGTTATAATACAAAATGAAGCCCAGAAAAATCCCAATATTTTGTGTAGAGAGATTGGTCATATTTTCTAACTTTTCTTTGGAGATGTTTTCAAAACCATTTTTATTTTCAATTTATTATTCTACATTGTTTTTAACAACAACAAAAAATTGTTTTGCCTCTATCATTTACCATACTTGTCATAAAATGACGGTGTTTCCAGAAGTTCAAATCCATTGACAAATTATGATGATCTGCCACCACAAAGACTCCTTTTAAAAATGAACTTCAGCTTTTCAAGACTCAAAGAGGTATCCCCATAACATATTAAGTAATGTCAACAGTGTTGAGATAAATGTATCTTCCCAAGAAGGCTCCTGAGAAATTCTAACATTTTGTTTAAAAACAATATTAGTCACATTACTTTATTAACATATATGTGAATTTGAATTTAAAAATCTGTTGTACAAATTGAGTTATATTTACATACCCATATCTAGAATTTATTTCAAGGCATGTGAACACTATATTCCTTAAAGTATAACGAACACTATTTTCCTCTTCATTGCATAATGGCCTGGGGCCTTGAGCAAACTAAAATAAACTACACTAATTTTTCAGTTGTATGACAAAGCCTTAAATCCACCACATAAATATTCCAAAACCAACTCAGAGCAGTTAGCTGATGGCTGTATCCAAAGCACAGAGGGATTATGCTCCGGCTTTGAGGGAGCTGGGGAAACGCGTTTTCTGACCTTCTGTACCAAAAGGCTCCTTTTCATCTGGTTTCAATTCTCTTGTTTGTGCACCTAGCCATATTTATTATTGAATTCCTGATTTCTTCTTCTTGTTTCATGTTCCATGTTCCAGCGATTTATGAGAAATTGCTGATCTGGATGTTATCTCTGGCATCTAGCAAGTACACAGAGCCCCTTAAGAAGGCCGAGGGAATAAATGTGTTTTGAACTGCACATCGCCCAGGCTGAACAGATGTCCATCAATTCATGAAAATGCCAGCTGAAGATGCTTTAATAGGATGCATTTTTCTTCCTAAACACAACAGTTACAGGGATGTTTTCAAAATTACAGATATATTTCCCTCTTTGGCGGATGACTGTTGTTAGAAATGATAAGACTTGGTCCTAAAAAAAGTGATTTGTGGAGAAATCTGGTCAAAGATAGGTTTTGTTTGTTTGTTTGAGTTTAGCTCTAGATTGAGCAGTATCTTTTCTATATCAGGGATCTGTCTTGTTTGGTTTGACTAAGAAATGAAATTCGCTAGTGACATTTCAGTTAAATCTAAACATCTCCATAAAGGTGCTCTAGTTTATAAGTGTGTGGGAAATGAGAATTCTTTAATGGTGACCAGCTTTCTCTCGCTTAACTTAGTGAAAACCAATTAGCAAGTCTAATGTGCTTGGAGAAAATCATCTAATTAAATAGATTTTGTAGGCTAGTCAAAATATTCAGGAAATTTTCTTTATACTTCTTCTTATCCACTAGAGGTGATTAAACACATCTCCAGAAATCATTGCTCTCACCGAACCTTATCTTTCTAGGGAAGGTCTCTGTATTACCAAAATATTATAGCAAACACCTTAGACATGTATACAGATTTCTTAGTAGGCTTAGCGCTTTGCGACTTTGCCCATAGAATAATTTGTAAGTGACTAGAGGGTGGGATGGCTGAATATGTCAGGTGCTAATTAGTTAATATGAGATTTTTCATGCATATCCACTTTACTTCTCAGAGTAAAATCAGAAAAGCAACACACGGAATGCAGGAAACATGTAAAGAGGTTAAGGAACACAGTAATAAACAGTGCAGGTGCATTAAAAGGTATATAATAGTAAAAGAAAAGAAGTCCTCCTTTTTCATGATAATAAAGGAGAGAATGGATATTTTCCCCTACTTCTTCACACACACGTTATCAGCTGTGATAGAATGCCTAGAGCAATAAATACGTCTCCAATTAGGTAGTTACACAAATTAAGCAAGGAAATAATTAATAAATCAAATGTTCTCTTCTGCATTTCCAAATACTTGAATCCCAGGGTGCTTAAGGAACTAGTTGAAAAAAAACCCTAAACATTTCTTCTATAAACTTCAAGAATGTTTAAAGGACATATACACATCATTCTTGGCTAAGCAAATCTTTGATTTCCAGGATTGTTCTTTATAGAGCTCATCAATTTAATTTCCAAAACTCAAAGTTAGACATTGTAGGGCACAAAACATTTATTTCAGGGTGGTGGGTTTAAGTATTATTTTCATTTTCCTCTTTATATTTTCCTATTTGTTAACTGTTTTTATAGAGTTTATTTGTATAGTGTTTATACTTCCATAATTTAAGGGAATGATATTGAAAAAAAGTCCTTGGTTGCCAAACACACACACAGCGCGCCCTTCACAAGTGCATGGCACAATGATGAAGGAACTAGTTTTGTTAGACAGTTTTTCATAAGGATGGCTACTTACTCTTGTATCTTGTTATCTTGCATCCATCTAGGTTAGGTACCTAAGGGTCTTTTTTAAGAATTTTATTAAAAGTTTAATTCAGAAGAACTAATCCCATACTGAGACATGATTTTTGATAATAAACATTTAAACAAAGCCCAAAAACAAAACAGAAACATTATCGTATAAATAGTATACAAATAAAAAACTGTATATTCCCAAATTGTTCTCTCTAGAGTACAGAAGGAACGATTAATCAGAAATGATTAAAGAAATTATTAGGGAAGCCTTGGTTCCATCTAGATTCTTGTATTCTCAGCCTAAATCAATTATCATCCACTGCTACCTCTTGTGCTCTTCGCTGGACCATATCACATGCTAATCTGAATCTTCACTCAAACATTTCATTTCATTATATTTGCTTGAATTCTTAGTCTTTCTCCAATTATTCAAGTCTCAGACTTTAAGAAACAATGTCTTCTTTAATTATATTGCTAATTGCCAGCTACTTCAGTCTCTAATTATTGTATCACAGACCTTCGCAGATACAACTCTGTTCAAATGCTATAAATGTCCACTGTTGTTCCCTCTTACAAAACACCTTTCTCTCTCCCAGACAATGGTGCAGAGGGGTTTTTAGACTTCTGGACCAGCCAGGCAGTGTTTTCCTTTACAATGAAGTTATAGGCTGTCACTCATCTTTACAGGCGGACTCTGTCTTTGCCCAACACCAGTAAGAGCTTAAAACCCTGCCCTGTTTTACATAAGAAACACAGTCATTCCCAGCATTTTGAGATTTTTAAAAACTGACTTTACTACAGAATTCAAAGAGGAAACAGAGGAGAGGTCTTACATTACACATCCCCAGCACACCGCCACAAACATCCAAATCAGAGCTAACTCCTCCCACTCTTTAGCTTTACGGCCAACGGGTCAACAGGGGTTTTCCTTGTTACCCTTCATCTCCCAGAGAGCCCCCAGCCCCACAGGCCCCGTCCTTCCTGCACTCTCTCACCCCCAACACGCATATTCATATGCCCAGTTGTCAGCGAATTAAGTCTTCTTTGTAAAATGGAGATTATGGATAACAATTTTATTTTCTCCTGCTACAGTCACATTAAGTGCTCACAACAAACCTTCGCAACAGGTTTCATCATTCCTAGTTTACCCTGAGGGAAGTCCAGGGTGCAAACGGAGGTTCTCGCTCTGCAGAGCTTCGTCATAAACTACTACGCTATGTCTGTTTCCTTGTATAATCATAAGATGTCTGTATAACCCTCACATAAATGAATGCGAAATATCCAAACATCAAAATCCAGGCAGCTACAGATACAGGGATGGCTTTTATAATGCAAATCAGGAAATAGACACAGAATTATGTCTTTGTTTGTCTCTGTTTGAACAAGAAAGGAAAACAGCTCAAGGTCAAGTCCAACTTTGAAGCTGTCTCTCTTAAAAAAAAAAAATGCTAGGTCAGCCTATATACCCTACCTCTCAGTCACATAAAAAGAAGAAATCATTGTCAGGCATCAAGCACGTATGCAGAGTAATACATGTTCTTAACATCCAGCATTTACAAAGACGCATGCTGTGGTAAATAAATTGTGTGGTGGGGCACTAGAAGTAGAAATGCAGTTGGTAAATAACTGGACTTGAGAACTATACAAAGAGAGACTAAGAGAAATCTGTACCTTTATTATCAGTCCTTTTCAAGCAAGGGAACTGGGACTTGCTTGAGATGTGAGCAACCATAGGATATAGAAGGATAACAAAGAATGGACCTGAGTGAAGGAAAAACTGGAGGATTAGGCACACCTATGGGGAAATGCTAGTAAAAGTGAGTCCTAATGTAAACTCTGGGTGTCTTCCCAGGCACCATATTCCCAGCTTTGTTCTATGTACTTGCACACGACCAAAAAGAGCTTCCATTTTCTAGCCTTTGAACAGAGGAAAAATACAATTGATAATGCAAAAGCTGTTTGTGATGTGGTAACATGGTTTATGCACTTTGGAGGAGAAAGGGGCTCCACAGAAGAATGAGATTACCCATATTCTCTGATGCACTGTAGGTGGAGAAAGGGGCCACCCTCCCATGTACCCCTGGACTGTAAGGGGTGTATCTGTCCAAATAGGCTAGATTTTGCTGCAGTAACAAACTTTGAAAATATCAGGAGCTTAAAACAACTATGTTTATTTCTTGCTCACATTTATGTATCCATCACAGATTGGCTCACTGGATATCCAGCTCACTAGCGATCAAGGACCCAGACTGACGAAGATGCCACCTCAACATGTGCTTCCACAATCACCAAGGCAGGAAAAGTGGAAGTGGCAAAGTACGCACTGACTCTTAAAGCTTCTGCCCAGAAGGGATGTGTGTCACTTTCCTCTCACATTTCATTGGCCTGAGCAAGTCATATGCTACGTTAACTTCAAAGGGAGTCGGGAACACACAATCTCATCATGTGCTCAGAAAGAGAAGTGGAATGTCTGGGAACATGCCTGATTACGATCACAAGGAATCGTGATGCTAATTTAGTAAGGGATAGGTGGCAGGTTGTCCTCTCTCAATTTCTCTGCCTCCAAAGAAGGCAGAGAATCTGTCCATGTGCCCCCATGCAATGCATCAACCATGTTGGATTAGTTTCACTATTCTTTTATGAAGAAGGATGAGAATTAACATCAGAAACTCTGTACTTCTAACTCTGTGTTTAAAACCCATACACCAATATTGAGTTTAGTAAACTACATATCATTCATTACAAGTGTGGATTTAGTCATTTCCAGGTAATATTTTTAATCATCTTTAAATAAAAATCTTGAGTAACGAGTCATATTAAAAAATGTTAAGAAAGGGATCATCCTACTTGGATACCTGACGATTGCATTCAAGATCCTTAGTACCTACTCTCACATATTGCTGGTTAAAATATAAATAGACACAATCTTTTTGGAAGGAAATGTAGCAATATGTATCAAGAGCCTTAAATTATCCCTCATTCTTTTACTCAGCAATTCAACTGTTGGAAATCTATCCTAAATGATCCGAAATGTTTAGAAACAAAACGTTATGTTCATTGCCATATCGTTTATAGTAGTAAATAATTTAAAATCACCAAAATGTCCAATAATAGAGAAATGATTTAAATAAATGATTGTAAATCTATATGAGATAAAATTGAGTTTTTGTCCCAATTAAAATTAAAATTATATTTGTTCGGGGTAAAGGGTGTCAAACATATCAGGGTAGGGGGAGGGTGAAATGGGTAAAGGGGATCAAATAGATGGTAACTGAAGGAAACTGGACTTTGGGTGGTAATCACACAATAGAATATATAGATGTCAAATTATATTGTACACCTGAAAGTTATATAATTGTATTAACTAATGTTACCCCAATAAACTTAATAAAAAAATAGAATGCAAAAAAAAAAATTATGTTTGTTGGGAAACTGATAGCATAATATTAACTAAAAAAAATAAGGATACACAATTATTCATGTAGTATGATCAAAACTATGTTGACTGTATCTATATCATACAATATAAATTTTTATACGTATTTTGACATCCATTGTGAGCAGACTATCTCATACGATCCCCTAAAAAGACCTGTTTCCTTTTGGATATGATTCATGTTATAAATGCACAACCAAAGGGTGAGTGTTGTTTCTTAATTAATGACACAGACCACCACTAACTTGCTGGCAACATGTGGGTATGTAATGAGATTTTAAGTTGATTTTAGAAAGTTAGAAGATAGCTGTAAAATGTGTATGTACATATGTGTGTGTGTGTATATATATATATATATATATATATATATACACATATGTATCATATATATATACATATTTATATATATATATACATATATATATATATATATATATATATATATATATATAGTGTTTCCTTTTCTTTTGTTATGACTTAGTGCGTCTATATATATATATATATATATATATATATATATATATATATATATATATATATATACGACAAAGGAAACACTAGGTAATTCATTTGGCAAAAACCCATTTTCAAAGTTATTAGAATAAATCAATTAGGCATAAAAAGAGTGAGTAAGAAAAGACCCAGCAGACACATTGTAAACACTGAAACTGTTCTGGAGCATGATTCTTGCATGTGCATATATACTTAAATATGCCTACAGAAAGGTAATCCTCCTAGATATTATGCCTTTAATACACCAATGCATACAAGATTAAGGCCAGCTGTTTTAAAACAATAATAAAGTTTGGTAGTGGTTACTATGAAAAACTTCCGAAGAGAATTGTTATTTCAGCTGGAAATAGAAATCTGAGAAGAAAAATCAATCGATATTTAATAAGGTAAAGGCATATTTGTGAAAATGTTGATGAGTAGTTATTTTCATGGTCATTAACATTGACTCTATGAAGTATCTACTGAAAGCAGACAGATTTAAGACAAATCAGAAAGCACTTCCTATGTAGCAAAGTCACAATACTCTGGAATATAATGCCAAAGAAGTTAGTGTCCCCCCACAGGGTTTGTTTTGTTTGAGGCAAACCTCAAACAAAGGGGAAGATGCTGCCTCTCTTTCAGAGTCTGAGGTGATTTGGTTTGGGCTGGGAATGACTAAATGATTTCTCCATTGTTTTCTCAGTTTGAACAGTCGGTGCCCTGTCCTCTACATTATTTTTTTGACTTTTTTGAGGACAGAAGTAAACAATGACACTCTTTTCAAAAGGAAATCAGAGGGTTTATTTCCAGTCATATTACCTGTAATAACTAATTTTGGATTTAAAAAATATAATACCTCTAGAAATAACTTTGCATACTTATTTTTCTTGCTTACTAAAAGAACTTATCAGAGGTTCATAATCTCTCTTTTAAAAGACTTGGAGACAACTGTACTTTGGAATGTAATACTTTTCTGACTATATAAAGATAATATGGTACAAATGTCACATACTATGCAATACCCCAGTGGAGTCAGGGCAGTATCCTCAATCAGATACTTAATATTTCTGCACTGATACATACAAATATTCACAGTAAGTGGGATAAAGACTACAAATAACCTCACATTAATTTAGATTACATTTTCCCACCAAATAAATTACAAAAACTTTGGTTTTCAGAATGCACTGCAAAATAAAATAGAATGCCTAAGTTCGAATTTCAGGTAAACAACAAATAATTTTTTATTATATATCTCAAATGTTGTATGGAACACTTCTATACTAGAAAAATTATTCAATGTCTATCTAGAATTCAAATTTAACTGAGTTTCTTGGTTTTCTATTTGCAAAATCTGGCCTTTTGGATTTCAGAATTACAAACAAGTAGTTGTGGACTTCTATCTAGAAATATTCTAATTGAAATACTATTAACAGCTATTCTTTTAGGAATAGAGTTTGGTTTGGGCCCTTTTAAAGAGAGTCCCACACACACACACACACACACACGCACACACACACAAAACCCCACTAAGTTTTATTAAATATGCTTTGTATCAATTGAGTGTGTATAAGAGTTGTGAAAAGGCACCCATATTAACAATTCAAGATATTTCAAAAGTTAGAAATAACATGGCTTCTTTAAAAACAATTTTAATTTTTAGTTCTTTCCTGTTCCACCTTAAAATTCATCATTTATAAAATATTCCTTTTATAAAATTCATAGAATTGTCCTGTAACAAAGATATAGCTCCATCTAATGGAAAAATGTCCAATTACAGCCCTTCACAGACAAGAATATTTCCATGAAGTGTTAGTAAACCATAAAGTGTGTGTATACTACACACACACACACACACTGGAGGCTTTTCTGTGCCTCTTATATATATATATATAAGAGGCACAGAATATATATATATATATATATATATATATATATATATATTCTTAAAATATATATATATATTCTTAAAATATATATATATATTTTAAGCCAGATGGGACCCAAAGGTGTTTAGTCACAGATTTTGTAAGATCTGCTCTTTTCCTTAGATTTAAATATAAATATATTTCCTAAGCTCATTTTTACTCTATGTCCTATTCACCTACAAAATGTAACCTTCAGGGTATTTCATTTTCTGCCCTTGAGAATTATGTCCTCTTCAGAGGTAGAAAGGGCATTAGCAATGATCTAAACCAGTGGTTTTCTACTCTGGCTGAGTATTAGAATCATCCGGAAAAGTTTAAAAATATTCCTGCCTTGGCCCACCAACAGAATGCATATTTAACTGGTCTGGGTGAGGCCTAAGCTCCCTGGTGATTCTAATGCATAGCCAGTGGTTAGGCCAGTGAATTCTGAGACAGCCCATATATTTTGCATTTGAGGAAACCAAGCACCATTGAAGGGAACTATGCTCTAACCTGTGATGTTAGAAACTCTGACATATAAGAAATCACAATTCCTCCCTTTGCATTAGAGTGTCCTAACCTACACTTTCTTTTACATTAAAACTCATCTAAGAAAATATATCAGGAAAAAACTCAAAACTCAAAATCAATGACATCAAGTCAGAAATAAGAATTATCTTCACTTGTGAGAATCTAACCTTCAGGTTCAAATTGTTTTCCTTCAGTCCTCTGTCCATTCCATCATCCAACCCGTTGGTGCCTTTGTAAGCTTTGCAAGAGCAAGTCCTGGGTCTGTCTTGTTCAACACTGTAGTCCTAGCCCTGAGTCCTATGTTTGGCTTATGGGAATTCCTCAATAAATATTTGCTAGAATAAATAAATAAAACTAGGGAGACTTGGTCCATGCACTCCTTTCTCCCAGACCAAATCCTCAATTCCTCCTCCCTGAGAAGCCGTACAGTCTTTTTGCTGATTCTTTTTTTTTTTCTAATTTCCTAGCCTTTTTGCTAATATCTCAGCCTTCATTCTCTCCCAACTATTACATTCTGCATGTTACTTTCAGACTAAATTGCCTAAAACATGGCCTTCATCATTTCATTCCCCTGTCCCAAAACACACATCTCCACTTCCATTTCTTCCATACTTTCACTCCACCCTAATTATCCAAACTTTTCCCAATTGTTCCCATTCATGCCATGTCCACAGCTCCATTTCCTTCTGCTCATTCATACTTTAATGCCCTGAAGTAATGGAACAAACAAAGGCCATGGAATCAGACTGATAGTAATGGTTTAGATTCCACCTCAGCTATTGAATCACTCTGAGCCTCAAATTACCTCATCCATAAAAATACAATAAATATAATATAAACAGAATGTAGCCCTGGATTTATCCTTTTGCTTAAGTCAATTTGGTTTGAGTTTTCTGTAATTTGCCATCTCATGAGTCTTACCTCTAAAAAAAAAAAAAGAGAGAAAAGCAGCCAGGAGCTGGCCTGGCACTCACAGGCAGATCAATGTATTCTGTTAAACATAAAACATTTTACAAAACATTAACATCAGCCAAAGTCACTCTGTGACCATGAGAGAATAAGATAAAAACAAGGCAATTTAATAATCATGTCTGAGCACAAATAAAAACAAAAAGACTCTCCAAATCACAAAAATGATCAAATATCCCCCTCTTTTCTAGTTAATATAAGGGATTTTTGTTGCTTTATTGTTACAACTTTAGCCCTAATTTATTCTTCCCATCTCCTAGGTAAGGTTCATAGAGAAACCCAATCACAGAATTATCCCTATGTTCTGAGAGCACCCAACCTTGAGCAAATTCTTTTTGCGTTAAGCCCTCCCTGAATTATCTAACAGAAGCTGCAACCCAATACAATAAGTCTCTCTCAACATCCTTATAACTGAGATGTCTCTCATAGTGTGCTGACTTTTTAATTGCAACATGCCACCAAATCCAACTTGGTTGGACTACAGGTGTGTTTCTAGAAGTCTCTAGACTGATGGGCATCAACATTAAATAAAGCGTTTTGAAATGATTATTAATTCAGGCTCTGGAGCCAAACTTCCTGGTTTCACACTCTGGCTTCTGCACTTTCTGATAAATTACTTTAGGTCTCTGTGCCCTGGTTTCTTCATTTATCAAATGGAAGATAGCAGAGTAGCGCAGCGGACGCGTACTGGGCCCATATTTATCAAATGGGATAATAAAAGTATCAACTAAATAAGTTATCACAGGTAAAATCTCAATCAATATTAGCTATTCTTTTTATGAGTTCTGGCCAGAGACTCTTAATATGCCAGGTCTTTTCCTGTGGAAGCCCTCCAGGCCAAGTGCTCAAGGGCCTACAAAGAAATGAATTTGAAGGGGAGCAGAATATGCCACTCCAAAATATGCCACTTTGGCATATTAATTATTTTGCATTAAAGTTGCTGAGAAACAGTCTGTACAAGAAAGATGCTCTGACCTTTGTCCCCCTGAAAACAGGAAATAAATCTCTCATGTGCCTGTACCAGGAGAGTAGAAGGCATCCTTATCACCAGAGACAGGGAATTTAGGGCTAAGAAGTCTGTATAAACAAACTTTGTTACCTCTTCACTAATTTACTACTCTAAGCCCACACCCCTTTGCTTTGTCAAATCTTCACAAATTTATTGTTTCCTTTTCCAAAAACATATAAAAGTTTCTTGCCTTGGTCACTTCTTTGAGTCTCACATTTTTATGGGATTCCTATACATTGCAATTAAATTTGTTTTTTTCTCCTGTTAATCTGTCTTATATTAATTTAATTATTAGACAAAGAACCAGACAAAGAACCTAGAAGGAAAGAAGGGAAAAGATTTTCTCCCCTACAAATTGTATGAAAACATTGTGTAAATTGTGCACTTTTCTGGGGAGAGATCTAGAGTCCTCATTAAAAGAGTCTGTGACCCACTAAAGGTTACAAAGCTTTCCCTGTACTAACACCTATTCCGCCCCCCACTGCCCCAACACTAGTCATTTTTGCTCCAATGTTTTCCCCAGAATGACCCCAAACTAACTCTGTACCAGAAGTGCCCTCTCAGCCGAGGGTCAGAGAGAAAGGACATCAACATAAAATCTGTTCTTTCAAAATTTTGAGTTTATCTCATTAGCCTTCTTGTTAAATAAGGATAATTTGAAATTATCTGATTTTATTTTTCCAAAATTTATATTAACTTGTCACACCATTTGGAAGGAAAATCTTTCATTCTGGAAATACTTCAGTTGACATTTCTCAGTACTAATATTATTATACACAAACAAGCCACGTCTTTTTTGTTTAAGGTACTCAAATAAGAACTGTTATAACCAAAGGTTGATTTATATTGGAAATATCTCCCTCTTGAGGGCATTATTATTTACGCATCAATATATTATAAACTCGAGCACTCTGATTATACTGGTGAGTGGAAATGAAGAAAATTAATACAAAGGTCTTGGGAGACACTTTGGCAACATCTATTAACATTTCAAAACCCATGTGCACTAAGACCTATAGGCAAAAATAGTCACGGAAGCACTATGTGGAGTCACAAAAACTGTAAGCCTCCTAGATGTCCAGCACTAGGTGACTAGTTAATTAAAATATGGCAAAAGAAACAGTGAAATAACATATAATTACTAAAATTAAGAAAATCCATATGTGCTGACAGGGATTATCTCTAAGACATGCTTGCACATACATATTTGTACATGTATGAAAATACCTACAGAGGAAAATACCTACAGAGGAACATCAGTTATTGCCTCTGAGAGAAGAAATGGGTCATGAGGGTTCAGGGAGAAGAAGACATACTTTTCGCTGTATACCCTTTTACATATAAACTGATTTTTAAACCATCTAAATGTATTATCTGTAAATCAAAAATCCAATAAATTAAAAATTTTGTAGTTTTTGAAGTAGAATTTATATACAAAAAGGGCACAAATCGTTAAGTATAAAGGACAACAAAATATTACAAAGTTAACATACCCATATAACAAAAACTCCTATCAATGAAAAAAGCATTACCAGTATATGTTTAAAAGAAAATCCCAGACCTTTTACCTGGAATACAATAATTACATCCTTATCTGTGGGTGATATATTTCAAGACCCCCAGTGGATGCCTGAAACCAAGCCAAAATCCTATATGTACTATGTTTTTTTCTACACATACATACACACCTATGATAAAGTTTAATTTATAAATTTGGTACAGTTAGAGATTAACAATAATTAATAATAAAATAGAACAATCATACTAAAATACTATAATAAAAGCTGTATGAATGTAGTCTCTTTCTCAAAATATCTATTGTACTGTACTCATCTTTGTTCTGGCGATAATGTCAGATGATAAAATATGTGATGAGATAAAGTGAGGTGAATGATGTAGGTAGGTACTGTGACATCACATTAGGCTATTATTGACCTGATGATGATACATAACAAGCACTTTATAACCTCTCTTTGGCATATCCGAATTGCCAGCATCACTACTTTTGAGCTTTGGGGCCTTTATTAAGTAAAATAAAGGTTACTTGAACATAAGCACTGCAATACCTGGACAGTCGATCTGATAACCTAGATGGCTACTAAGGGACAAATGGGCCAGTAGCATATACAGCTTGGATATGATCGACAAAGAGATGTTTCATGTCCTAGGCAGGATGGAGCAAAATTTCATTATGCTACTCAGAACCCTGTGAAATTTAAAACTTATGAATTGTTTATTTTCCATTTAATATTTTCTGATTGTGGTTGACCGCAGATAACTGAAACTGTGGAAAGCAAAATTGTGGATAAGGGGGAAGACTGTTGTATTTAAGTATGTATCTCCTGTGAAAGAAATTTAATCTTCTAAAATGGGACCGGAGTGTATGAGATAGACTCACTCTCATTTATACATTCACTCTCAGGAAAATGAAACTTAGGAACTGAGAGACTGATTTCCCATAAATGCTTGATTTACAGAAGACAGAAACTTATCTCCTGACTAATAAATATCCACCAATAATCTCTCCCCACTCTCAAGCCAATGAATTTACTGCTTGGACTCTGCCTCGACTTGACCCACCTTACATTCCTTGTCCATAAATACAGCCCACCCCAAGTCCTCAACAGACTAGCCTGTAGCTTGCTACAGCATGCATTTCTCATACTGCAATTCTTCTGCTATTTCTGAATAAACTCAGTTTCTGGTAATTTGAGCTTACCTTAGTTTGCCTCTTTATTTAGGCTGACACTCTTAACAGATAAAAACATAACCCAAATACCATTATCATACTCAATAAAATTAACAATAATTAAAAATATTTGATGATTAAATTTTTAAATACCCAGTTCATGTTCAATTTCTTTGCTTATTTTAAAAATGTCTATTTACATTTCATTTGTTTGAATTATGATCCATAAAGGCCTGCAAATTATATTTGATTGATTTTTCTCAAATATTTTCTGTAACAATCCCATCCCTTTGGATTAATGCTACTTCTTTGTTGTTGAGGAAACTGGTTATCTTGTAGAATTTCTCACATATTGGATATGGTCAATTGAATTCTGGTGCCATTTAACATGTTGCATTTTTTATGTCAGTAGGTAGACCTAGAAACTCAATGTTTCTTGAGTTGGTAAATAAAAGTGCTCTATGATACAGAACGTTTGGGAAATGCTGCATATTTTTGTACACCAATGAACTGAGATTCACAAAAAAAGATCTGAGAAGTGAGAAAATATTTAATTTTGCTTAACTGAATTTCCCCTGGGTTTTGTTGTTGTTGTTGTATATCTATTATATACACATGAACTAGAGTCCTGTTTTACACATACTGATAAACACTGGAGTAGATCTGAATGATCTTCTATGAATTCTATGATTTTGCATGGTGCAAGACACTGCAGATGCCCATAAAATTTTGATAGGTCGATCAAGCAGATATTTATTGTGTTTTCTATTTAAAGAGTACTGTACTTGAAAACACTATTCCTGTCTCAAAAAATAAGACTGAATTCATGAATCGGCATATGTTCAGGAAGTAAACGCACATGCTCATTTAAAGCCTAAGTTAGCAAAAAATGGGCTGTGTCTGTTGTAGAGTCACGGAGTGAAAGGGCTTGGTGGGGTTCCCAGGAGAAGCTCCAGTGGCCAGGTCGGCTTTGGAGTTCAGCAACAAGAATTGGCAGGAGGTCAGAGCTGAAAAAGACTCCAGAAATCGTTGGCCTAGTCTCTTCATTTACAGAGGACACAAAGCCTGAGAACAGATAAGACACTCAGAGTTTAGGACTAAAACTCAGATGTTCCTGCTGCTAAACTTAGTGAGACTCTGGGTAGGTCTTGAATTCAAGATTATTTTTTGATAGGTAAACTGTTATGTTTTCTCTCTGGAAGCTTTTAGGATTTCTCTTTATCCTTTAGGGTTCTGAAATTTCTTCAGGATGCGTCTAAGCATGACTGTTTCATGCATCCTGCCTGGCATACAATAAATACAGTCAGTTTTTTTAATAAGAGGATCCGGGTTTCCTTAGGCCGAGGGAAACTTCTGTTCCTTGCATTTCTGTTTCTGGGTTAGTTGTTTGAATTCGTTCATCTCAATTGTTTTTCTTTGGTGTTGTTTTATTCATTTTGGGGGTGATCCTTGGTTGATCCTTCCACACTTATGAAGTTATGTTAATTACCTGGTTTGAGATTCTTTTGTAGTTATATGGGTTTGTTTACCCAGAAATGCACACAGAGATAACTTTGACCGTGTGGTATTCAGTCTAGCGAGGGAGGAAAACGACTGAACTGAAAATTTGGTTAAAGTGTCAGAATACCTGTGGTGCAGTTTAAGAAAAAAGAAAAGATAGTGGTATTAGTTTGTGTGCCCCTCTCCCAACTTCAGAAGCTGCCTTTGGCTCCTAGGGTTGGGCTGAGAAAAGGGACAGAAAAGTTCTGACTTAAGACCTGCTGTTTGTCACACCTGTCAGAATAGCTAGCAACAAGTGTTGAGGATATGGAGAAAAGGGAACACTTGTGCAGTGTTGGTGGAATTGTAAATTGGTGCAGCCAGTATGGAAAATAGTATGGAGTTCCTCAAAAAATTAAAAATAGGATCTAGCAATTCCATTTCTGGGGAAAATTCAAATGACTGAAAATTTACAGCTTAATCATAGACAAGGGCTTAATACAGAGGCAGCTTCAAAAAATAAAGACTAAAAGATCAAGAATCCCTTACATATAATAGAGATATAAAGAAAAAGAAATGCAGATGGTCCTTAAGTGATACTTAACCTCACTCACAAGAGAAATGTAAATTAACACTATGTCTCACCTATCAGGTAGACCAAAAAACTCAAAATTAGGCGATACAATCTGTTGGTAAATCTGTGGGAAAATGGACATTTTCATATCCTGTTAGTGGGAGGGTAAAATGATACATTCCCCCATGGAGGGAAATGTATAGTGAAATTATGCATTCCTTTCTCTTTTGACCTAGGAATCTTACTTCTAGGAATCCACTCCAATGATTTAATGGCAAAAATAAGAAAAAGCCTGGGTACAAGGCTTTTAATTCATCACTATTCACTGCAGTGTTTGTAACAACTCAAATTGCCCATCAGTAGGGAACTGGTTGGATAAACTACAGTATGTCCACACACAGAAGTGATCGATTCCAGGATACTAAGTGAAAGAAAGTAACATGGAGAAACATGAGTACAGTAAGCTAACACTTAACTAATGGTGCATATCTTTTAAAAACATGAATGATAAACCACAATTTTTTAAATGGCTACCTAAAGGAAGAGGAAGCAGAATGGAGAGGACTAACACAGGAACTAGACTTCTTTAAACACAACATAAATTTTGTTAAATAAATGGATTTTACTCGTCTCAACTAACCTGCCAATTCCTTGAAGGCATGCCTATCTTATTTGGCAGTGTACCCAGGCCCTAGTACATAGTGTTAAATTAACTTAGAATTTTAAACATGTGAACAGCACAGATGTTTTTGAGATTAGTGAAGGAATGAAGCAGTTAGTGTTTCCAACACTTGATCCTCACTCTACACTCTCCACTGGCAATTTTACCTATTCCCACTGTTTATTACTACTTATGTGTCTAAGACTAACATCTTCACCTAGATTCTTTTAGACCTATATATTCAACTTCGTGGTTGACATTTTCTGGACCTCAAATTCAGAATGGACTAAATGAAAAATTTCCCCTACTCTTGCCTTCTTCCATTGTGATCAAACTCAGCAAATGTCATTATCTAGCCAGTTATGTCACTCCTCCTTTACCACTGATGTTCATCACCAAGTCCCATATATATTTTATCCTGAGAAATCTCTAAAATCTTGTCCCGATCTCCAACATCCCAGCTTTATCTACCATCAACAGGACACTGCCATAGCCTCTTGCCCCCTTGCAGGCAGTATTTCCCCACTGAAAACCATTTCCACCAGGATTAAAACATGGACTTCTGTATTGCATGGGCTGGTTTGTCTACCTTTCAAGATTCTTCTTATAACCACTCCATGTCAGATTCCAGTGTTCTGGGAACTTTACCAAGCTGTTCTCGTCCTGAACACCCGTTTTTTTCCTTTACCCAGGTATTACCTTGCCTGTTCTAGGTCAGCTCAAACACTTCCTCAAAGCCTTCCTTGACCATGTCAAACCTCTCTTCAATTGACTTGTTTTTGATTATTTGGACAGTTTCCCTCACCATATCGTTAACACATCAGGTTGAGTGTTTACTCCATTTATCCACAATGCTCAGCAGAGGAAGCACACAGTAGGATTTGGTAACTTTGGTAGAAAACATGAACAATTCAAAGAATAGGAGAGTTAGGTTAGGAAGTTATTACCAAGTACCTGGGAAAGAACTGAAGAGTTGCTACATTAGGGCAGTATGTTAACGATGGAGAACTCTTAAAAAATAATCAAGAGTTAAAACTCATTTCAAACACTCCCCAAACCATTTCTGTTTGGTTAGAATAATCAAGACCATTTGGCAACATTTCTACTGGTACCAGGGACCATGGCTCATCTAAGCACCCAAGGTATTGACACCACCACTTTGGAAATCAAAGTGGTGGTGGCACCTTCCTCCCATTATTCTCATCTGCTGCAACCTGGATTTTGCCAAACCATTCGGCTTAAAGAACTGTCAAAGGCCAATTTATTTGGGGGAAAGGGTTCATCAACTGAGTAGTTTTAAGTAACAGATAACCTACATTTTTAGAATGATCAGCAAGGATTAAGGAGAAAAGATTCTAATTGGCTGAGTAAATTATAATTTTTCAGACAAGGAATATGTAAAATTTAGTGGGTAAGATAGGAATTCAGATTTGATGGTTTTGGGTTTCTACTGCCTACAAGGAATCTGGTTGGAGATCTTTAAAAGGCAACTAAACCCTGGTTTAGAGCAGTATCATGTTCTTCCAGAGCCTTTATTCTAATTAGAAAGTTAACATCCTCTGAAGCAGAGGGCACGAATGATTCAATACTGAGCACTGCACCTACATGCAAGAACCGTTCTAAGCACTCGGCACATTTATACTAACTACACACAAATATCTGAGACTGTCAAAAGTTTTAAATATTTTATGAGTTATATCCCAAATTGTGCTTCATTACTTCCTAAACAATGCTACATATTTTTAACCTGATAACATTTGTAAAAGCAATAAACTTCAGAAATCCTGGAAAAAATTCCATTAGCTGTATTTAAATATTGCTCACAGAAACTATCAAGGATAGCCAACATCATGTAAACAGCATACATTTAAATGAGACAGAAGCTTAACGTAGAGTACATTACTTTTTATTCACTGATATACTAAGCCCATCTCTAGAGGTTCTCTTGCATGTTTCATTTGGTTTAATAAGCAAAATCCTACAGAGGGCAGCTTTGTCTAGTCTTCAGACTCGGAACCGTCTTCATCTTGACTAATCTGGAAGTAACGAAGTTCGTATGTTTCCTTGTCAGATGCAACCACACGAAGCCAATCACGAAGACTGTTCTTCTTCAGGTATTTCTTGGTAAGATATTTCAAATACCTTAAAAATAAAATCATCAATTTCATTAATAGATGTACACTATTATATTAATCTTCTGTGTTCCCAGTTCCAATATTTTATTTGCATTAATCATTGTATAAGATTGCTAGGGATATAAATAAGGTTGCCTTTCAACCCCAATTAGCATCAGTTTATACCCTATAAAACCCTTATTCTCCCATCTCCCTAAAATAAACTAATATTCTTATATTGGAAGCCAGTATGTAGAAGAGCAGCACAGAGCAGCACCTTCTTCAGTCTGCCAGATTATTTTTTTAAACTAAACAGTTTCATTCTTCAAAAATTTCTTGTAGTAATGTCAACATTCTCTATATTATTAACCTCCCCTAACCTCAACCATGTTGGAGCAATAAGCAACCTGTCTACAGCACAGAGCCACTTACAAGTTCAAGATTATCAAGTTTTGCAACTAGCATGTAAAAAGCTTATAAAAAGCTTTCAGCATGGTTTAACTTCATCACTCCAGCCACTCCCTTCCATTTACACTTTACAGCAATTCCTTACTACCAATCATTCCTCAAGCCTCCCTGTCCTTTGTTAATGCTGCCCCCTCTGCTAGGAATATCTCATTCCACAGGAAACGCTATCTCGGGTTCTCTGCAAATATTTGTGCCCTATCTCTACTTTCAATACAGCCATCACAGAATTGCTTTTTATATTTATCTGCATGTCTGTAAGATCCTCAAGGATATCGCCTTTCATTTCTGAATCCCTAGTGATTATTTTACATACAATTTGGACTACAGGGCCTATGAGTGACTGGACAAGAGGTCTAGACATAACTTGCCTGTATTCTCCAAATAAATTACTGACAACTAGCCTACGAAAGTGGTATTATTAATAATTTATATAGGCCTTGTAAAGTTCAAAGTACTTTTCGATACATGTCACTGACCTCATCAACATACTATTCTTGCATATAGAGAATAGGATTTAATTTTCTATAAAATACTCAATACCATAATTTCACTAAAACATTACAGAAAACAAATACCAACCTTTTTGAGAACTGTTTCTCAGAAACGACTGTGATTTTATTTTTGACACGTTCAATGTGAACAACATTCCCAAGATTTCCAGTTTTTCCATTGACTTTAACTTTCTCCCGTAGAAACTGTTCCTATTTTAAAACAGAAAAAATGCACAACTAGGGAAGAAAACCCTAGATATTCACTAGGGAAGGTACCCTAGGAATAGAGCTTAGGTTAAAATCAAATATTACATTATTTAATCATTATTAAGAACACTACAATGATAAAAACTGAATAGTGATACTTACAAAATTTCCAGAATCAAAAATTCCATCTTCTACTGGATGAGTAAGGTCCAAACCAAACTTCCAGACTGACCTCTTAGGCTTCTTGACTTTCTGCTACAGAAAGTTAACATAATTATGACTCTCTAAATAAAAACAATTTATTCGCCCGATATACAATCTGTAATAGTGCAATGATATACAATGTACCGAGATTATATACATAAAATGGTGCACAATTCTGAAGTTGCTTAAGACCAGATATTCCCTTTTTAAAAAACAAACCAAGCTGTCTGAAGGCAGGATCCTCTTTAACTTGGTTTAAACCAAGTTTTTGTAAAATCTAATGGAAATTTCCCATTCCCGGGTCTCACAAATAACAAAACTCAAGAAAACTCTAAGTATATGGTTTCGTTCATCAAGATCCCAAAACAATTTTACAAATATCAGCTATTTCCTCTTCCAAATGAACCTGTAAACTATTTTTTTGTAAATAAAATTGTGTTGGAATAATACAAGAAAAGCTTCCAAAGAATCCTATTTTGACAAATGGAAAAGATTACGAGGATCAATCTACGTTCTATAGCAAGGTAGAACTAGAAACATCCACCTAGGCTGGGTTGTACCTCTAGACAAGCCCACTTTGTTCAATTTATCGAGAAATGTTTTATGAGCTCCCCTCCACCACTGATGTCCCACTTTAAATGACCAAGTACTTGTTTCTATAGTCAGGTTCCGCTTTACTACTGCTATCCCCATTGTGGCTGGAGAACAGATAGTACACCTAATCCAAACTCAATTACATGCTAGAATAGGATATTCCAACTCAATGTACAGAGAATTCAACCCTTATGTTGTTATAAGTGAGCAAAAAGGAAGGGCGGGGGAAGCTTTAGTCTGGTAAAGATTTTTTTAATTTTAAAAACGTAACAAGTTTTCCACACCTAAAATTTTTAGATCAATACCAGGTAATTAGGCTATACAAGTAAAATGGAGCTGTGGCTACTAAAAATATGTATCCACACAATGTAATGAAAACGGACAAATCACTATTTATCAGAGAATGTCATCTCTAAATTATAGCCACAAAAGTGGATATCAAGTACTACTGCCAGTTTGCTTTTAGTTGAGGAACTTGTGTCATCCCCCAAAAAAATTTATCCAAAATTTGTAACTTGTAGAAGATTACGAGGAGCTGGTTTGACTGGGCAATATAAGCTCTATTGAGGCTTTAATTTAGGAGTTGGAAACACTGCCTTGTGGAACAGATAATCCCACGTGGTTCATGGCCTCCATGGGCATTGCCAGTTCTGTATATAACCCAGCAATTTTATCCTAACACGTTTTTTGGTAAATTTCCGACACACACCTAATTTTCCAAATGCTCTTTGGACCGGTTTTAACATCTTACTGGTTGCATGATCAATAACTTATAATCTTCGAAGCACATTCGTGTGGCTTGTACCTTTACAATAATTCCCTGATGAAGCAATTAAGAAACTGCTTCCCCAACTTAGTTTTAAGTTCTCTGGAACTTTTGTAATCGTGGCTATCTCGGAAGTGGCGCGCGTCTCGAACCTCCCTCCGCCCAGACCCGATCGATTACCCCCCTTTCCTTCCTAGTGTAAATAAATACGGTAGCACCAGCATTACCAAGCGCGAGGGATAAAATAAGCCAAATCTCGTCTGTCCCACCAGCTCCGTTCATCGTCGTGCCTCCTTCCCTACGCCCGCACGACCACCCTTCCTAAGCCAAGGCCGGGCCCAGCTCCAACTCCACCAGACTGCATGGCAGTCGCCAGAAATTTTGGAAAAACTTAGAGGCGTAACATCTTGGTTGTATTCCTGACCCAGCCTCCATTTCTACCCTCCCTCTATCTCTCAACGAGAAATCCCCAACTCGCCAGATGCGAAAATCATCTACATTGGGGTAAGACACTCCCGGAGAAACTACGCACACTCACCGACGCCATGTTGAAAGGCGGCCGTGCGATCAGAGAGGAAGCGGCAGCGCACTGGCACGTATTTATATCTAAGCGTGCTGCGTCACGCGTCGAGAACGTAAGATCTTCGCCTAGCGGAAGAGAAAGAACTTGGGGAGGAGCGCGGAGGCCAGTAACCCAGGAAACCGGGGGAGTGTAGGGTCAGCAGGCAGTCAGGTTTTCTGGGAGCGCCCCCTAGCGGCAGTGGTTGAAATGATTCACGGTTTTCCGCTGGTGACGACAAGCGCGCGTTAACCACAGTGGCCCCGCAATTACCCGCACGCAGATACACACACCCGAGGGATGTAGGAATCTTTTACTGATCTTCTGGGTCTTCTTTTCGATCAGGGCAAAGCATTGTCTCAGATCGTTCTGAGATCAACTGTATCTTACTACAATTATAGTCCTTTAGCAAAAAAGTTATTTCGAGATCTGTTTTGTTTATGCCTTATTTTCTAAATGACTGTTGAGGGAAATCAGTGTTTCGGGGAGTCAAAATAAACTAGGTTCTGGGGGAAATAAACCTTTAAAAGAAAACCATGTAGTGCTCATTTGTTCACATGTTGCATATAGTTTATTTTATCATGGTTTTAAGAGTTTACCCTAGGACTGACGCCCAACCTAAGTACCTCCCAGTCAAAATTCAACGAATGTTTTCTGAGACCAAACTACTAAAATGTATAATGCACACGAGGGTCGATGGTGGGGTGATTACAGTCTTGACAAAAGGAAAAAAAAATAGGTTTTGAGTTTTGAAAGATTGTAAATTGACGTCAGATCATGAAAGTGCCATGCCTCTCAGAGTTTTGCAGTATTTTTTTTTGTGTGTGAAACTATGACACTGGGGTGGGGGGCAGAGGTAGCGGGTAGGGGTGGACTTTTGTTTTTAATTTGGAGAGTGACCATAGAAAGTGACAACTATGGATGTCTTTTATGACAGATTAGTAATAGTGAGAACTATGCTTTAAAGAAGCATACATTGTATCTATGAATAGAGGTATGGAATTCCTAGAAATCATTTTCAAGATTTTTTGTTCTTCGCCTCACGAACCACAATAATTTCATTTCTTTTCAAAACATTTAGGGGAAAATAAAGAGCAATTATTTCCTCCTTAAGGGCTGCCCAAGCTGCAGAGTAAAATGATCCTTGTATTGTTGAATATTTTGAAATTAAGTCATTATTTGAGGCTTTTATCATTTTTTTGCTTGTTTTTGGCAGCCTTCCATGTTTTGACCAAAAAACCCTTAAGAACTATTAAGTTATTTGTACAAAGGGGATATTAAAAACAATGCGTATCAAAATAACTAGTAATCCCAAAATAACTAGTTAGAAACTATAATAGAAAAAAAAATTTCTCTTAATTAGGAAAAAACTTAAAAATATTAACCATAAATATGCAGATGGCATGATTAAATATTGTAAATAACTCAATTCTTCCCAAATTTTACACAGAGACAGTATATATTAATACAGTGCCTGTCAATACCTCCACAGATATATATTTTGACAATGATTCTAAAATATATGAAATAGTAAGTGTCTGAAAAGAGCCAAGACAATTTAGAATAATGAGGGAGAAGTTTTCCTTCCAGTTATTCAAATGTAAAATACTGTAATATATGATAGACATATTTCTAGTGTATTATAAACTTCAGATGTTAGATCTACATGATACTGGAGCCTGAATAGATCAGTAAAATAAAATATAGGACAATATGGCAGATTAAATTCACAGTGGAAGCCCTTCATATGTATGTAATATCTTAAAAAACTGGCTAAAGTATGATTTTATAAATAGTTACTAATGCATGGTTAAGCTGGTAGAAAAGTAAAAGAATTTTTTTGGAGGCAGAAATGACAAGGGCATGTGGATAGGAGTTTGGGTCTAGAATTAGCTCTGCTCAAATAGCATGAAAAAGCTGCAACCTAAAAATGTAGTTTAAAGTGTGCTTGGTTTGATAGTGCCAGGAAGAAGCAAATGCAAATGCTCTCTGAAGAGATACACGTTAAATCCAAGCACGAAGAATACCCTGAGATAAACTTGCAGAAAAAAAGCTGACAATTTTTTTAAACCACTAAATAACACAGGGATGAAAATCATAAATTTCATCCATGAGTGAAAATCAACCCCCAAAATCTATAAAATCAGACCCAAATAAGAGACTGTATATATTGGAATTATAAGATACAGAATATAAAATAAGTATCTTTAATATACTTGAAAGTTAAAGTATTTAAAATATGATAAGGGAACCAGGAAAAAAAAATAAAAATTGACCAGGAATTTTTAGAAAGAACAAAATAGAACTTCTAGAAATTAAAAGTATAAAAACTTTAGAGAGAGTGGATGAGTTAAACAGGAGAGTAGACACAGCTGCAGAAAAAATTAGTGAATGGGAAATTACTTAGAATGCAACTTAGAAAAGCAAAGAGATATAAAATATAAAAGGTAGGTTAAGAGACATGAATGACAGAGTAATAATGTCCCAGTTCTGTCAAATAGGAGATCTAGAAGATGCAATAGGGAAACTGGGCGAAAGGCAAAATTTAGAGACATAATGGCTGAATTCTCAGATTCAGGAAGCCCAGTAAAACCAAGGCATGATAATTTAAAAGATATGCATATCTAAACACATTGTAGTGAAATTTCAAAACACAAATGAAATTATTTCAAAAACGTTCAGAGAGAAAAGACAAAATATTTACAAACAGGAGTTGTATTAACAGTCGACTTCGCATTAGCAACAATGGAAGCCAGAAGCAGAGGATTATTATTTTCAAAGTGCTGAGAGAAAATAACTGTCTATCTAGAGCTACAAAGTACAAAACTGTCTCTCGAGTATAAATGCATTTAAGACATTTTTAGAAACAAAATTGAAAGTTTGCTACCAACAAACTCCCGGTAAAGGAATTCTGGAAGATATACTTCAGGAGGAAAGAAAATGATCCTAGAAAGGTCTATATGGCAAAAGAAATAGTGAGCAAAGAAAATGGCTAACTTGTGAGTAAACCTAAACACATGTGAACTGTACAGAAAAGTAACAATTGTACACCAAAATATGACAAATTATATGAAATAAATGAATTCCTAGAAAAATATCTTAGAACTTACACAAGAACCAGAAAATATGAAGTCTTATATTTTTTAAATAAATTCAACTTTTAATTAAAACCTTCCCACAAGAAAAACACCCACAAGAAAAACATCAGTGAATTCTACCAAACATTTGAAAAAGAAATAATGCTAATTGTAACAACTGCTTTTTATGCTCTAACTCACATTCTGTCAATTTACCTTTTAATCCAGAAGAGAGGAACATTTATCCAGTTTCCTGTCCTCCATTGGTCAATGGTTGTCCATGGGATGTTAACTCCCTTACATTTCCAGGTTGTACATGTGTAAATTAGAGTTGGTGGGGAGGTTCCCACAAGTCTCCCATGCCCCAAGTTAGAGAAGCCATGGGGTAGAGGTAATATATGTGGGGAGATGCTATTAAGTTATACCTGCCCCAAACTGGCTGCTGTTACCTTCCCCTTTCTCTTGAGTGGACAGTTCATAAGTACATCAATATCACTGCATGGAAGAGCCCAGCAGGATTAAGCATCATTTGTCCCCAGAACATTTTTTTGCTTTTGCTCCTCCCAGTTTCACACTTTCCAGTTCCTTTGTTCTGTTACCTGGGATCATTTCCTAAAATAAACCAATGCCTAAGCCAGCAGGCTAAGATACCAATTTTACACAAACTCGTTCAGTCATCAACTTATTTTATGAGGCCTGCATAACCTTGATACTAAAACCTGAAAAGGACATTTTGAGAGAGGAAAAATATAGTTTAATCTCATCCAGGAAAAAAATATATAAAATATAGTATAAAATATACTATACATAAAAATGCATAATATATGAATAGTATACTTTACATATATATTTATATTTACAGATATATTATTAGAAAACCATATCCAGCATTATGCTATACAGCAAGGTAGGTGATAATGTTAATTTTTGCAATTGATATGTAATCGTATATGTACAAAATTTAAAAGAATCTACAGATAAATTATTAGAATGTGATTTTATCAAGATTGCTTGATACAAAGCTCATGTACATAAATCAAATGCATATCTATAAACTAGCAATAAATTAGAAGATAAAGTTAAAGGAGATATTTTCAGTAACAAATATATCAAATACCTAAGGAAAAAAATAATGAAAGATGTAAAAGATCTTTATGCAAAACTATGAAATATAATTGAAAGACATTAAAGAAGACCAATAAGTAGAAAGACATTCAATGTTCATGAATTGGAAGACCCAATATAACAAAGATGCCAATTCTCCCCAAACTGAATTATAGATTCAATGTGATACCAAGCAACAGCTTAATTTCCTCCTTTCCTTTCTTCTCTTCTCTTCCTTTCCCTCCCCTTTTCCTTCCCCTTCTCCTTTTCCTTCCCCTTCCCTCCCTTCCCTCCCCTCCTTCCTCCTCTCTCCCCCTCCCTCCCTCCCCTCCTCCTCCCCTCCCTCTCCCTCCTCCTCCTCCCCTCCCTTCCCTCTCCTCTCCTTTCCTTTCCTCTCCTCCCTTCTCTTTTCAAACCAATATGAAAAAGCAGATACCAGAATAGCCAGAATATATTTGAAAAAGGAAAAAATAAAGTGGCAGAATTTGTCCTACGGATTAAGATTTATTTTAATGATTCCACAATTAAGACAGTTGAATATTGTTTCAAGGTTAGACACACACACCAATAGAATAGAGAGCCCAGAAATAGACACACACAAAAGCATTTTTGTCATTTATGGTAAAATTATATTTCAGAACAGAAATATAATTTGTCATAAAGACAGTTCTCACAACCTTCATTATTTTTGTAATTGAAAACATACAAATCGATGTACACCTGCAGAAACATAAACCTTGTGGTCAACATAAACTTTAAAATCCACACTGATATTTTGTCACAGAAAGATTATAAATATTTTAATGAGTTTGTAATATTCTAATAAACATTTATCTATGTAACTACCAATATGTATTTTGAACCATGAAAAAATACTATGACATTTAGTCAAACAAAGGTCTGAACAGAGTTCTCTTTCAAGTTCCATTTGTATTTCATACATTTGGTCTTCCTGCAGCTCTGTATCTGTCTTGAGTTTCTTACAGAATCAAAAGGTGTACCTTATCCCTACCTTATCCCTCATCCTTAGTGTTACAGTTTGGAAGGCCTAAGCTCTACTATCGACACAAAAGATCACACTGTAACACAGAAAGTAGACAATGTCTACATCTCTGATATTAACTTATTATGAAACCCCATTTATTTGCTAGAAGCTGATTTATAAAACAGCAATCTGTAAATTTCTCTTTCCAGTCATCAATGTTATCATTTAAGTGTTATAAAAAAATATATTTTGTATATGTAGAAAATACCATTTCACAGTATTTCTATGGTATTTTTTCTGTGTCATGTGCTACAAAGTGGAGCATGTTGAGTGTTATGAGGCACTGGATCTCTTCAGAAAAATATGCTTGAATGACATTGCAGCCTGAATGGTCCTATGAAAGAAAACTGCACAGCTTTGACAAAGGATGTGCTACAGCCTTCTGTGCAAACAACACTGAGGCACTGAAGAGAAACATTACTACTGAAGAATATTGCTTTTAATTCCCCCAACCTATCAATGTTCTTCGTTACATATTCATAAATGAAATTCAAGAGTACCAGGCAGGGAAATAGGAACTGAAGTCACTGCTGCTTGCCCTTTCTTTACTAATTTGATTAGAGAGCATTAAAATTATGATTAAAAAAATGTATGTTTGTTTCAATGCATCTTTTCTCAGTGTATTTAGGAAAACCTAATTTATTATGTTTTTATTATTTTTAACAAATGTAGTTTCAGAAGTAAGATTTTCTTGTTATACAATGCCACAGGAATTCTGAATAACTGTTCAACCTTTAAAATGAGACAAGCATCTTTTCTCATTGCTTAATTTTATTGTCATTTTTAGCTAAGTCATTCACCTTTTAGATTATTTCCATTTTTCACTAGTATAAAAAATGCTTTGAGAAACTTTTTAAATTAACAGAATTATTAACTTTGAATGCCAGAAGAAATGCTCATGAAAGGAAATATGGAGAAGCAAAAAAGAATTTGTATAAAATTATCTAAAATCCCACTTGCTTAGAAATTGCTATTTAATTCTTTGAGAGTGTACATATTTGTGAATGTGTGTGTGGTATCCTTTATATTACACAAGTAATTACATCTATAAAATTGAATGGCATTATACAAATTTTAATTTTAAAAAACTGTTATTTCAAACTCACTGAAAATTATAAAATTAGTCTAAAGAACACATAGACATTTAAATGTCTGTTATCTAGATTTTGACCAACTATTAACATTTTACTCCATTTATCATTTGTTCTTCCTCTCTACAAAGCTTTTTATTGTATCTGGATTTTCAGTCATAGTTGAAAAGAAACCAAGTTATAGAGAAATTCACTTATATTTTCTTTTAGGACTTACAGAGTTTATTGTTCTTATATAGACCTCTGCTTCATTTGGAATTTATTCTTGGGTATGTTGTATGTAATTCTTCTATTTCTACCAAATATATTTTCCCAATTGTTGAACAATTAACCTTTGCCCAGTGGTCTGCAATACCAACTTTATCATATACTACATTTCTATATGTATTTGGGCATATTTCTGTACTTTCTATTCCATTCCATTGGTCCTTCTATTCATTTGCCACTACCTCACTATATTGATTATAGAGTATTTGTAGTATGTTTCAATTTTTGCTACTGCTAGTCTCCACTCATAGCTTTCTTTTCAGTGTTTGCCTAGCTATTCTTTTCATGTTTATATTTCCATATAAACTTTTTAGCAACTTGTTTAACTTCATAAAAAGGTTTGTTGGTATTTTTATTGGGACTGCCTTTTATTGGGACTAATTTTATAAATTAGTAAAACTATCATCTTAATAATGTTGAGCTATCAGCCAAGAATAACAAATGTCTTTCCATTTGTTTAAGTCAATTTTTTGTCTTTCAGGAGTGTTTGTTACTTTTCTTCATATAGGTTTTGAACATTTCTTTATAATTTTATTACATTTTTTCATTGCTACTGTACATGAAGTTTTCCTTCTATTATATCTTCTAGTTGGTTATTTTTGTATATAAAAGCTATTTATTTTTGCATGTTAATCTTGTATTCTGCTATCTTGATGAATAATTTTGAGTTAGCTTTATCATTGATTATCTGGGATTTTTGAGGTATATTATCAGGTCACCTGAAAATAGAAGTTTTATTTTTTTCTTTTACTTTTATAGTTGTAATGTGTCTATTTTCTATCATCCAATAGAATTGGCTAATACTTCCAGAACAATGTAATAGTGGTCAAGATAGTGGGCATTTTTGCCTAGTTCTTGACGTTAGTGAGAATGCCTTTAGTGTTTTTCCATGGAGTAAAAGGCTAGCTTTTGGAATTTTACACACACATAGACATTTATGCATGTGTACATATAAGTACACATGCGTGCATCCATATGCACCCATGCATGTTATGTATACTGTGCTAACATATATAAACATAAATACATTTATGTTTCACAAGTATTCGTGCACTTCTATTTTCTCAAGATATTTTTGATAGATATTGTTTTATCTAAAGTTTTTTCAGTACCTATGGAGAAAATAATATAATCTTTCTCTTTAGACTTACCGATATAGAAAATACTATTAAGAGAGGTTTCCTAACATATTAATCTATTTCCCATGGGAGTGAGTTATAGTAATAATTTTCTAATATTTAACTATTCTTGCATTTCTGAATACACTATATATCTATATCTATATCAATATCTATCTATCTCTATATATACACACATACACACACATTCTCCAAAAGATGTACTTCATTGATTGTACAGCAATTAAAATGAACTAGAGTGTGAAAGAAACTGGACTTTGGGTGGTGAACACACAACAGAATATACAGATGTCAAATGATAATGTACACCTGAAAATTATATGATTGTATTAACCGTTACCCCAATAAACTTAATTTAAAAAAATAAAATAACCAACAAACAATAAAATAGGTATAAGAAAAAAAAAATGAACTAGAGTGACAATTTAAGTGAAACTCACACACATAATTGTGAACGAAAAAAGTAGACACACTTTCAGTTAGGTAGGTGAACCTCTATTCTCCCAGCTACAATCTGTGTTGGAGATCTGATGGCAACTGAAGTTGCCAAGCCTTTTTTGTGCTCTCAAACACTGGGATGGGACATGACATTGTGATAGGACATGTTCATGGGTGTGGCCAAAATTATTTTAACTGGATTCAGAAATAACTCTCAAATTAGACAGTGGATTGATAATAACCTTGTAGGTGGGACCTTTTGAGTCAGCCAATACACACCTAGTGGTTGTAACTGATACTGCTTAGTGTATTGTGGGGATAGATGTTTTAAGTTCTCAGTGGAACACACTTTAGACAGATGGTATGAGTTCTAAATGTGGCAGTTCCACAGGGCACCTTCCATTTGGATAGAATGTTTAATTATGAGGTTGGGGCTGGGGGAGAAGAGACTCAGACAGGCTGACAGGTAACATATAATTAATCCCTTTTCACTTCCCCTCCTAAGTCTATCTCTGGGAAACAGAGCTATTGGTATTTGCAAATGGCAAAAGAGAGCAAAGCTGAGGGATGGAAGACTCTAACTTGGTGCTTCTTTTACCGCCCAATTATGCTTGCTGGATCTGGAAGCTTATGATATCAGTAATACTCATCATGGATATAAGGTGACAACTGCTATAGTAGTCTTGGCATGGCTCACATGTCAGGGAGTCACAGAGATGTTCCAGAATGGTACAGTGTAGAAAAGAAACTGCCGAGCCATCTAGGGATGAATCTGTCCAGATGTGTGATTGGACATGGCGAGGAACGGGAAAGGGTGAAGGGTTTGCTTCAGGGACTCATCACACCATTCATATCACTGTGGGAAAAGAATAGCAGCCATGGTAGGGCAGGAACACCTCAGACCCTGGGAGGTCAGGGGTAGGAGAGAGCTCACTAACCTCTTCTGCGTTAATATGTCTGGAAGAATGCAGGAAGAGGATGAAGATGGGAAGATGTTTTTACTCTTGTACTTGTAGAATTTTAAACAATGTGCCTATTTTACATATTTAAGAAGCTATTTTTACTGCTTTAACCCTTCACCCCATTCTCCCAGCCCTGCAACATCCCTCCTCTCTGTCTGGCCAGGAGAGGGAGGGAGCAACTGAGGGGATCATTTTATGAACTATATAGATGTCTAACCAATGTACTGTATACTTGAAACTAATTTAAATTTTTAAAAAGCCATTAAAAATTTAAAAATAAAAACATCATTGTACCTAAATTTGGAACTAAAATTTAGAAATTAACATTCCCAGCCATAAAGCTGGGCCACTCTCTAATAAGGACCTAGAATATAAAAACACAATAAAAACAAAAGTTAGACTTTTTAAAAATAGTGATCTACATATAAGGTCATATAATTTTCTAGTATGAAAATGTTTTTAGAAATGTATATATACAATAGTGCAAGCTGTTAAATTAACTTTATTTTTAATATAACTGATGAACTTAACAAATACATTTTAATGTAACAAAAAATTACAATTGTTTACTATCTACATTTTAAAGGATTCTAACAAGTATTTTAGTATAGCCAAAGACTTAACATTTGAATTTTTCCCATTTTTGAAATGTAAAATGCACAATACCAATACTACATATCTTATACTTTTAAAGTTTTAGTTAAAACATGAGTCTAAGCAGGTAAAAGAAAGAGTTCTCCTACACCTAAGACAAATAAAATGTATTACTAATAAAGTGCCATTGGATTAGACAATGCTATTCAAACTATTTCCTTTTTGGAGAGGAGGACAAAAGTACATAATAGTCATTTTCATTATTCTAGTGTAGAACTAGTAATTTGCATTAGACGTTGTAACAAGCACAAGTGCTTATTTATCATAGATATTAACCACAATAAAGATTTCATTTCAGGAAAGATCACAACTATGACTCATGACAAGCTGTACAGTAATCACTGAATATAGTTTAGTGTCTAGGTTTTCAAAAGTGCAATCTCGAACTAAGATAAATCTAACTCTACCAAAACTAAGAAATAGTTTTAGGGACTTCATATAAATAAAAGAACCTCTTTTTTCAATTGTAACATAGTTTTTAACCTGTTTGAAGGAGAGAGGAATAGTGGTAGATGGTAAAATTTTGGCAACAATTATGTTTCTAGCGCGTGAAAGCCTGATAGGCACTGCCATAAGATGCATCTTTCACATAAGGAAAATGTGTTAATTAGATGTATACAGCACTTTTCAGGCACTTGACTTCATTCACTTGGTAGTTAAGTTGATGTTCAGATATTTATTTAATGGAAAAACATTAAATGATATAGTGACTTTGAGCCATGTACCCACAGAACATCTGTGCTCCATAAGTTAAATCCAAATGTTCCCTGCTAAAATCAAATAATGATGCCATATAACCAATTCAGAAGAAAAAAATTTAATAGATTAAAGTTAATACATTGAATTTTCTCAATTTTAAGATTTTCCACAAAAAAGTTTTCTTAAGCCTTGGTTGTCTATTACTTGCCTTAATAACAGGAGGAAAAAGGCTCGAAAACTGTGAAATGTTATGCCTAAATGATATTAGAAAATTTTAAACTGTTGATCAGTTCAAAATAATATACTATTTATGGAAATATGCCTTTCGTTGGCTCTTCTTAAGAGCCGGATTTTCTCATAGTAAGTCTGTTCCTCGTTCATATTATAGAATTCAATATGTAAACATTTTAATATACTCAAAAGAGCATTATAAATTTCGATCTGTTGTCCCTAAATATGTTTGAGTACTACTACATCAGTGTCTGGCTTTGAAACTATCTTTTGGGTCCATGCTAAAGGAATGCTTTCAAATATATCACTGAGGATAGGATTCTAAGATAAGACTATCAAATTCTATTCTAAAATGAAAAAATATGGCAAGATTCCAGTACAGATATTAGTAACGTTCTAATTTTTTTCTTGAATATTCGGTATATAGTTTAAGTATGTTAACATTAAGGATTTTTTTATTTGCATGTAATACAATTTGGGAAAATTCTGCAATATACTTTCAGGCAGTTAGCTTTAAAATAATGAAACTTCAGCTCTTAGCACAAACAGCCCTGAGAACAATGCATTCAAATTACAGCTCAACTAGAAATAATCTAATTGAGAAACTTTAAAGTACAAAAACAAATTCTGGAAAAGTTGTAAATTAAAAAAAAAGTTACCAAGATTTGAGGCACTACCAGACTACAGTACTTTTAAGAGTTGGAAAGACTTTGTAAAAAGAACAAACATACAAAGCTATGTGTGCACATGCACACATATTGTGCTATAATGAAAAACTGTGTCCCCAAATTTCATAGCCTAAACACTTTATTGAAGTATCTACTACTAAAGATATCATGCTCTGGCTGCAGGCAAGTTTTGGTAATTGTTATAAAGCATTGGTACTGAATTTTGTATCATCAATGGAAACAGATTCAAGAGCTTGGTTAGCAACAATTTCAAGTGACTGACAGCCCTTAGAGGGGAGCATGAAAGAAACATCATAATTATGATTATGACTCAAATGCTAAGTCAAAGTAGCAATGATTTGACTATTTCAGAGGGTATACAACCTTGTAGCAAATAAGGTATAACAAAGTATTTACAGTAGAAATAAAATGGTGTTCTAAAAAGAAACATATTCCACTTGTTAATATTATATAAACTGGTAAAATGCCTGCAGACAAAAATGGTTTATCACTGTATAATCTATCATCATGACAGTCTACATTCTATACATGGTAACCTGTAATACTTAACATTTGCTACAAAAAAGTACAACAAATACTAGTAATCAACTATTAACATTTCTAATGTCACGAAAGAACGAAGTCACTTCCATTTTGTGTTAAAAAATGTTTCCCTGCTTCTTTTTAATGTTATAAAGCTTTACTAAATGAAATATTTTGTTCTAGAGAAACATATATTGACTTACATGAAAATAAACAAAGTCCTGTATCTTTAAAATCTATACTTATATGTCAGAGTATTTATACTTCATTATAGTACTTAAAATGAAATATTTATGCATAAATAGGTTTTGCCATTCAAGGTATGAAGATAGAGATGCATTATTATAATTTATATACACTTACCTCGCTATCGAAAATATATTTATGTGAAGTTTGACGAGTTAGGAAGAACAAGGGCATGCTGATCCATAACTAATACTGAACCAGAATACTACCATGGTTAACTGGGGTCATATGTATGACCAGCAAGCAGCACAGATTGATAACTCTCTGGAATTCCTGTGGGTAACAATGCCAACAAGTAGCAAGTAAGATACACATTACAAAGTACTAAAAAAACTAGAGCAGTATGTAGTAGATACTCAAATGGAATACTGGAAAGAATTTAGCCTAATTCCTAATTGAGCTTTAGATGGGCAAAAGCTAAAATGTTACACTAAAAATTATTAACTACAACCTCAACACTTCTTGTGCTTTAGAATTCTCCTTGCATTTCCTTAAAGTATCTTGCTTTTTGTCCAAGTGGGTTTGCTGAGGCTAACACAAGACTTAAAAGTATGAGCAAATTAAGTAACTAAAACTTTGAGATCTGTTCCTAATGCAATTTCCAGTCACTAATTAGAACAGTTACAACATCTTATATATTTTCCTTTAGATGATAAGAATAGAGGCCTTATATAAGTCAAGGCATGATGGGAGATGTATCATAATCAGTCTTAGAGAATGATGGTATTACTAAAATAGTAATCTTGCTCTAAGTTTCACTCCAGTATAATTATTGTTATTGAGTTGAAGGTCCTCACAAACCCTGTGACAATGTTTAGAATTCTGGAAATGAAGTATATATAATGTAAAAGCCTAAACAGAAATGTAGCAAAATCATCTAAAACACTTTTTAAAATACTTCAGTTTATAGAATTCTTTCCTAGTTATACTTCACATGAGTAACAGAATTAAATCACATGATAATCAGAAAAGAAATACACATATGTACTTATTAAGTTAAATAATGATTATCACATAAAGTAACTTTTCTTCCATAATTCTAATTTGCTTTCATTCCACTTTAGAAAAAAATGTACATAAATTTAACATGTTCCAAATCAATTCGAAGTAAGAATTCCAGTTTTTGTCTTACAAATAAATATTTTGATGTCAAAAAGTCTACTTACAAATGGTTGGAAAGAAGTGACTACTATAAATACCAACTTTTATTGACATAATTTATCAATATAATTGATTTAAAAAATCAACATAATTGACAAAAAGCACTGCATAGTATCCAATAAAGCAGTTCACTCCTTTAAACAGAGAGAATACAAAAGTTAAAAGCAAAAGTACAACTAGAAAGAAACTTTCTATTTTTATGCTGATTACGAAGGCCTTAAATAAAAACCTATAACTTTAATCAACCCCCTTTGCCGCTGTTCCTTGTCTTCTTTATAATGTGACTAATAATCGCCCAACAGTTAATGCCTGTCAACCACAAGCAGGTATGAAAATCACCATATATAAGATTATATTAAGTTGGCCAACAATTTAGCAAAGAAGAGTGGGACTGAGATAATACAGGTGGGTACACATGGCTGCTAAGATAACTGACACTTTTTGATAATATTTTTGTTTAAGGATTTGTGCTTGCCACACACAGGCTGAAACTGTGACAGTTCCAATCCATAATTTACTTACTCTATGATATTAAGTCTGAAGTTAATGCAGAGCAATTCAACTGAAATGTGGTTATTTAAATACCACTAGAGCTACATTGTTTCACTTAAAACCCTGGTTTATTTATCATTTAACTAAAATTCAGGAATGATTTGGTCAAGCTAAAGCTACCTTGTCTATTTCTGGACTCATATGGAAAACCACAAGAGTGTTATAGGAAAAACACCTATAAAATTAAAAAAAAAAAAGAATTACACATCTTGATATTTTTAAAATTACCAACTGCCTGCAAAACTAACTCAGCACAATTTGATAACAAAAAATAAATGAGGTTGCTTATGAAGGCCATAGCTTTGGTGACAACTTAGGACCAAACTTTAGATCTGCAGTTGATCCAGACCTAAACAGTTTGCTCATGCCTGACGTTCCCATTTTTATTTGCAGGGCTTTATGGCTACAGCATATTCTTCACTCATTGCACACATGACAGACACCTAGAAGGGAAAAATGCAAACAAAAGTTATTCAGAAGGCAATATGCATATAAGATATATTTAATTCATTATATACTGTACATTTGTGGACATGTTATACACTTTGGAAACAGGTATTCCAAGACCAAAAAATCTACTTTCTTTATAGTTTCCTAAAGTGAAATTTCTCAAATTGTAATTTGTAAGACAACTTCCTTGGAATAGAGAGAATAAAAGCTATAAATGTTTCAAACTTATTAGATGTTATATATTCCCATAGCATTCTTTCCTATACTTAAAAGGGTAGCTCAGAAGTTGATCTTCAAAACAATTTGCGGCTGACATTGTCTATGTAGCAAAAATGAACACTTGACAATTTTTTGGTAATGGGTCTCTAAGGATGTCATGGGAAACCTGCCTTATAGAGATCATTTTCAGCATTTCACCAGTATTTAAAAGCTACATTTCATATATGGTATTTTATGCTAGTTTAGGCCAAATTTTTATAAAATGGTTTAAAAAAATCTTCTCATGTGTCTTTACCTGTACGTCTTCACCTGCATTGTATTTTCCTTCTATTTCTTTGCCGAGTTCACCTTCTGGCAGTTTAAGATCCTCACGAACTTCACCAGTTTCTGTCAGCAGGGAAAGGTAACCATCTTGAATGCATATCAGCTATTAAAAGAAATGATATCATTTGCACTGATTAGATTACACCCACCCCTTTGTAATATTTACATAGTTAAATTGCAATACTCATTAATTAGTATAAGCACACAGTGATACATTAATATATTCTTGGTGCTTAAAAATGCTAAACAAACAAAAGTATAAAATATGTACAGACTAAAAGTGTAAATTCACTCTTCCCTGCATCTCTATCACCCCCCCACTCCAAGTCTCTGCATTATTAAACAGTTTAGGCTTCTTTGTAGTGTATCCTGAAGCATTTACATTTATGTACACACTACAAATATAGTTGTTCTTCAAAAAACAGTATATGTATTTTTCGGCAAGCTGTTTTCACTTAATAACATATCTTAGAAATCTTTCCAAACTGGAAAATATGGACTTATTTTTGTCTCTTCAACCACTTCAAAATTGCATAGATAAACTGTAACTGACTCAACCATTTTCCCATTAAAGGGCATAAAGGTTATTTTTAGTTTTTCACAATCACAAACAATGTGTTTTATAATTTCATTATGAACAAAGTTAAGTGGAAAATTTTTAGTCTCTAACTCACTGCTAACACCACTAGATTTTTTTTTAAAAAGACGAAGGTTAACTTGTTGATGACAAAATGAAACAAAACCTAATCAACCTAATTTGCAAAAGGCGCAGTTTTGATATAATTGATTCTTTTTTGTTATAGGCATGAGGAAACAGCCAGGCTGCATTAATTTATTCTAAAAGCATGTACACCAGCAGTGTGCCTAGAATTCTAACAGTTTTTATAAAAGGCAATTATCCAGAATACAGATGTTAATGTTGACACACACAAAAGGAGTCAAAAGACATGGCCCCGAACCCCCTTTTACCACTAGGATATAACGCAGGTGCACCATAGCTCTCCTCTATGGTGCAACCAAATCTGGCTCTGGCTTTCTACAGAAACCCCAACTAACATAGGAGATTTCAGTTTTGCACATGTCTAAAATCTAAAAAACAAAAACCATCCTATAAAGCAACCGCAAACACTTTTAATTAATCTTTATCTCTTTCGACTATTTGTGAGGTGGCTGGTAGAGGAGTGGGGGAGCAAAGAGGTTATGTAGAAGTATAATTTTTAAATAAATAACTACAGGCTTTGAGGTGGATCTTTCTGATTTCAACTCTTTTTAGGAGTTCCCTATTGCTTCTCGGCCTTTTGGCTAAGATCAAGTGTAGGAGTTCTCTGAAGTGGAACTTGTCTATTTTAAGAGTTAAAGGTTCACAGTGCCATTACTGACTGAAACATAAAGCTAAATAGTAATACTAGTATTTTGATGTTTATATAATGGTGGTACATTGTTTTTTGATTTTAAGAATTCATAAAATAAACTGTGGGATGAAATAGAAAGCATTTCAAGTATAAAAATATATAGACATATTATAAAACGTCTTGTAAAATGTATCTGTATGTTGAGTATCTTATTAAAATAAATTGCTTTATGAAATAAAATTAAAATTCCCAAAAAAACTAAGCTATAGAAAAATAAAATTAATAAAAATGAATTATTTGATCTTAAATTATTTATTTAAAAATTTTCAGATATACAGAAAAGTTATAAACATAATGCAACAAAATTCTTATCTTTTACCTGGATCCGTCCATTGTTAACATTTAACCACACATGCATTTTTTTCTCTCTGTATATATAAAATATATAAAATACATACCATACACATTCTTATTCTTTTCTTATTTTTACTGACCCACTTGAGAATAAATTTCACACATCATGACTCTTTAGTAATAAATACTTCAGTGTATTTTTCCTAAGAACAAGGACATATCCTTATATAATCATTTTATTTTTCAAAACCAGGAAATTCAATATTGCTAATACATTATTCAATGTATAGTTCATATTTAAATTTGCCAATCGTCCCAATATTGTCTTTGATAGCATCTTTTTCTTCCCAACTCCAGGATCATATCTTGTATTTGGTTGTCATGTTAATTTAGTCTCTTTTAAACTGAACAGTTCCTCACCCATTGTCTTTCCTGACAGTGACATTTTTGAAGAGTACAGGTTTGCTGCATTATAGAATGTTTCTTATTTTGGGTTTGTCTAATTATTTCCTCATGATTCAGGTAATAAACTTTTGGGAGGGATACTACTAAGTGAGGTGTCCTCTGGGTATCCCACCAAGAGGCAAATGATGTCAATTGTACTATTACTTGTGATGTTAACTTTGATCAGTTGGCTAAGGGAGTATCTGCCAGATTTATCCACTCTAAAGGTATTATTTTCCCTTCTGTAATTTGCAGTCTTAAAAAAAAAAAAAAAAAAGCTAATGGTGTCATCGCTGAATTTTAGGCATTTTTTGTGCAATTGTTTTTCCATCTTCTCTCAAAGCCCTCTCTGGTTCTACAGAGTTGGCAGGAAAGAATGGTGAGGAGACAGTTATAAGTCAATTCTAAATACTTCCTTCTAATCATTATCTTTAAACCAATCTATTCATTTGATAACTTTAAGATGCCTTTGAACTTGTTATTAGCAAGCAGGGAGACGGGAAAGGGCAGGGTCAGAAAACTTATAATAGAGGTGTTTGGCATGCAGGAGTATACTAAGCTGCTGACTGACAAATGAAATTTATATACCCACAAAATACTGGTGCCAGAATGTGGCATCTATTATTTCCTACTAAAATAACCCAATGTATGGTGCTATTTCTCCCATAGGTGTTATTTCTCTCTATAGGGTTCCTTGGAAAAATGAGTAATTCCAGGTCCAGAGAAGAAAGCATACAAGATGAACCAGGAGCCAGCTGTTATCCTAGTAAACATAGCTTAACAAGACCACTAGGCTCACATTACAGGGACTCAGGAGCTAAGCTGAATAAGGTCCTTCTGGCTGAAGATAGAACAATTTGAGAATCAATAAGTTTAGTAACTGCAATGGATTGAAATACAAATACGGTAAAGTTCATAGAGGAAAAAAAACCACTTGATTAGTCATCTTCACTGAATACTAGGGCACCAATTCATTTTGAAAACTGGTAATCAAAAAGAATCAAGCATTTATATTGTCTTTCCTATCATATACTATACCAAAGGGTAAACAAAAAAAATTATTGAAGGGAAGTTGCTCTTTATAAAAGTGTTCTGGCTAAAAAAAAAAAAAAAAAAAAATGAAGAAATGAAGGATTATTTTGTCTCCCCTAATAAATTAATGGGTTGAGGCAATTATATATCTACTAACATCACAAAAAGATAAACAATCAGACTTATTTACCTGGTGGTTGTACAGAACATCACCTATGGAGTAGTTTGTATTACAGAAAGAAGAGGAAGAAAATAAAAATCTAAACTGAATCTGATCAAGCCTCTACATATAATTATCAATTTCCAGGAAACATATGAGACAGAGGAACATGTTAAACGATAAGGAAATGCAATTAGCAAAATACAGAATGTGAGAAAGTCTACAGAACAAATGATGTAGGTTTTTTTTAATCAAAAAATTGAAAGAGGAGAGGGGGAGGAAGAGAGAGAACTCTAGTGCATGAGAGAGAGCTATAGATTAAAATAAATTTAAGAGATACACCACTTGGTTTCAATGTGTGAATTTAATTTAGGTCCTGATTTAGATAAATTACAAAACAAAAACAATAACCATCACATCCCAAAAAGCAAAAAAAAAAAAATGTATACAATTAGAAAATATAACTATTGATTGGCTGATTAGATATTTGAAGGTATTAAGGAATTACTATTTTTTCTGGTGCCACAGTGTGTTTTGATTTTTTAATAGTTCTTATCCTTAGAAATATATAACAAAATATTTTCAGATGAAATGAAAAATGATATAATATCTGATATTAGCTTTAACATAATCAAGAGGTAAGGGGTACAGAAAGAAAAAATAGGTGTGGGGTGTAGATGAAACAAAACTGGCTATATGTTGATAATTGTTAAAGCTAGATGATGGATATATGGGGGTCATTATATTTTGAAAAGTTCCACAATAAAAAGTGAAGAAGAAAAATGCTATGGTGTATAAGAATTCTGTGAAGAGCACTGTAACCGCTAAATGGTTGGAGGCACAAGGAGTTGAAAAAGCAAAGCGTGAACTAAAAGGAAGGATATGGGAAGAGTTAGTGACTACGGATTCTGCCCAGGATGTGATCAGAATTAGAAAGAACACTAAAAATGGGGAATTATAAAGATTTTTTTTGCCTGTATTTGAATTATTGGTATACAACAGAAGGCTAGACAAGGCATGTCATCACTACAGGTGCCTTCTGAGCCCTAATTTCTGAATTTAATTTTGTTCCTCATTCTATTTCAAACAACCAGACTTAAGTCCTCTTCCTTTCTATTTCTTCCTTTTCCTCTTCTTCCAGCCTCTCAAGCTGCTTACTTAGAGCTGCTGGTCCCTGGTAGAGACTTAATGCTTGATCATTATTTTAAAACCTAAGCAAATAACACTATCATCAACTGGAAGCATAATCTGACCCACCAAGCCATGACGTTGGGTATGCACAGCAGCACTCCATCATCAAGTGGAAGTAGCATATACGAGATCAACTCGAGCAGGTCCTAAGGTCACAAACAAGTTGTATAAGAACTTGGCTCAGACTAAGAAAGCACCCTCTTCTGCTACATCAACAACTTCTCCCTCAATTTATACCAATGGCTTTATGGGGAGTTCCCCTATGACCTGCTGACTGAAAAAGAAAATTCCTAATGGTTTCTAGATGGTTATGTGTGATTTGATGAAATTATTCAGAGAGGGCCCTGAAAGATAGTGGAGGTGAGAAAAGCTTCATGAACTGGACGTGAAAGAAGAAAGAACCAGAGGTTTGCATTTACACTAATTATGGGCAATGCCTAAGAGTTTGGGTGGAAGGTCAAGGACACTGAAAGAACAAACAGAAAAATTGGTGACAGTAAATGTGGGGAAATGGTAATGTGGAAGGACTCCAAATAGTTAGAGAATGTGCCCATATGAATACCAAAGGGTATCTGTTACAAAGGGAGACAATTAGGTGGACAAGATAATTCTATCTGTGAATGTCTTTCAGTTTCTTTATGTAGTCTTTCCAGTCTTTGCTCAATTGGCTTATGAAGAAAGTAGCCCTGGTGGCATGGACTCAAAGACACAGGCTTGCTCTCACCAAAGCTGATCTGACTACATACACTGCCAAGTACCTGATATGGTACCATTCCCCAGGGGTAACAGCAGGCCACCTGGCGACTCTGTATTCCTTCCGTCATGGAAGAGGCAGTGGTTTGCACTCATTCCATTAGATTCTTATTCTAGGTATTCTAGGAATGACTCCCCTGCCTGCAGTGCTTCTGCTAAAATCCCATCTGTGAATTTATAGAATGCCACATTCCTGTCAGTATTGCGCTTGGTATCATTTCTGACTAAAAACTTCATTTGACGTGCAAAATAAAAGAGAACAGGACAATGTTCAGAGAATTCAATGGTCTATGCACTCCGTCATTTGAAAACAGTTTGCCTGTGTCAACTGGGCTATTAAAAGTGTCATCTTTGCCATCGGCTGAGTGATATTTTGTGGGTTTGGGTGCTATTTAACAGGTTGCAATATATTTCAATATATGGTACTATTTCTCCCATTGGTATAATATACAGGTCTAGGAACCAAAGGTTGTGGCTCTTCTTACTATTATTCCTAATGATACTGTAGCAAAATACTTGCTTATTGTTCCTGAAATACTGGGATCTGCCAGTTTTGAAATTTTTTATTCTTAAAGAAAGACTTCTTCCACCAGGGAACACAAAGATGCCACAGAACAGGTAAAAATTATAAAAAGACTTTAACCTCAAGGAACACATAGAATCATTATTTTCTTTGTTGTTGTTCTTTCTTAAGTTGTAACAATAGAATTCAACTCACATATGCCAATATCCAAAAGGCATACCATTTATTTGAAGAATAGACTATGATTTTAATATTCATAGATTTGGCAATTCACCAATCCAAAGGTCCACAATATGTGCTTTAATATATCCTGCAGCAGTTAGTTTTCTTTCTGAAAAATGGTCTTCAAATGACAGATAAAACTTTAGTGAATGCAGAAAAGGCACTTGTGTTGTATATACAGGAACATAGAATCTTCTTAAGAAACTTGATTCAAATGAGTGCCAGAGTCTGAACAAGTGTTTCTATATTTTAAAATTTGGGGATTCCCTACGGTGTCTGGATATATTTGCATTTACACCATCACTGAGCTCCAGACAAACATAACTACTTTGGGGAAAAGTAAAAGAAATTAGCAATTTCAAACCTAGCTGCATCTTGCAATGGAAGTCTGGAGAAAATTTTTCTTTCATTCTGAACTTATTTTAAAATACATAAAGATAAAATTATAAATATTAATGTATTTGTTTTCCTAAATATTTAGTTTTTAATTATTATAATAAATATGTATATAATATATTATATATATAACATATACATATTTCACTCTAGCTGACTGCCAAACTGGCACTTGAAACACTCAATAAAGCAAATACAAAGGACATATAGCTAAATAATAAGTAGGAATTTAATCAAGGCACTTGGGATAGGTGAGTGAAGATCTCCACAGCACAATAAATATAATGGGTAAAGCTTGCAGAACAAATTTTTTTTTTTTAATGCCTACAGCACCTGGTCTTCCTAGGTGGTCTTCCATCCAAGTACTAACCAGGCCCGGCCCTGCTTAGCTTCCGAGATCAGACGGGATCGGGCGTGTTCAGGGTGGCATGGCTGTAGACTACTAATTTTTTGAAATGAACAGAAATAAGTACTCTACGGTGACTTGATAATGAAGGGATGTGATCACTGGGTACTTACTCTACAAGGCACTGTTCTAAGTATTAACTATATAAATCTCACAATGATCCCATGAAAGGTTTATTATTTTTATCTCCATTTTATAAATAAAGAAAGGAGGCAAGAGGTTAGATAACTTGCCAAAGGAGGTCACACAGTTAGTGCTGAAGCAGGGGTTTGGACCCAGATTACCTGGCTTGAGTTATTCTCTTATCCATTCTGCAGTAAAAACTACACACCAAAGACTGAGACAAGAGTGAGGCAAGTGAGATACTTGGTCTTGGGTGAAAAATTTAAAATGGCATCAAAAAGAAGTATCAGCCATAAGACAAATATTTTAACTCAATATTTTAAAAGATTAAAAATGTAAAAATTCCATGATGAACAAAATATCAAAATTTTAAATAATGATAGAATCAGAATTACTGATTTTTCCTTTTGCCTTAGGCTCCTATGTGGCTTAGTATTGTTACTGGTCCTACCTTTTTTAAAAAAATTTTGTGCTCTAGACAACAGACTCCAGGCCCTGCTACATCTCAAAATAAAACACAAATCAAATTTTTCCTTTATGTTAAATCTTGAGCTCCAATCAATAATTGGCTAATTCAATCACAGTAGTAATTATCTGAACTACTGGTAATATCTGAATTACTGATATCATATTTCTGAAATATTCAAAAGCAAAAGTATTCTATGTTGGCTGCATGTTAATGAATATCATAAATGTTGAATAGTCAAAACATTCACGTTCAGAATTAAAACAGAAATCCATTTTCGGCAAAAGAAAATTCTATGCTTAGCCTTAGTTGGCTACACTATTCTTACCTCAATGAATAATTACCTATGCATTTAACAAATGTTTATTGAACACCACTATATGTCATGTCTAAATTAGGTGTTTCCAGAATAATGGAATGATTAAGTGGGATATTTACCCAGGAAAAGGGAGAGCAGAAAAAAACTACTTTTTGGTATATATCTAACTTAGGAGGTAATTTAATCCTCACAATGTCCTCTTTTGTGGATGAAAAGACTGAGGCTCAGAGAGGTTGTGTAATTTATCTAAGGTCATCCAGCCAGAAAGTAGCAGAACTGAATCCAAACCCAGAAATGCCTGACTATAAACAAACAAACAAACAAACCACTTGCTATTATTATACTAAGACAATTCAAATTTTTACAAAGGCTCGAAAGCAACCTAGAAATCATAAGTGGGGAAGTAAAAATATAAAACTGCTCACTAGATTAAAACCATGTAAAAATATGTTTACATGTGGACAAAGAGTAAAAGAAAGTCATGGGTAATTACAGTTGACAGTAGTATTCTTTAAAAATTATGTCATACAATAAAAGGTATAGAAAGAAATCAATTTAAACTGGATAAAACAAATCTAAGTGTCACACTCGTATTTCTCACTATGTAAAATGAACAGAAAAGAGTACTAGATATGGTATGCTTGACAAAGAAATGGAAGACTTTCAAGAAAGACTTTAGTTATGATTAATCTAAGCTCCCACATCCTATGAGGTCAATGGTTTGGTTACTATCAATACTCAAAACAACAGAATGCTGTCATTAAACATGACCTATCCAAATGTATAATTGGAACTCAAATGTGAAGTTTATACCTATAATTTAACGAAAGGTCACAGCATGGTCACGGAATAGAAATAAAACAATTACATAGTTTTTAAAAATTTTCTTCACCATATTCAGTGACCGTGTACTTTACCCTTTATGTTTAAGGCTTTCAACTTATTTATTTAAGAATATCGAATGCTGACTCACATTCATTAATACACAAACTTGGTTGGTGGAACATGAATTCTAATAATTTCTTGGAAGTCTTAAGTCTGATAAGTGAAAAGAAATAAAACATATGAGAGAGTCATCTAAATTTGAAACATTTTACAACAAAGAGAATAGTAATTTAACCAAACATTAAACTTATTCAGTCATAATATGCAGAATATGCAGTCATTTAATCTGAGAAACAAGAAGTGTTAAACTTTTTAAAAATGCAAGAATGTTAAAAAATAGCAAAGTAGAATAATCCTGAAGAAGGTACAAATTTTAAATATCACTATTTCTCCAATTTCTAAGATAAGTGGTACCTAATAATTGTAGAAAAATCTACACTACTCCTGGCTTCTGTTGAATTACAACTGATAGCAGAATGTATTTACACCTTTAAGAAACAAGAAGCACTCTAAAGGAAATTATTACTTACTTGATAATCATTTCTCTTAATATTTGGAACATCCATATTGTGAGTAGAAGGGCAAATATCTTCGTATTTTTTGCCCGTGAAAATATCAATTCCAACAAGGTGAACCTAACAGAGAAGGGAGAACAGGAGACCTATTTAATCTTTGCCAAGTATATCACTCATTACATACACAAGAGCACAATACCAAAGACGATTGTGACAGATTCTTTCTCCCTTCAAGGTCATCTAATCTTACTTTCTTAAAAAAATGTAGTGGGCACAGAATTAAGAAGAATGAACAACTAAACAACATCACGACATATCAAGATCTAAATCATATACAGCCCAGTAATTCAATTAAGCCAAATAATTCAATTATAAAAGTGAATAAGAAAAATGATGAACTTAGGTTTCTTAGAAATACGTTAGAACAGGTTTTCTCATTTGTAAACGAACAGATCTAACTCACTAAGATTCAGGAAAGTTTCGGTTCCCAATTAATGAAACATTATAAGGGCCCAAGGAGGAAATGCTACCTTTCAGTATGCAAAGCAATAGCTGATCACTCAGTAATTGTGGGAAGGAAAAAAAAAGTGCTTATTTTAAAGTTTTAAGTATAGAAATCTCATGTGCTGTAATGTAAAGCAAATGATCAAAATCAACGCAGACGTACCTGGAAGGGCACTTACCTTGGCATGACCATGTTTTCCAGTTTTGGAAGTTGACATCTCCACTATTTTGCATGGTCGTCCTTTGAGCACCACGAAGCCGTTTTTGCGCAGGGCCGAACACTGCATAGGGTAAGTGCTGGAAGCCCCAGCGTCTCCAGTAGTGAAATCAATTTCATCCGCCATGGTGGGCTGAGGAGAGGGTAGCTTTTCCGAGGAAACTACGCGAAAAGTTTGTTTGCTTTTTAACAACGGGCACAAAGATAAAGAAATATCTCATTTCGAACAGGTTACGTGCCAAGCATCATTGATCTATTATTTGTGCATTTATAGAACATCTACCCAAGAACAGTGGGCACTTTCTAACTTTGGCCTCTACAAACTTTTCCATCCTTTGGTGGAGAGGTGGGGAAGGAAGTTGCAGAGAGCTAGCTAGGGGTGAGGGTACCCGCGCCAGCGCAGGGAGCCGCAAATCCCGGCCCCCATCGTCCCACCGCAGAAGCCGGCGACCTTCCCGCACAGCGCCGCGCCGCACCTCCCGGCCCTCTGCCGCCGCCCTGATCCCCATTGCGGGGGACCCAGCCCAGGCCGCACGTCCCCACGAAGGATGGGGATAACAGGACCAGGCCAGCAGCACCTAGCCCTCGCTCACTGGGCGCGCACTACACTCCCCGGACGCGTCGTCGTAGCCCCGGCCTCTCATGCGCCCCCTTATCCTGCCGGCATCCTCAGCCTGGCCCGGCTCCGCATGGGCCTGAGATCTGGTGGGTCCCGCGCTCGCCTCCGTTTCCCCCATCCATCCTTTCTCCTCCCCTCATTAGGACTCGGCTTCGGCCGCCTTTCCCGGCCCTGCCTCGCTCCAGTCCCAGCCCCACCAGTTTTTCCGCATGTCTTCACCTTTCAGCAAAGAAAGAGCGCCTTTCGCCTGCGCACCCGCTTTGGTCCCCTACAGCAGCGGCGGCGGGGGCGGTGGCGGCCGCGGCAGTTCCAAGAGACGGGGCGGGGCCGCCACACTTTCCACACCCCGGCCTCCCCGCCCTTTCCCGCCCCCACCTCAGCCCCACTTCCGGGATAGGTCTGGAGCGTCACAGGCACCGCCCCCTAGGGCTACCATTGGCTACAAGGTTCCCGAGGCCTCGCCTAGTCACGTGAAGAGCGCCCTGGCTACCCCACGTGCTGCGGATTAGTGCACTTCCGGCGTGAAGAGCTCTTTCTGGAGGCCGAATGGTGAAGGTAAACTCGTCAGCAAGGAAACTTGCTCTCTCAAACTTTTAGGTTCGTTGCGTTCAGATTTCAGTCGAAGTTTATGGGAACCAAGCCACGCGCTCGGTGGCCCCTGCCCTCAGGTGCGTGCCTGTTGTCACGTGCGAGTCGTCAGAACTCCAGAGGCGGGTGAATTCAACCGCGTGGCTGTGGAGGGAACTTTGGGTTCGAACTTCTGGCCCAGCTTGCAGCCTTCTTTGGTGGTCATATCCACACTTGCTCCTCGAGATAGAGCCCAATACGGTATTTTATTACCCAGCTCTGCACTGTGAGCTCCGCGGAAGACCCAAGCCACCCATGATGAGTTTATGGTAGCGACTGCCACTGGGTGCCCCGCCGGAGTCGGTAGCCCTCTCAGGGTTGAGAACTCAAGAGACGTCGTAGAGCTGAAAAGCAGCGGGGAAATGACCTAACTCACTCCTTGCTCCGGAAGCTATTTTAGAGTTGTGGAGGCGAGCTTATGTCTGACTCCTCCTACATTGTCCAATCTAGAAAGGTGTTCTGTCAGACTCAGGTCTTTTTTCCTCCTGGCGTTGGCATTCCATCGAGTTAGAGCTATCTGTGTCCATACCTCATTAGAACGGTTGGATTGTTTTCAAAATCGACCTGGAGCCAATAGAGACTTGTTGGATTAAGGACCAAGGTTCTTAAAAGAGATGAGCTCCCTCCCCTTTTCATGGTTTCATTTCACAACCCACCACATTTTCCTACCGTGGAGAAGTGACTTCCACACCCCAGTTTATGTGGCCCTGTGATTTTGTATTGCTGTCTCATGAGTAGTCCCATTTCTCACATTCCTATGTGGCTCTACAGTTTACACAATATTTCACACATGTTGTGTAATTTAACCTTTACATCAAGCAAGTGAACTCCCATAAACAGCTCAGTCTCTAATATAGAAAGAGCCAGTTCATGAGCCCACTCTGCTTTTCTTTACATCACCTAACCTTTCCATGTCATTAGAGTGGTTGCTAATATTTAAAGAGTATTTATGTAAGCAGATAGTGAATTAATGTTTCATGTGCATTATTTAATCTTGACTGTTACTGTTTTAACCTCAAATTTATTGTTATAACTTATACAAAGTAAAATTTACCTTTTTTAGTTATATGAATTTTGAAGAATGTAGGCAGTTATGTAACTACCACTATAATCAAAATATAGACTGTTTCTTCATTCCAAAAGTTTTCTCCTGACTTTTTGTGGTCAGTCCCCTCCCCTCCAGGCAGCCCCTGACAATCATTAACAACTATTCTTTTACCTACATTTTCAGTTGTGGAAAATGGCAGAGAAAAGTTAAGTAATTTGTCCAGAATCACATAGCTAGCAAGTCAGAAGGCCAAGATTGAATTCTAAGCAGATTGGCTTCACAATTATTGCTTTACCTACCACCTTATACTGCATTCACATAAAATTTGGATTTTGAATCAAATGATCCAGCTTCATTCATTTAATAAATACAGTTGATTCTAGTGAAGTCACTGGAACACTAAATCAGTAAACGCTGAATCATTGCTCCTAGGGGAAATACAGAGTTGGGTTCCTGTGAGCCTCTAGTCATGCTTTCATCAACTCAACTATATATAATCTTGTTCTATGTTTAAAGACACCTTATTTAATATATATTGATTCATTAACATTTAACTGACAGTCAACAGCACTACAATACATGCCCAAAGGAGGCTTATCTAATGCATGTATTTTCTCTATAAAGCACATCACAGCCTTCTTTCTTGTGCTCCAAAACACTACACAGCACTGTAGCACTATTCTCAGGGACCATTTTAAACAGCCAAGTCATCAAAAAAATTTACAAAAAAAGTGGAAAAGCACTGATAGACAAAAAAACTTGTTTACTACTTGCCAGTTGAAAAAAGGCAGAGCATTACCTTGTTTGACCTCAGCCAGGAAAATCTGTGTTAGATAACTCAAATCTTTCACTGTTCTATGCATGTCCACAAATGGTTGCAAAGGCATCTCTTATTGATTTTGAGGTTACAGGTAAATTTATCAAGTAAGGAAATTCATAAATATGGAATCCATGAATAATGAGGAATGACTGTTTATTTTAGTACACTTAGTGATGAAATTATTATGTCAACCAGGACAGCTGCTTGTGTCTTAGGTACTTGCAGTCTAGTGCAGAATACAATCTAGCAATTTAACAGATATAATAAATCCTACTAGAAAAATAACTATAGGATGTTGAAAAATAGGGCTCCTCATTTAGTCTAGGTGTTGTCCAATTGAAATATAGTGCAAGCCACATGTAACTTAGAGTTTTCTTGTAGCTACATTAAAAAAAATTAATTAACTTCAACAATATATTTTATTTAGCTGAATGCATCTAAAATATTATTTCACATGTACCAGTATAAAATTTATTAACAAGATAATTTTACATTTTTTATACTAAGCCTTCAAAGTCTGGTATAGACATCTCAATTCAGAATAGCCACATTTCAAATGTTCAGTAGCTATCTATGACTGGTGGTTATTATATTGAGCATTACAGGTCTGGAAAATTTTGAGACTGCTTCTCTGGGAGTGATATCCTAATTTGACATCTGAAACATAAGCAGAAGTTAACACTAAAGAGGGGTTTGGAAAAGGCATTTTAGGCAAAGGGATTGGAGGTAAAAAGACCTATTGGTGACAGAATTGTGGCATCGTCTTGGACTGCAAATAGTTTAATGTGACTGATGCATACTGTTAAAAAAAAAGATGGGTGAATTTGGATTTTATACCAAGAGCAATAGAGAAACATTGAAACAATAAAATAAAACAACAGAATAAAATGACAGGATATATTTTTTTATTTAGATGATTCTGCTTATGATATGGAGCATTTTTTAGAGAGAGAAAATATTGGGAATAGGAAACCAATCAGGAAGAAATAGTTAATGTTGGTCAGCAAAGGTGGTGACTGTGAGAACATAGAGAAGATAGATCGAAGAGAATTATAAGGGAAGATGTAAAGACTGTCATAAATTAATGTTGGGGGTCAAGGCATGAGAAGGAAGGAAGAGAAGGAAGGAAGGAAGGAAGACACAAGGCATGAAGAAGAAGAAAGCATCAAATTGAAAACTGGTATGGTGGTATCATTCACTGAGATTGAAAATAAAAGAGAAAAGGCAAGTATCCAGGGAAAGTTGAGTTCACTTTTGGTCAAAATGAATTTGAGGTTATTGTGGGACATATATCTTATTTAAGACATTTATGAATTATCAATGCATAGTTGATGGTTAAAGCTAAAGTAAGAAACTCTCTTCAGCTCTAAGAACACAGAGAGACTGAAAGTAAAAGGATGGAGAAAGATATTGCATGTAAATGGAAACCAAAAGAAAGCTTGGGTAGCTAGCTATACATACATTAGCCAAAATAGACTTTTAGACAAAGACTGTAATAAGAGACAAAGAATGTCAAATAATAATATAGGGGTTAATTCAACAAATGGATATAACATTTGTAAATATTTGTACACCCAACATAGGAGCATCTAAGTATATAAAGCAAATATTATCAGACCTCAATGATACCACAAAAATACAAAGAATCAGAAAAGACTCTATGAACAATTATACACCAACTAATTGGACAACCTGGAAAGAATGGATAAATTCGTAGAAACATACAACCTACCAAGACAGAATCATAAAGAATAAAAATCTGAGCAGATCAATTACTACTAAGGGGATGGAATCAGTGATTAAAACCTCCCAACAAAGAAAAGTCCAGGACTAGATGGTTTCACTGGTAAATTCTACCAAATATTTAAAGAAGAATTAATACCAATTTTTCTCAAACTTTTCCAAAAAATTGAAGAGGGAGGTTGACTTCTAAACTTATTTTACGAGGCCAACATTACCCTGATACCAAATATCACACAAGGGTACAAGAAAAGAAAATTATAGGTCAATATTTCTGATGAACATAGATGCAAAAATTCTCAATGAAGTATTAGCAAACTAAAATCAATAGCAAATTAAAAGGATCATACACCATGATGGAGTGGAATTTATTCCAGGAATGCAAGAATGGTTCAACATCTGCTAATCAGTCAATGTGATACATCACATTAACAATGAAAGATAAAAATTAAACAATCATCTCAATAGATGCAAAAAATATTTGACAAAATTTAACATTTATCCATGATAAAAACTCTACAAACTATGTTTAGAGGGACTATACCTCAATATAATAAAGGCCACATATGACATGCCTACAGCTAACATCACACCGAATAGTGAAAACATGAAAGTTTTTCCTCTAAGATCAGGAATATGACAAGGATGCCCATCCACTCTCATAACTTTATTCAACATAGTTCTGGAAGTCTTAACCAGAGAAATTAGGCAAGAAAAAAGAAATAAGAAGCATCCAAATTAGAAAAGAAGAAATAAAATTGTCTGTATTTGAGATGACATATTACATATAGAAAACTCTAAAGACTCCAAAACCTGTTAGATCTAATAAATAAATTTGCAGGATACAAAATCAATAAGCAAAAACAGTTGTGTTTCTATACACTAACAATGATCTACCAGAAAGAGAAATTAAGAAAACAGTCCATTTACAATTGCATCAAAAAAGAATAAAATAATTACAAATAAATTTAACCAAGGAGGTAAAAGACCTATACGCTGAAAACTATAAGACTTTGATGAAAGAAATTGAAGAAGACACAAATAAAGAAAAGATATTTCATGCTTATGGACTGGAAGAATTAATATTGTCAAATTGTCCATACTTCCCAAAGCAATCTACAGATTCAGTGCAATCTCTATTGAAATTCCAATGACATTTTTTACATAAATAGAAAATCCCAAAATTTGTATGGAACTACAAAAGACTCTGAATAGCTAAGTAATGAGAAAGAAGAACAAAGCTGGAGGCATCACATTTCCTGATTTCAAACTACATTATGAAGCTATAGTAATCAAAATAGTATGATATTGACATAAAAACAAGCATATAAGTCAATGGACTAGAAAAGGAATCCATAAATAAACCCATGCCTATATGGCCAATTGATTTGCAACAAAGGAGCCAAAAATATACAATGTGGAAAGGATAAATGATATTGGAAAAACTAGATAGCCACATGCATAATAATTAAATTGGACCTCTATCTTACACTATACACAAAAATCAACTCAAATGGATTAAAGATTTGAACATAAGACCCCAAACTGGAAAATTCTTAGATAAAAACATAAGGGTTAAGCTCCTTGACATTGGTCTTGGCAATGACTTTTTGGATTTTTCATTAAAAGGCAACAAAAGCAAAAATAAATGAGTAGGACTACATCACCCTAACTAAGCTTCTTCACAACAAAGGAAACCATCAACAAAATGAAAAAGTAACCTATGGAATGGGAGAAAATATTTGCAAGTCATACATCTGATAAGGGGTTAATATCCCAAATTTATAAATTCAAGTCATACATCTAATAAGGGGTTAATATCCCAAATTTATAAATTCAATTTATTTGCTCAATTCAAGAGCAAATAAATAAATAAATCTGATTAAAAAATGGGCAAATGAACTGAATAGACATTTTTTTTTTTCAAAGAAGACATACAAATGGCCAACAGGTACTAATCTACAAATGGTCAACATCATCAGGAAAATCAAAATCAAAATCAATGAGATGTCACTTCACACCTGTTAGACTGGCTATCATTCAAAAGACAGGTAAGTATTAGGAAGGATGTAGAGAAAAGGGAACACTTGTGCTTTGTTATTAGGAATGTAAATTGGTGTAGCTGCTGTGGAAATTATCATGAAGGTTCTTCAAAAAATTAGAAATAGACATACTGTATAATCCAGTAATCCCACTTTTGGGTATATATCCAGAGGAAATGAAAACAAGATATCAAAGAGATAGCTGCACCTCTATGTTCATTGCAGTATTATTCATATAGTCAAGACATGGAAATAACCTAAGTTTTCCTCAGTAGATAAAGAAGATGTAGTATATACATGCAATGGAATATTATTCAGCCACAGGAAAAAGAAAGAAATCCTGCTATTTGTGACACAAAGATGGACCTTGAGGGTATCATGTTAAATGAAATAAGCCAGATGGAGAAAGACAGATGCTGCATTTAGACTCCATTATACGTAAAATCTAAAGAAAGGTAAACTCATAGAAATAGAAAATAGAAAATTGCTGCCAGGGGCCGGTGGGCAGGGAAAATAGGAAAAGGTTGGTAAAAGAGTACAAACTCTCGACTATAAGATGAATAAGGTCTAAGAATCTAATGTATAACATGGTGAATATAGTAGATAACACTGTATTGTATAAGAGTATAACTTAAATTTTCACCAGTAAAGATAAATATTCAACATAACGGATGTATTAATTAACTAGATGGGAGGAATTCTTTCACGATGTGTATACATATTTCAAATTATCACAATATACACTTTAATTTTCTTACAATTTTACTTGTCAATTATATCAAAATAAAAAAATGTAAAATATCTCTTAATAATTTCTTATATTGATTACATGTTGAAATGATATTTTGGATAGTTAGATTAAAAAATATATTATCAATTTCAAAAGAATCAGATGGGGCAAATAGAAAACAAGTAGCAAAAAGATAGACACATAAGTTTAACCATATCAATAATTACATTAATTGTCATCTAGAACATGCTGGAACAATATTCAGAAAACATTTGCTGACCTCAATGGAATTAATTGGAAATCAATAAGATATATATATCTATATATATGTACTACAAATATTTAGAAATTAAGACACATTTGTAAATAATCTGTAGGTCAAAATAGAAAAATAACAAGGAAAATGAGAAAATATATAACAAAAATACATCAAAATTTATGGACTATACTTAAAATAGTTTTAGAGGAAAATGATAGCTTTAAACATTTATTTTAGAAAAGGAGAAAAGATTTAAATCAATGGCATAGATTTCTACCTTAAGAAGCTAGTGAAAGGACAAAATAAACCTGCAGTAGAGGTCTGCAAACTTTTCCTTAAAGGGCCAGATAATAAATATCTTAGGCTTTATGGGTCATATACTCTCTGTTGCTACTACTCAGCTTTTTCATTGTAGCCTGAAAACAGACATAGACAATATGTAAATACGTGAGCACAGCTGTTTTCCAGTAAAATATTATTTACAAAACAATAGGTGGCCTATATTTGTCTTATAGGTTGTAGTTTGCAAATCTATGATCTACTCACAACATGAATGTTCCAAATATTAAGAGAAATAAGTATCAAGTACTAATTTTCCACTCCTAGGTATATACTCTAAAGAATTAAAAATAAATACCCAAACAAATCGTTATCATGCTATGTAAAAGAAGCCAGACACAAAAAGTCACATATTCTATTATTCCATTTATATGAAATATCCAGATTAAGTAAATCCATAGAGATAAAAGTAGATTAATGGTTGCAAGGGCTAGAAAGAAGAGAGGAATGAGGAAGGATTCCTTAATGGATATAGAGTTATCTCTTGGAGTGATAAAAATGTTAGAAATAAACAGAGGTAGTTGTTGCATGCATTGTGAAACGTACTAAATGCCACTGATCTGTACACTTTAAAATGGTAAATTTTGTGTTATAGGAATTATACATCAATAAAAAATGAATCTTAATCTCTATCTCATATGCTATATAAAAATTAATTGAAAATAGATTATGGACAAAAACATAAAATAAAGGATATAGAAGAAAATATAGGAAAATATCTTTGTACCCTGGGAATAGTCAAAGAATTTTTAGACAAGACATAGAAAGCAATAACCACAAAAGAAAAAATATATTTAATAAAAAATTTAAAACTACTTATCAAAATGAATAGTCAAGCTACAGAATGAGATAAAATAATAAAAAATAGATATGTAGCTAAGATATCTTCAATAGGTGAATGGATAAACCAACTGTGGTATATTTATATAATGAAATATTAGTCAGTAGTAAAAAGAAATGAGCTATTAAGCCATGAGCAAGACATGGACAGACCTTAAATGCATATTGTTAAGTGAAAGAATCAAGTCTGAAAATGATTCCAATTATATGACCTTCTGGAATAGTCAGAACTATAGAGTCAGTAAAAAATCAGTCATTGCCAGGGGTTTGGGGGAAAGTAGGGAGAGTTGAATAATTGAAGACAGGAAATTTTTGGGGGGATTGTGCAATTATTCTATATGATACTGTAATGGTGGATACATGATATTATGCATTTGTTAAAACCCATATAACTTCAAATCACTAAAATAAAAATGTATGGAATTAAAAGAAATCATTTAGGAGTTTGGAGGATCCAGGAAAGAGTGCATATGTGACAAAATAATCTAACCGTATTACTGTGTACAGTCATCCCTCAGTATCTGCAGGGCATTGGTTACAGGACACTCCCCTCCCCGTGGATATCAAAATCTATGGATGCTTAATTCCCTTTTATAAAATGGCATCGTGTTATCATATAACCAGTGCACATCCTCTCATATACTTTAACTCATCTCTAGATTACCTAATGCAATGTACTATGTAAATAGTTATACTGTATTGTTTAGGGGTCAACTTGCTGGATTTTTTCCCCCAAATATTTTAAATCTGCAGTTGATCGAATCCATGATGCAGAGCCCATGAATATGGAGGGCCAACTGTGTAAGATACTCCCATGAAGGGTGTGGGGAGTAAAGGGGCTGACCTAGGTAACTGTAGAAATGAGTGGAGCCTCTAAGGCTAAAGGTAAAAGGAATTGCAAATAAGCCCTGTACTCTAGTTGATAGAGGTGGTTCTCATGGGGACATGAATTAACAATTCTGATACTGCCATACATGTATTCTTGAACTGAACAATAAAGTAAATGGATGGTGCAGGGTAGTAGCCAGCTTTCTGATGGTTAGAGTGAGAATTCACAGATAACCAAGGGGAGGAGACTGGAATGATCTATGTGGTAATGGATAAGAGTTGGAGACAAGTATGAACTAAGTTTAGCTATATGTGGTTACATTAAAAATATTTATAGATATATAGATTATACAGGTTAATATACATCCATGTATTTCCTTGCTCTGTCAGCTGAGAAGACCTAAAAAAATGATACCCCAGTAGCAATGAGCAAATCTGGTGACCAGAATTTGGTTTCTAATATTCTCCTATAAAAAGAACTAGGGCTTCTTGGAAAAATGTCCAATTCTAAAATTAGGGCAGGGAATACAAAAGATAAACTTAGAGCATCTTTTGTAGTTCCAGAATGTAAGAAAGTGCCGAAAGGAAGGAAGGAAGGAAGGAAGAAAGGAAGGAAGGATGGAAGGAAGGGAGGGAGGGAGGGAGGGAGGGAGGAAAGAAAGAAAAAGGAAAGGAAAAGAAAAAAGCTTACCCTGATGAAGATGTGTCAAAGGGACACAGGAACCAACTGAAAGAGATTCCAATGGCCAAAGCTGGAATACCTTGAGAAACAAAATGAAGTCATATTGTGTGATGATCCAAAGTATAAAATAAATATCATGAGTACATACAGATATAATCAAATAATTAAATTAATAAGCAAATGGAAATAATAGATGTCAGCAAAGAAGAATTCCAGATAATTTATATAGATATTCCACATGAAGAAAAAAAGAGACAAATGACCCTTACAGAAAAATTTCAAATGATTTATATAGCTATTCTGCCCTTGAAAAGGGGAATATAAATCCCCACTGTGTATAGTGACCACTTTCTGAAAAGTACAGTATAGAAAGGATGGGGGAAAGAGTGACTTTAGAGAAACGTAGTAACACACTGAAGGCAGGTGATCAGGATCAATATCAACAATGATAAACCTCATTGCCAATGTATACCTTTGATATAATGTGAAGAAAATGGCACTTTACCTCTGTAGTCTTCATCCTCAAAGCTCATATCCCCGGTCTAACCATGAGAAAAACAGACAAATTTCATTAGAGTGATAGCCTACAAAATACTTGACCAGTACTCCTCAAAGCTGTAAAGACCATCAAAATAAAGAAGATCTGAGAAATTCACAACCAAGAAGAGCTGAAGGAAGCATGATAAGTAAATGTAATATATATCCTGGATAGGATTCAGGAACAGAAATATAAATTAGGTTAAAAAAAAAAACAATCTGAATAAACTATGGACTTTAGTAAACAATAATATAACAATATTGGTCCATTAATTATAACAAATGTACTATACTACTGTAAGATGTTAATAATAGGAAAAACTGGGTGAGGGAGAATATGGAAACTCTCTGTAGCATATTCTTAATTTTTCTATAAATCAAAAAAATTTTAAAAAGAAATTCTTAAAATATAGAGGCAAATAACATATTCTTATTGATTAAAGGACTCCTACTTCATATAATATAAAAAAGGCAAATGACTTAGATACTTCACAAAGGAAAATATTTGAATGCCCAGTAAGTACATGATGTACTTACTATCACTAGTCATCGGGGACATACAAAAGTAAAATCACAGTGAAAAATCATGATGGACCCACTAGAATAACTAAATTTTAAAAGGCTGATAATACTAAATGTTGGTCAGGATGCTTAATTCTCATACATTGCTGATAGGATCATAAAATGGTACAACTACTTTAGGGAACGTTTGATGGTTTCCTATAAAACAAAATCCCAATTTTAGTATTGATCTCATCTGTTCATTGTTTTCTCTTTCCTCTTTCTTTGACTTCTCTTGGATTAGTCAAGTATTTGTTTTTTATTATCTCATTAATCACTTTCATTGGCTTATTAGCTTTAACTCTTTGTTTTGTTAATTTATAGATTTCTTAAGGATTTATAGTATACATCTTTTACTTTTCAAAGACTTCCTTCAGGTGTGTTACATGTCATGCATAGTATGAGAATCATACTAGTATACTTCCTCTCCGAGCCTTTATGCTATTTTTGCCAAGGATTCTTCTTGTACATATGTTATAAGCAACACAATACATTGTTGTTATTTTTGTTTAACAGTTAATTATCTTTTAAAGAGATTTAAATAATAAGAAAAAGAATTAAATGTATTTATCCAGATAGTTACCATTTCTGTGTTTCTTGTTACTTTGTGTACATTCAGATTTCTATCTGGTACTATTGTTTATCTGCATAAAGAGCATCCTTTGACATTCCTTGTTCACATCTGCAATGACAAATTCTTTTAGTTTTCATATGTTTGAAAACTGTGCTGGCTGGAAAATTACTGCTTGGCTATCGCGCATGGGAACATAGGCTATCACCCATGGGAACATAACATTCTAACAATAAGCTTTCTGCTTCTGTACCCCCGCTTGCACACCCGACCTGTGGGTTGATGGTAGTGAATAGGAGAAAAATAGACCTTTGTGTTTAAGACAGAATGAGGAATGGGATTTAGGGCTTAAAAACCCTGTACCTCTACATTTTGAGGCTGCTTAATTTGGGGTCTGTGTACCCCTGGCAGACCCAGCTGGCTGAGTAAAGAGTGTGTTTCCTATAACTCACTGATTTCTGGTGGTCCATGTGTCTTTCGGGGGCTGGTGGCTACAACAAACATCTTTATTTCACTTTCATTTTTTTAAAATTAAGTTTATTGGGGTAACATTGGTCAATATAATTATATAATTTTCAGGTGTACATTATAATTTGACATCTGTATATTCTATTGTGTTTTCTACCCAAAGTCCAGTATCCTTCAGCTCCATATATTTGATCTCCTTTACCCACTTCACTCTCTCCCATTCCTATATTTGACCTCCTTTACCCTGTCTACCTCCCCCCTCCTCCCCCATCCCCTACCTTCCCTTCATTTTTGAAAGATTTTTTTTTGCCAGGTGTTTTGGATTGAATTGTATCCTTGTAAAAGACATGCTGAAGAACCTGACCCTAATACCTGTGACTGTGACCTTATTTGGAAATAGGATCTTGACAGATGTAATCGAGTTAAGATGAGATCATATTGATTAGGTGGACCTTAAATCCAATAACTGATAGAGATTTGGAGACAGAGAAACATACACATATATCAAAAACTAACAATCCTACTTAATGGTGAGATACTGAATGCTTTCTCAAAGATCAAGAACTAGGCAAGGATACTCATTCTCATTACTTCTAGTCATTCTCTCGAAGGTCTTAGCCATAGCAATAAGGCACGAAAAATCAGTAAAAGGCATAAAGATTAGAAGAGAAGAGAAAATTTGTTTTGTTTAGGCAGGTACATGATTATTTACATAGAAAATCATAAACATACCAGAAGGGAGGGGGTAAGGGGGAGTGGGAAAATAAAAAAAAAAAATGTTAAAGAAAGAAAATCATAAAGAATCTACAAAATAACTATTAGTGAGCTTTCAGGATACAAAATTAATATAAAAAAAATCGTGTTATATGTTACCCTAAACTACTGGAAAATAAAATTAAAAGTTAATTCCACTTACAATAGCATCAAAAACTTGTAATATTTAGAAACAAATTTAATAAAGGCATATAAGACTTTATTGAAAGCTATAAAACACTGAGAGAAATTAAAGGATTATTTTATATGGATATATATACCATGTTTATGGATTGGAAGACTCGATGTTGTTAAAATGTCAATTCTCCCCAAACTGATTATAGATTCAACACAATCCCAGTCACAATTCCACCATGCTTTAGGTAGAAACTGACAAAATTTCCTAAAATTTATTTGGAAATGCAAAGAACCTATAATATCCAAAGCATCTTGAAAAAGAACAAAGTTAGAGGATTTAATTACCTAACTTCAAAACTAGTATAAAGCTATAGTAATCAAAATAGTGCGGTACTGGCATAAGAATTGACAAGAAATCAGAGGACAGAATGGAGGGAATTAGACTCAAACTTATACAGACATTTGATTTTCAACAAAGATGCCAAAGTCATCTGAAAGATAAAGGAAAATCTTAAATGATACTGAATATCTGGATATCTATGTAGAAAAAAATTAATTTTAGTGCCTATTTCATATACACAAATTTATTTTAGATGTATTATAGACTTAAACAAAAAAAGTAAAACTATAAAGGTTTCAGAAGAATATCTGACTTGAGGGTAGGCAAAGGTTTTTTTGTGCAGGATACAGAAAAGCAATAACCATAAAAGGAAAAAATGGATAAGCTGGACTTATCATAATTAAAAACTACTCAACAAAAGATTCTATTAGGAAAATAAGTAATATAACCATAGAATAGGAGAAAATATTCATAAGACATATAACTGTTAATGAACTCATATCCAGAATACAGAAAGAAATCCTTTAACTCCATCATAAGGAACACAAAACACCCAATAAACATAGGCAAAAGATTTGGACAAACACTTCACAAAGGAATATATGTAAATGGCTAGTAAGCATATGAGAAACTGGGTGTTAGCTATGCTATTGCTACTGGAATATCTTTGTTTAAATGATTAGTAGACAGAACTAAGTAATAATTTTTTCTAAGTCGGTTAATATTGATACCTCTAATTCAAATATAACATTTGAATTATAACATTGCAGCATTTTTCCACACCTGATTTTATTTTATGTGTGTATCCCTTTTCTCTTATAGTGAAATCTTGATTTCTAATTTTATGAATATATTTGCTTATTTGTTTTATTCTATAATTACATAAAAAGTTTCATAATTACAATACCTATATGATTGCCAATAATGTACCAAGTACATTATTTCTTTCTCAATTATTTTTGTCTTTAGAATATATCTCACTAAGGATGTATAGAGTACTTGATTAAAATCTACTTGATCACAATTATTTTCTTTTTTATTATTTTATCAGTTTGATTTATAGTTAGGTTAATTTGTTTCTGTTACTGTTTAATAATAAATGTCAAAAAAATGATAGAATTAGAAAATCATATTTTGCAATTCCCAATGTAGTAACTGCTTCAAGTAAGGATTATCAGTGTATGTTAAAACCTTTGGGTAAAAGTTTTTGGGTATATTTGGCAGCCAAATATAACCCCACACAACATTAATTACATAGGGCAAATGTTGTGGTCACCACCTTAAGTCATCAAACTTAGCAACAACAATGGTAACAACCTGACATTATGTAACCCGAAGTGATGCAAATAAAAAATACACAAAACTGCCTATGAAGTATTCTTGCTAAAATGTTTACTCTGAATCTAATTATGGAAGTAATAATCAGACAAGTACAGAGTGTAAGACATTCTGTAAATTAACTGGCCTGGATATTTAAAAAAATGGCAATGTCACCGGAAGTGAAAAAAAAAAGTAGTGAAAATTGTTCTTGGTTAAAAGAAACCTTAGAAACATAACAGCCAAAAGCAAAGCTTAAGTCTTGATAAGGTCTTGAATTAGATCTTAGATCTTGGATTAAAAGCTACAAAAACATTTTTATGACAATTTGAGAAATTTGAATATATAGCATATTATATGGTGATATAAAAAGTCTTGTTAATTTTTCAGGCAAGGCAACGGTATCATGTTTATGTAGATTTTTTTTTTCCTTAGGAAGTTCATGCAGAAAATTCTGGAGTTCAAGTATCCCAGTGTCTACAATTTACTTTCAAGTAGTTTAGCATATATTCATATATAAAAAGAGCTAAAGCCAATGTGGCAAAACACTAACAATTGTTATATACAGAGGATAGTATAGGGGTGTTTATTTTAGTATTCTTTCAACTTTTAGATATGTGTGAATCTATTTCAAAACATTTTTTGAAAGAAAAAGGATGAAATTTGGGACTTTTGGAGGGGCAGTCTGAGTTATTGTCACCAGGTGGTGCTGGTGCTTTTCAAATAAAGCTAACTAAACAAGTGAACAGTCTATGTTGACAATGGAATATTTATTTAGGAAAAATTTGGGTGTGTAGAGAGGGGAACACAGACTATAAGTCCAGCTTTTTAATTGTGTCAATGTTCACGTGCTTGCATTATTATGTTCTATGTAACTTGAAGAGTTTCAGCGAAAAATTTTCTTTGTCTCATAGTTGGTCTCTTCTCATCTTCCTTTCCCTTCCCAGGCCCTTTATTCACTTCTCACAGGGCTACAGCAGTAATCCCCTACACCAGATGCCACTTTGACCTACACTGCTGACACAGTAACCTTCCTGCAGCATTTTTCTCCTCTTCTTCAGCTCTTCATTTCCCTCCAAACAGTTTCTCTTCCTCAGCAAAGTGTTAGTTTGGTACAGTTTGCTTCTCCAGTGTATCTCCCACTATTGCCTTGCGTTAGCACTACCAGTGAGACACCTTGATTGCTGTCTTCTTTTTTTTTTAATGTCACACACTTTCTTGCCCTTGAGTGTTTTGCTTTGTATGTCTCCATTCTCAAGATGCCTTCTGCCTACTGCCAAAGGCTAACCTTATCCTCATCAAAGCCTAGATTAAGTGTAATTTCCGTTATGTAAACTTCCCACCCTATTCAGAAATATTCTTCTTCCCACAGCAATTTGTAATTTTCTTATTGAACTCATCATATTTTGTATTACGTGATAATTACATGTGAACACTAAATTGTAAACACTTTCAACGTGGGCAGTTTATCTTTATAGTGCCCACATTGTATTTAGTACTATGTGGCATTCACTAAAGTTCAGTAGAATTGAATTTCAGGATTATTCAAAGCTAGTTTAGTAGTGGTGAAGGTGCAGACCAATCACTACCAATTTCCAGCCTAACTTTGGCTTTTCATTTCACAGACACGCAGTGAGGGACTATAGCAAGAAACCAATTTGGATGAAGAATGTCCATGGCTTGTCGACCCCCACTATCCAAAAAATTAATCAATTTGAAGTAAAATTTCTATTCAGTTTGACACTACATGTCAAAACTCAAACTTCTACATGCCATTTGCTCCATATATTACACTTTTAGGTGTGAATGTGATAAGAATGCTCCAAGATTTGCTTCAAGAATATTTGGAAGGACATGTTTATAAAAGATAAAATTGGATGCAGCCTAACTACCCAACAATGCAGGGTTGGTTAAACAAATTCTAATACACCCATACAATGGATTACTATGGAACCATTAAAGATAGAAAGTCTCCAATGTATTGTTGAGTAAAAAACAAATTACAAGTGGTTACCAGAGGGTAGCGGGGAGGGGGTAAAGGGGGTCAAATATGTGGTGACAGAAAGAATCTAACTATAGAAGATAAACACAGTGTAAACATATATATGCCTTACTGTTAAAGTGTACAGCTGAAACTTATTGGATTTTGTTAACCAATGTCACCATAAAAAGTAAATGTTAATTAATTAAAAAAAAAAACAAATTACAGAATAGTGTTGACATTATAATGTCACTTGATTGAAGAAAAAATATATATATTCATAGAAAAAAGACTAAAGGTGATAGTAGAGATATTTCTAGGTTTGGGGATTGAGTGTTTTCAATTTTCCCTGTTGCTATCTTTTTTAAAGTTTTAACAATGAGCAGCTATATTAAGAAAACAATAAGATAAGTTATTTTTAAGAAAAGAGTTGTATCCCAAACGTTATTCTATTGTATACATAAAATTCAATAATGCAGGAAGAAATTTCAGGCTCTAATACTAGTCTGTGGGCCTCATGTAGAACCAGGGGATAGGAAAAGTCAAATGACGACATAAGAGAAGACAGTATTGAGGTCTGAAAAGGCAAGGAACCTAGGCAGAAAAAAAAAAAATGAGTGAGGAGTGCAGTTACCATTCTAAGAAACAGAGGAGACAGGAGTACAAATGGAAGAACTGTAGGAATCAAGCAGGTACCACAATTATAATGTAGTAGATAACTACATTTAGAAATCTAGGTCTAATATTTAATATTATTATTTTCTAGGCAGGTGGTCTTCAGTAAATCATTTGTATTTTCAAGGATCGGAAAATACTTCGGAGGTATTTTTATTCCCATTTTACAAGTGAAGATAGTAGCGCCCAAAAACTATAAACGAAGTCCTATATATGTAAGCAAAGGTATCTCATTAGCACTCCTGGCATTTGGGACCAGCTACATCTCTGTTGTGGAGAGCTGTCCCATAGGAGCAGGTATGTTAATATAGGATAATAAGTGATATATCTCACCAAGGAATGCCCTTTCCTGGCTGGGGACTCTGGAGAACTTCAATATCTATAGCTAGCAAATATATGCTCTAAATCTATGCAAGTCAAGTCAAGCCACCAGCAAACAGAGCACCTCGTGTGAGTGATTTTAAGCCAAATCTTTGTCAGAAAGCAGTTTCTAATATCCTTCCTGATATGTGTAAGAGGGTGAGTCATTGTCACAGACTTGGAGAAAGAGCAAAAAAAGGTAAGGACAGGGAGTTCTGACCTTGGCATAGCTATTTGTGGGTAGGGAAGACTCTAAAATGACTCTACAAATCATGGTACCATGTTAAATACCCCCAGATTTGGAGTAGGTATTGTTTGTATTAATCTCATTTATTTTTTAAAAGAGAACTGTCATTGATTCTCACTTTTACAGTTTACCTCAAATTTATTCCAATGTAGGGATATGAATTTAGTAAAATGGGAATAAAAATTTAACTTCATATTTACTTAACTTATGGATTTCATTTTTGAAAAAAAAGGATTTTTATATGCAATTTAGACATTTTTATATTTTAAAAATTAGAAAACACAGTAAACAAAAACAACAGAGTAGAATTTATATGTAACTTCACCATCCAGATAGACTTAGTGTTCATATTTTGCTGTATATCCTTACAGATTTCTTAAGTCTCTAGTTCTGAACCCAGCCTGCGCATTAGATTTATCTGAATAACTTTTAAAATGTAACCATTACCAGTCTCATCCAAGAATAATTAAAGCAGAATCCCAGGAGTGGAAGGGGTAGAGCCAGGCATAGGCAGAGTTGAGAACTACTGTCTTAAATAAATGGCATATTAGTGCTATTGTCTCTAGCTGAAGCATCTAGGTCACACTAGGCCAAAATAAAATATGCTGGTGCCTATGGCTAAGTGGCATTTTGGCTGTAGTTGACATTGGCAACTAGGAAATAAGAGTGGTGGAGAGGCCACCTGGCATGCAGCAATCCTCAGTGGCTTAGCACTGTCCAAGCCACTGTCTGTGGTAAACAGTAATCAGTAATTTTGGGCAGCAGTAGCTGTAGACATTTTGCAAACAGCAGGCTGTCAATCACATACTCAGGAAACTGCCAGTTACTCTATTCTTATTCCAACTTACAAAAAATGCCATAATTTATCTCCAGCATGTCATTTTTGAATACACAAATTAAAATGGCCTGATGAGCTTTCTGAAAGGCTCTCAGATAAGCTAAATGGTGAGAATGTGTAAAGAGGATGCAGATAGTTTTGCTTTGGCCCCAGCATGGCAAGTTCATAATGGGTTCTGGGGAATTTGTGTAAAAGGCCAGGGAGGCAACACACTATAAGATCAGATTGAAAGAAGCATCAGTCATCCAGAAAAGTTTGTCCATCAGCTGTTGCCTGTAGAAGGAGGAGTCGATGGAAGGGAGGCAGGCGGGTGCTCTGTTGGGGCCTCAGGAGCTGCATTTTCCTCAGTGGGGTCTGGCCTCAACTTTGTACAGCCCAGTGATGGGATCTGTCCAATATCAGGTGGAGGATTGGCTCATGGGACAGCTACATATAATAATGCTGATGTATTATTCAGGGGAGGAAAATACTTACTAGTCAGTCACCAGAATAATTTGTGTTTATTACCCTTTCTTTCCCTGGAAGGGAAACTAATAGGTAGTGAGTAAATATTTACTAAAATGTCAATGTGTCAGATGTTTTGCCTTTTAGTATTTCATTTACAGATGAAGAAACCAACGCATGGAGAGTATGCCCAAGTTCTCAAAACTGGTCGGTGTGATGAGGGCAAGATTTACAGCTAGGTGTCTCTGGTTGTAGAATCGTGCTAGCCTTTCCAGGAGATTGAACAAGTATTTGGAAGGCTGCTCAGGAGACTGAGAAAAGGGAAAGGAATAATCTTGACAGAAATCTCATGAAACGTCTTCTAACAGGGTGAGCCTCTCTGGTGAATGATTTAGGCTGCCTACTATAGTGTCCCTCTTTTGGGAAGTGCAGTAAGTGTATAATACTTAAAATATCTTTCTTTTTACCCTTAACTTGCTAGTCTCACATACAGAAAAGTGAATGAATTTTAAGTATATGTTTAAGAACTCAATGCACTTTTACAAATGTGTACACTTCATATTGCCATAATGCAGATGAAGTATAGAACATTATAAATAATGCAGTAGCTTCCCTCATGTCCCTTGGTTGAAACCTCACTCCATCCTCCTGACTCCCCCAAAACCCACTATTCTGAATTGTGTCACATAGATTTGTTTTGCGTATTTTAGAGCATCATGTAAATGGATTATACAGTGCGGACTTAAAAATTTTTTTCACCCTGTACTAGTCTGTGGGATTCATCTATATTGCTATATATAGTTTTTAATGTGTATATTTTTTCACATGCTCTAAGATCACTCCTAGCCACAACCTAGTCTCGAGCAGTCAGATAGCACAGACTTATTTGGATTATGCCTATGTGTAGTTGCAGAGGAGTCCTGAAGATAGTCCCTGTATACCCAGAGTGGACTCCACGTATACCTCATATCCACATCTGCTAGATGTCTAGCACCATTTATGAGGGTGGACAATATCTTCAGATGTTTAACTCACCCACTATTTGCTTATTTTTAATGTTATCACTCTCAACAGTGATTTTTTTCGCCAAGTTATTGCCTTTTACCTACCGTAGCTCTCTCTTTTAAAAACTGCTTTGGGGTTTTTGTTTTTTGTAACTGCATGGCCATCTCTCAATAGCAACAATTTCCTTTTTGTTGTTACGGTAGGGGAAAAATTAAGAAGTTGAAATCGTGGCGTAACATTTTCAGAAATTGCAAACTCTGGTGTTATCCAAGGGAAAAAAAAACTGGAGAAAACATTTAGAAATACTATATCTGCCTGGAATTTTTATATATAATTTTCCCCATAAATTATATAGTTCCAGGTCAAGGACCATTACTAACTTACAGCTGTTTACTTTTTTTCATTTCTACAACCAGCACTTGTTACTTGTTTTTCTTTTCAGCAGCACTTGTTATTATGAAGGATTTGTTATTGCTTGCTTGTTTGGTTGGTTGGTTTTAATCACTTAATGAGAGTTAGTGCATTTTTTACAACCAATAGAGGAAGACAAAACCATGAGGAGATTTATGCTAGCACAGTAGCATCTGAACACATTAGTCAAGTTTGGATGATGATGGTTTACTATGCTTTTGTTGTCACTTTGATAAAATATTTCCCAAGAACTACCCCTTCTCCTTACACATACCTATATACAGTATTTCAACTAAAGAATTGGGAAAAGAGATAACAGAGCACATGGGTAGAAGTTGCACCCATTCCTTTCTAATTATTTTATACAAGCAATTCATTTGTATTTAGTAAAAAAAAAATCCCTTTATTTTTTATTTTCTAAGTGTAATACATGATCATTATAGAAATTTAGAAAATAGAGATTAATATAATGGGAAAAAACTTCACCTGTAAAAAATAAAGATTCATCTCTGGTTTTACAGCAGAGGAAAACATTATTGCTATTTAGGGGGTATAATATGTCCCTTCTGTAGTGTACTGACTGCTTTATTTGTTTCTCTTTTCATTCTCACATGCACATACACAAAAAACAGCTTACTGGTTAATTTTTTTTTAATGTAATGCCTTGAGAATGTATTTTCATGTCATTAACTATTATTTTTCAGCATCGTTTTTAATAGAAGTCCAGTATTCCAATGGGTGAACAGATCATAATTTCCTTAACTAATCTATTGTTAAATATTTATATTCTTTTATTAGTAAGCAACATGCAATTAGCATAAAAGAATATGTATTTTAATGACCCTTAACTTTTAGTATATGTGTATATCTGTTCCTTTCTAGGCTTCATTCTAGAATCTAGTGCTGCAGTGAGACTTGCAAAATTTAAATTGCAGAACAATGGGATGTTACCATTGGTTCATGATATCTTTCATTCCTTTACCTAACAGATACTTATTAACTGCCTATGTTTTGCCAGGAACTGTGCTAAGTACTCAGCATACATTCCAAGGAAGTACAGCCTTGTGTGGAAGAAAAACAATAAGCAGTTATAAAATAGTTGGATAGGTGCCATTATAAAGTACAAATATCTAAGGGAGCTCATAAGAGAGGCAACTTTAGAGGACAGATGGTTAAGGGGAAATGTTCATGTCGCATGAGAATTCTCTGCATTTATCCTCATGGTAGGAAAAGACTTTGGATGTCATTTAGTTCAAACCTCCTTTGCTGCTAGAATTTTCCGTGTCAAGTGGTGATGCAATACACAGAGCTCTGCAGTGTGGGCCGTGAATTTAGACTGCCTGGATTGGAGTTCTGGCTCCACTCATTTACTAATTTATTATCTGCATGTGTGATATTGGACAAGTTGCTTAAAATCCCTGTGCCTGTATCATCTGTAAGGTGGGATAATAATTGTGCCCACATAAAGGTGCTATTCTGATAGAAAATTTATGAAGCTTAAACACTTAAAAAAGTGTCTGACACATAGTATACATGCAATGCATATATACTCAATTCATGCAGCGGTCATATTGATAGGGAATTCGCTGTTCACCGAAGCATTTGGATTGTTAGAAAGTTATTCTTCATAATAGGCTGAAATTGAGTCTTTGCAGCTTTTACCTGGAAAATGTTCACACCCCAAAATGGAAAAAAATTCAGGGAGGCATGTTTTTGGTTCAATTTAATGATGTAGTTTGCAATATTTAGAACTGTCTAAAAGAAATGAACTACCTCAAGAAGGATGATTTACACAAGTTAAAATAACCACATACCTTGTTTGCAGAGTTTCTGGGATAAAATCCAAAATAGCAGATTTCAGAGCTTATCTGTACTACAAGTGGACTCTGAAATGCATCTAGAAAGCACGTGAACACAGATACATTAAACTTTGATTTTGTGCTATAGTGACACTGTTGTTGGCAAACCCAACCAGAAATTACAGATTTGAGTCAGAATACGAGCATACTTTCTCGCACTGAATTCCACAAAATAAGTAATATTCTGACAACAGTAAGATTAAACTTGGCTCTATTATAGAGAATTGGGGACCATTCTAGTTTGTCACTCTCGAATCAATCAATATTTGTGATGAAATTTAGGTTATGACATTGGCAATCAAAACCAGCCTTCTACCAGAGACCCTCTCAAAATATATTACCTGCAATGAAGACACATTAAAAATAAGACAAAAAGAATCATGCTACATTTCTTTAAGCTAATTTTCCAGGCTAATATTTTGCAACTATTCTTTGGAACAGAGTTTAAGTGGGAGTGGATGTGTGTTTATCAGTTATAAACTGATTTACAGCTCATAAAGCCCTGAGATGGCAGAAAAGAATGAGTACTGCATGAGACACATTGGCGAAGGTGACAGGGATAATCAACAGAGGTCAACAGTCAACTAAGGCAACAAATGGAGCCTCGCAGAAGCTCACCGCGACTGCTGCGGTGGCCATTTGGTAACAGGGAGTGGCTGCCCCCTCCTTTCTGCATGGTATTTTCATGTTCTTCAAGATATAATCTGAGTTATATAACTGAGCAGTTTATTCTTTGAGGATATTACTACAGTTGGATTATTCCTAGGGTCAAACTACTATAATTCCTAAGAACTATGTAGAGATTTACATTTGAAAATTAGAAGTGGTATAGTGTAGGATGAACATTATATTGTACTTTTTTTTCCTTTAATCAAATATTTGGGTCTTCACTTTTCGATGGGTTCATCACTTTCGAAGGGGCTTATTTGAACTCAGAACTGGCTTCCTTATCTTCCTCTTGAAAGCATTTCTCTTTTATCATTGAAGTTCAGCATCATCTACTCAAGCCAGCCAGGTTCAAATTAGAATTTCAAAAAAATGTAGTGTCTCATGATTGGACCTTAAAGGTCCTTAGTCCAGTCATCCCTTTGATACTTAAATCTTTTACTATCATCTAGTTTGTGATTTCCCAAGTATTTGAGCACTTACCCAATATCAGGCATTGCATCCTACTAAATAATAATTTCTGCCAGATATTGAGTACTTCTGGAAAGAAAGGAGATACAGTCATAACAAGGTGCAGCTTGCCCTAGTGCAAGAGACAGCTAAGGACATTTTAATATGATATAGCTAGTGCTTTGCAGAGGTCTGGGGAAAAAAAATGAAGGGACCCTAGCCCAGAGGAGGCTCCATGAAGGAGAACTGGGCCTGCTTTCTAGAGTGGAAAACATTAGAACCTAGACTTGAAGGATGAATAGGAGTCATCTAGGTGACTGGCAAATCTGTGTTCCAGGCAAGGAAGCTGCAAGGGCAAAATTTCAGAGAGACCATAAGTGTCTCTCTAAATCTTGGTTTCCTCATCTGTAACAGTGTTTACAGGAGTGTCATGAGGAATAAATGAGAGAATATCTTTATAATAGATGTAGTGAGTGCTCACCAAATTATTATGATATCATCATCATCATCATTACTACATCACCATCGTCATTATTATTATAACTCCCTCACTCATCAGTGCAGAGATAACCAAAATAACCATGTAGTGACTAGATGATACCCAAGGCCCACAATTCTTGTCTGATATATATACTAACATATGTATAGTGGGAATGTTGCAGTCTGAAACAATTTCAGAGCCTAATGCTATTAGATACTTGACAATTCCTCTTGCTTGCTAACATTCCATGTTAACTAAGAACCATGTTGTTTTGGCTAGCCTTGGGGCCAGGCCAGGTCAATGTGAATCTCCAGGCTGCTCAATAACTCTGTTTCCTCATTGTAAAATAATTTACTACTCTGGTGTTATGACCAGTCTCTTATTAGTTTTGTAATAACACATAGCACTATGGGCCAGACAAATATTAATGCTATTCAAATATTAACTCATTTAATTACCATAACAACCCTAGAAGGTAGCTACTATTATTATCATAATTTTTTAAATGGGGAAATTGAGGCACAGGGAGGTTAAATAAATCTCAGCAAGTAAAGGGTAGAGCCCAGATTCAAACTGAGGTCGTTTGGATCCTGAGTCTCTATTCTTTCCCTCTATATGTACTGCACCCATGAAGCCAGGCAGCTCTAGGACACTATGGGAAAGACTTTCTGAGCCCACAAGGCCAAGGTCAGACCCTTATGATGGTAACTGCAGGAAGATAAACACCACTTTTCTGGGTTTGTCTGGGTGCATTTGGGAGCTGGTTTTTGGAAGTACCCAGATAGCAGACTTACACTTGGAGTTTAGACTTCACAGTCCTTTTTGAACTGACTAAAGAGAGTCATGGGTCGTCTCTTTATTTCAAGATATCAAATGCACTGGCTATTACTGAGATTTCAGCTTGCCCTGCATTGGATCCAAAGTTTGCCCTAATCTAAACCAGAAGGGCCCCCGAGTCTGAAAATAAATCTGAGGCCTATAACAGAATAGTCCTTCAGCCATATCCTGAATGGGAATTTACATTCCTTAGGTTTAGAAGTCATTATTCCATTCCCATGAAGTATCCATTGTTTGAGTTTTTTTTTTTTCTAAACAAAAACAGCCAGTGGTCCACCACTAAAGTCTCCTAAGAGATCTATATACAGAAGCCATATTCCAGGATAATATACATTGCTCATTCCTGTATAACTTTGACCACATTCCTATGAGACATCCTGGCTTTTCTAAACTAGGTGAACTGTGATTGAATCCAGAGGACTTCTTTTTTTTGCCTCTCTAGCCTAAGGCTGAATCTGAAAATAGATCTTCATTGCTCCTTTTTCAAAGCCCACACTTCATACATGACCTTAGAGGTCTTACCACACTGATGACAAATGGAAGCAAGGATAGGTGAATTGCTAAACCACAGAGCAGTCCTGGCTTTATTTCCTCACCTCCAGGCCTCTATGGGCAGAGGCCCTTCTTAAGGCAGGGCTCAGACCTATCCACTCAAAGTCCTAGATGAGAACAAACGAGGGAGGCTAAGAACTGAGAGAAGCTGGAAAGAAGGAGATAACCCCAAAGAACCCTTCCTGTCAAAACAAGGGCTCTTACCTTCTTCTGACCCACTGAAAGCTCCAACTCCTAAGAACACACCCTCAGAGTGCCTCTTCCAATGCTCCTTAAGGAGAGAATGAGATTATGTTGAGTTGGAGTGGAGGTAGGAGAGGGTGGAGAGCAGGATGGCACCTTCCTTTCCCTAGACATTGGTTTGTGCAGCAAATGCCTTATAAAAGGAAAATAAAGTCATGGCTTCATCTTAACCCGCCCCGGAAACTCACAGATGAGACAGGATACAGCATATCATGGAGGTGAAGAGCAGGAACTCTGGAGTAAAACTACCTCAGTTGAAATCCTGTTCTACCACTTACTAGTTGAGTGGTCTTCTACAATTTACTTAATCTCCCCAAGCCTCAGTTTTCTAATTTTTAAAATTGTGATCATAATAACAGTAGAGTTTAGAATGGTGTAAATGTTGGGGAGCAGTACATATGATGGTGGCACAGATTACACAACTAGGCAAATCCCAGTTACAGTTGGAGATACTTCTCAGTCAGTAATCAGAGAACAAGCAAAGGAAAAAATCATCAGTAAGTAAACAGGAAACCTAAACAACAATATCAACCAAATTGATCTTATTGACATTCATAGAACACTCTTCCCTGCAACAGACTATATAACTAGACTCTCCACCAGTTGATCCAATGCCAAAATTATTAGAAGTTTTATTTGTATCAAATTTTTAACTTGACACAAAATGAAATTTTATGTAATTGCAGAAGGAGTGAAACAATGGTTGTTGCTTCACAGTACATATGTAACATCTCAATTTTTTTTTTTTTTTCATTCTGATGGTTCTATCATATGTACGTGATTTAGTCACCTCCTGCTCTTGGAGAGTGTGCTGTGAGGAACATGTACCTTATTCAATTTCTCTTCTACCACTGCCCCTGGAATGTGGACAGGTAATGAGGACGGCAGAAATGGGAAGGAGAATCTGGGGATGAGCATGAATTTCTAAAAATATTTCTATTTTGTTCTTATTTGAAAATAATAATGATGTGAAAGATGAGGATGGATCCTTGGCCATGCTGTCACACTATTATTTGCTGTTATTTTGTTTGACTTTCACTAAACTGTTCTGGTTTCAGAAATCATCATCACCTCTTTCTTATTCCAACAAAGTGGTGTTAGATGATGTAATAGTTAATTGAGTAAGACATCCAAGATTGCTTTTCCTACATACAAAATACACGGTTTAGCACAAATTAAAATAATAGGACAAAGCAGATTCTATACACAGGGAGATAAAAATTAAAACAAAGCAAAACAACAGTCAGTGAGAAGAGCATGAGATAGAGCAATCTTTACCAAGGTGGATGAATAATTATTCTGATTTCTCCTGGGTTTTGCTTGCCCAAGCCCTCCTGCTGAGATAGATGTGTTTTTGCAAGGCAGAATTAGAGTTGGGTAAATAAGAAGGTTATTCATCTATATCATCCCAGCACCCCATATGTCAGTTTAAGAAAATACAAATGAAAAGAATTCTTTGAGTTTTTGAAATCAGCACCCAAAATTCTTTTAGAATTAAAAATCAAAATAGAGACAGCACCAATAATCGGTGTGATGAAACAGAAAAGTCCTGATGATGATCATCTTGGCGCACTAGGAAAGCAACTTCAGGGCTCCCGCTGACAGGACACTTTTCCCAAGTACTATTAATTATAATGCATTATTAGCTAACTGCAGGCAGCGGACATCCTTTGCATATCAACTAAAGTGCAAAAGCCATTTAGCTAGTGAGGCTTGCTCAGTCTTTAAAATTGTCTTAATCATTAGTGAATTAGTTAAACTATAACATTGGAGATAAAAATAATCACCAGTGTCACTTGAGAACAAGCTGAAACTGGAACTGATTCTCAGAGGCTCTGAATACAGATATTCCTGACTGTGCAGATTGATCGGTGACAATCAACTCAGCTCCAGACTGAGCCAGTCTCATCTCTGCCTCCTTGAGGTTACAAAATATCACAAGATTGTTGTTAGGGTGTTGATTTCTGCCTCAGGGTGTGGTACGTGTGTGAAACAGGGAGGGCAGTACCACAGCCTTTACATTTGGCTTTCAGTCACTCAGAAATTGATGTTGCAGTTAGCAGATTTTTTAAACTCTTGTTTTTTTCAATGCTCTCTTTTTGAGCAATTTCACAGGTATCAAGTTATACAGGAATGACTCCACTCGGGGAGGTCTGGAAATAATGCTGAAAATCAAGCCTCCTTGACAGTTCTGGAAAGTGTTTTTGAGTGTTAGCTCAGAGACTGTAAAGAGGAGCTCAAAATGTGCTTTAGGATTATCTCTGGATTTCAATGATTGTTATGTGCATTTTCTGCTGCAAATCACCCAGAGTAAACAAAATAAACAAAGCTTAATTGGTTTGGTTTTGATGACTAACCACAGGCAGAAAACATGGGGAAAAAAATCTCAAGTGACCTGAGAAGATAAGAAGTTCATTGCCTTTTATTTTATCCAAAATTAAAAAAAAAAAAATTAAATTTACTTTAAAAATTGTATATGCAGCAGAATTCACTTTTTGGTATACAATTCTTAGTTTAGTCGGATATATAATCCAGTAAACCACCACTACAATCAAGATAACAGTTTATGAAGACCTTCTATAAATTGACTCCAACCCCTGGCAAGTACTACTACTGTGATTTCCACTTTTATTCTTTTGCTTTCTAGATATTGTATCCATAGAATCATAGATTATGTAGACTTTTGAGTCTGGTTTAGATCATTTAGTCTAATACATTTGAGATTCATCTATGTTATTACATTGTTAAATTAATTAAACAAGGAAGCTTTAATGCCTTGGCAACCTATAGAAGCAAACCAAAATCTAAGCCCGTAAATGCCTTGAGGGTAAGAAATAGAAACCTAAGAACAGCCAAGCACAGCCAACCAGGCTTTCCCAAATAAGGCAACACTGAAGCCAATCAAATAATCTCTATAAAAGTCACGCCTCTACTTCCTGTTGGTGGAGCATCTTTAACCACTTCCTGTTTATTACTACCTGATTTGAATTGATTTTTGCTCAAATGAACTCTTAAATTTTTAATATGCCTCAGTTTATCTTATAACATGTTTCAATTGTTCACTCTTATTGCTGAGTAGTATTCTACAGTTTGTTCATCCATTCATCAGCAAATCCATTTCTCTTCTCACTACCTATTTCTGAAAGAAAGTTAACTTCCCCCACATTTATTTTTATCCTATTATAAATATAATGTACATGCACAATGAAGAAAACTTGGATTGCACACAAACACATACACACTAGCTAAAATCTTAACACCTATGAATAACCACTAACAACTGTTGAGATTATTCTCTCTCTCTCTCCCTTTCTCCCTCTCTCTGTCTTCCCTCTTCTTTTTCCCTTTCAGCCATTTTATTCTCTCAACCTCTCTCATCTATCTAAAATATATTGCATATATAAAATCTCATCCACTTTTTGCTATGTAGCAATTTTTTTCAGTTGATTTAATATTTTAAATAGAATTTTTATTGTTATTTAATAATTTTTTACTTTAATAAAATAATGCATGTCTAGGAGAGAGAAAAAAATGGTGTAGATGATAGAGGCTCTGTTCATCTCTTTGACGACCAAATCAAAGTTGTGATGGAGCAGCAGCAAGGAAAAATCACCCGAGATTTAGAGGAACAAACCATGTAACTAGGGAGAAGTCCAAGCAAACACCCTGCAACAGCAGAAGGTAGTACAGGGCAATGATGCAGGGCTGCCTGGTCCCAAGCGGCTGAGTGAGATGGGGGCTTCTGCAGCAGCTGATGTCTCTTAAAGGGGCCACATCTGTGAGCAGATTTTCTTTGTGATAGACCTGCTGCTCTGAGCACCAGTGCTGATTTGGCTGCGTGCAGGGGGCACCAGGGACTTTTGGGAGACATTATCGGAGTGAGGGCCGAGGCAAGATTCACTGGGCACAGAGGTGCCGGCGGTATCCATTGTTCCCTGTTGAGACCTCCCCGACTACCAGTGTGCCGGACACAGCGCCACCATAGCTGTGATGTCATCAAACTGGATAACAGAGGTCGCTCTGCCCAGAGGATTCCCTGAAACCCTGCCTCCCCCAACTCGCGGCCCCACCCAAGGCACATCCAGGTATATCCTCAGCAAGTCAGGTGCTCCTTGATGAGACTCACACTGGAGGAAGCCTTGGTTTCTGGTGTGGCCTTTTGAGGCAACTATAAGCACAGTGTCTGTGGATTGCTTGCTGAATCTTAACAGGTGTCCCCAGAGGGGCACAGGCTTCGTCTAAATTTGGCTTGCAGCTGAACCCCTCTCAGGACTGTGCCACTGGACACCTACTTCACAAATCACACTAATAAGACCGGGAGACTTAGGGGCTTTGCTTAGTACATAGAAACAGACATATAAAGGCAGCTTAAATGGGAAGACAAAGAAGCAGAAACCATATGAGAGAAGAGAACAGAGATCCAAGTATAATGGAGTCAAGTAATCTAACAGATGCAGAGTTCAAAATACTGGTTAAAAAGATGCTCAATGAACTTTTGGGAAGTATAGATAAATTCAGTAAGAACTTCAACAAAGAGATAAAAAATATAAAAATGGAAATGGAAATTATAAAAGGGAACCAGTCTAAAATGAAGAACATGTTATCTGAGATGAGAAGTATATTAAATGGAATAAACAAAGAATAAACAAAACGAATAAAGAAAAGGATCAAATGCCCTATCTAGAGGACAAGAAAGCCAATCAGGACACTCAATCACCATGGCAAGAAAAAAGGTGCCAAGACTATAAAAATAATTTAAGGAGGATATGAGATACTATTAAGGCTCCAAATATTCGTCTGATAGGCATAACTGAAGAAAATCAAGATGTCGAACAGCTGTTTAAAGAAATAATGATGGAAAACTTCTCTAACTTGGTGAAGGAAATGGACATAAAACCCCAGGAAGCTCAGAGAATTCCAAAATTCAGGGATCCAAAGAGGCCCACACCAAGACACATCATAATTAAAATGCCAAAGGTTAAATATAAAGAAAAAATATTAAAAGCGTCAAGAGAAAAACTAATTACATATAAGGGAAAACCCATAAGATTGGCAGCCGATTTCTCAAAAGAAACTAGGCAGGACGGAAGGGCTTGGCAAAATATTCAACAGGATGAAGACCTAGTATCTATAACCAAGAATAATTTATCCAGCAAAACTATCAGTTAGAGTTAAAGGACAGCAAAAAAGCTTCCCAGACAAAAATAAGCTAAAGGAATTTATCACCACCAAGCCAGTATTTCAGGAAAAGTTGGAGGGACTTCTTTAAGAAGAAAAAACATGTATCAAAAACAGGAATAAAGAATAGTAACAGCTGTATTCCTATCAATAAGTACTTTAAATGGAAAAGAATTAAGTGCTCCAACCAAAAGATAGAGTGGCTAAAAAGATAAGAAAACAAGACCCCTACATATGAAAAGGAAGGGGATGGAAAAAGATATTGCTTTGATGGACCTAAAGGTATTTAAGTCAGAGAAAGGTAAACACTATATGATTTCACTTATATATGGAATCTAAGGAATAAAAAGAACAAACTAATCAAAAACAGACTCACAAATATAGTGGACAATTTGATGTCAGACAGAGGGGAAGGGGATTTGGGGGACTGGGAGAATAGAGTGAAGGGCTAAAGAAGTACAAATTAGTAGCTGATGAATGGTCATGGGGATGGGGAGCGCAGCATAGGGAATGCAGTTAGCGTCAATACGTTGGCTAGGTGGAGGGTCAGGGAAGGGAAGGTGCAATTGGGGGGATTGTTTTATGAACCATATAGATGTCTAATCAATGTACTGTGTACTTGATACTAAATAAAAAAATAATTTTAAAAAATGCATGTCTATAAAGGTCAAATAATAGTATAAAGCCTATATTAAATATTTTTAAAAGAAGTCACAACAATTTTCCGCCTCATCCCTCCCTACCCAAGGGTCTCCTTATAGGTGAACACTTGAAAAGTTTTTAATAATTTTTTTAAGATTTAATTTTGATATTCTAATTCATGTGCTGTATTGTTTAGGGTCCCCACAGAAACAGATGGTCTAGTGAAAGGGGATGATTAATGAAATCTAAAGAAGAAACGATTTACAAAGGAGTAGGCCAAGTTAAGAGGCCAGCAAAGGATAGTAAAGCACCTGGCACTAGTAGTAGTGAAACTAACAATAGTAGATACCATTACCAACTCTAGGATTAAAAGATGCAAGGTTTAGAGGATCAGTGTACAGAACCCGGAAAAACAGAAGCTGTGGCCTTGGATGGGTGAATACAGTCACTTTCCCGCCTTGGCGGGAAGGTGGAAGGTGAAGGAATCAATAGTCCACTTTCTGCCTCTTCTTGTCCTCCATCCAATGTATCCCATTACGCGAACCCAACTGGAAGCCAAAGACAAAGAGCCCGGATGCTAGAGTCTTAAGAGATCTGCCTTCTGAAACACAGAGCATTGTGGAAAGGGTGAAAATAGATCTGCAGGTCACAGGGAAATTATCAGCACATTGGCTCATACTTTTATTTTTTGCTTTATAGATTTTGGTTGTTGTGTGTTGACAACTTATTATGATAAAAAATAGTTGAGTCCTTTTTCTCATACTTTCTCACCTTTCCTCTCCACATATCTCACAATATAGTACTATTATAAATTTTATTTGGAAGCAAGAATTGTAACAATATCTAGTGTTTTCCCTAGTTGTGTAAATAAGTATTCACTGCAGAGCCACGAAATGTACTATGACATTTCCTTTCTGTGCCACTCCCTACCTTACTCTCTCCCCAGGAATTAACTACTGTCTCACATGTGCATTTGTTTCGTTTTCTCTGTGTTTATCACTATTTCTTTTCTAAATGATCTAAATTTTTTTTTCACATGGCCAAACATATCAGAGAATCTTTCAGTTCTGTTTTTCCCTGGAACTTTCTTTTCCTTGCTTCAATCTGAATTTGTTGCTTTCTAGGCCCTGACGCTAGCCGCTTATTTATGACTTTTGTTCTGAAACTTATCTTTCTATCTCCCCTTTTGCTGAATTCCATGTCTTCCTCTCTCAGTTTTCTCCTGTTTTGATAGAGTCTACCTTCTACTTGTTTTATGAGAAAAGGTGCAGAAGAGGTAAAATTTGGGGTATGCAGGTCTGGAAATACACCTAATTCTAATTTTACACACAATTGATAAATGTCTGGGGGCAGAATTCTAGGCTGAAAATAATTTTCCTTCAGGATTTTGTAGGCATTGCTTTATGGCCTATTAGCTTTCACGGTTCCTGTTCAGATATTACATGCTGTTATGAATCCTGTTCCTTTGCATGTGGCCTGCCTTTCCTTTCTAGATGCTTTTATATGTACCCCAAATCTTTGGTGTTCTGAAGTTTCATGATAAAATTTTGGGTTTTGTTTATTGTGTTTGACATACAATGAACTTTCAAGGTTTTGTTCTTCAGCAAAATTCTAATGTAATACATTTTTGACAATTTCTTTCCCTCTGTTTTGACTTTTCCTCTCTTTTGAAATCCCATTGTTTGGATGCTAGATCTTCTGAGCTGATCCCCTGAGTTTTATTTCCATCACCCCACCCCCCGCCGAAGCATTAAGTTCGTGAAAAATTTATAATAACTGTTTTCAAAGTTGGGAATGTTTTCTCTATTCATGGATAAAAATATGTGCTTTTATGCCCAATAATGTGCCTGTGGTTGGGCATTAAGCCAGTTCTTCTCTCCAATGCCTCTTTCATTATCATCCTTCTCTCACTTTATAAAAGACAGGTATAATTCTCACTCAGTCCTGACTCTCACAATGGTACCTTGCCCTAGACTGTTATACTTTTAGAGATGCCAAACAAAGGGATACTTAGCAATAATTTTACCATGAAGCCTACCTTAATTAAGGTAGCTTATAAGAAATTGTATATTTTGGCTCGTTATTTTGAATTTAGACATTGTAGAAGAGGATAATGACCACTTTTGTTTAGCAAACATTACCCAATTGTTTTCAAAGTGAATTCTTCCTGAGGGAAAGACCAGTAAAACTAAAGAAAATAAAACATCTGTTAGAAATGCAGAAGGTAGATTAATAACAGGTATCCATGCCTCATCTACATTTACCTGTGGAAGTAATCCAGACATGAGATGGCTGTCACAGGAATGACTATTAAGTTATATATTGGAAGTGAAAAATTAAGTCAGATAGAAAGTATGTCTCATTTGGAAAATTAGTTTGACAATGAGGACCAGATTTACCCATTAAGTTACAAAAGACATTTTCTATGAATTAAACAAGCTAACAAGCTAAATCTGAGCTCTAATGGTGTGTTATAAATAGAGCATGTGATAAAATAGAATTTTATTATATCTATATGTGAAAAGGCATACAATTAATAATATTTCAATTCTCTTAATCCTTTCTGAGCATATCAATCTGAGGTTAAGCAAGTTGCCTCTAAGTGAAAAATTCCAGAATATAATTAATAGTCTTTTATTAAGTCTAGGTAAAGCCTTTTTGGTATGCTGCCCAGAAACTAAGCGAGGGTATGAATGACTGTAACAACTGGATAACAAATCCTTTCACAATACAGATGTTTTGATTTTAACAAAATTAAAGGGCCCAATTGAGTTATTAGCCGACACATTATTAAAAATTACTTTGATGATTAATTGCTATGTGCTTTTTGACTATAACTTAAAAATAGTGCATGAAATTGAATGACATTAGTCCTTCCATTCCTATCTACTTACCTCTGAAAACAAGATTTTCAATAAGTTCATAATAACAAAAAGTAATAATAGACTTTATATTGAAGGCTGTTTCACTTTAGTAATAAGAAATATCCATCCATTAATATTTAAATTAGTTGAAAAAATGATCCTATGCTTCTCGCTAAGATAAATTTCTAAAATACCTACATTAAAAACGAACAATTTTATCAGAATTTGTAATTCATCAATTGTGTACTACTCATAATCATAAATGCTAACTCAATCTAAAAAAAAAAGGTTAAACATTTTGACCTTTGTAGACAAAAAGGACATTTTTAAAAATTCAAATTCAAATTATAGATATTTTTGTTGCAGAAACTTATAATAGAATCACCAAAAATATGTTAGGACATATAAATTTATTACTTTGGGATAAAATTTGTTGAAGGAAATGGAAAGGAAATATGAGAATAGAAAAGATAAATTTCTAATGAGTACATAAATATGTTTATATATTTATATTTTTTAATGGCTATGGTAACAAGTTATTATGATATTTAAATTCCATTGGATAAATAGAGCCAAGCAGTTTTCAAATTTCAATATCTACTATATTTTGAAAAAAATAATATTTTCACAGCTATTTAAACATACGATGAAAATTTTAGATGTCAACTTAAAAATTTGATAACCACTAAGGTAGTTTTTTCTAATCTCTCCTTTGTACTTTAACTATGTGTTTTCAAATTTTATCCCCTTTATGAGAATGCTGGTGATTGAGGATAAAGATCATGTTTTCTAAGATTTGTGTCTTATACAAAACTTTAATAAAGTGCCTCGTTCATAATAGGAGCTCAATTAAATATTTACTAATTAAATTATTTTTACTTTCATCAAATGGAGTCATTCATTCCCCTTCTACTGTTCTTACCTAGCCTTCAGGTTAGTATTTTTCTACTACTGACAATCAAAACAACTGCCTAATGGGAATAAATTTTAAAAAGTAAATAATATATTTTCTTTAAAATGAGAGTAGGAAAAATACTGTGAGAAAGAAGTGAGTACATACAGCTACCAATATCAAGTTTCTTAAACGTGGCTATTTTCTATATAAAATTTAAAAAACTAAGCGTTTATAAATATATTTACTGTCATGAAACTATAGTGTATATGTACTCTTAACTAAAATCAGTTTCTTTTCATGATGCTTCTTTCTAATGTGCACCCAATTAGAAGGCAGTAAAAACACCAGCAGATGGCTCAGAGTTTACCGCCTCAAGAAAAGGCAATAAACCTTTTCTTCTCAGGTCACTGATAGAGAATTGTAATGAAAAATTATATTTTTTACACTTTACTCAGCACTTCTGCTTAGGACACTGTAAGTACAAGATATTGCCTAACATTGCTTTATTTGCTACATACCCAACAATAAGCTAGCAATACGAGGTAGCTTATGCATGTACACTGGTTTACACAGTTTTGCAATTTTTGAAGATTATCAAGAAGGTTTGGTCTTGTCCTGTGGTTATAATCCCATTAAATTACATTTAAATATGATATACAGCAATTTATTTTATATTTAGTATTATCCAAAGAAATAATATTACATATAGACCTCTTAAAAATAACATAACTTAGGAAAAAGCAAATTTAAAAGATACGATAAAAACTCCTGTAACCTACTTGGAAATATCAGGTATGGATTTGGGAATTAAATAGCGTAAAATCTCCCCTGATCTCTTGTCTTTGTGAGATTGTTGCTTAAAGTAAGAGAATATTATCTTGAGTTATAAAACTCCTTTTATTCAAAAGAAAAATTTGGAACTATCTTATATGTGATAATCCTGTATCTTAATAGTATCTTCATGAATACTAATTCTAGGTAACATTTACTAAGTGCCCACTTTGGACCAGGCACTCTGCTTAGCACTTTACACTTAAACCACAATCTGAGGTAGGTTATATTATTGAGCCCATTTTATAAGAGAAGGCAAAAGACACAGATGGGAACATTTATGCCCTGGTCGTCCTGAACTCCTTATTGGACTGTGAACTCCTTGAGGAGGGGGTATTCTCTTGCGGTGTCTCACCGTGACACCTTCCAGTGCTGGTCGTGGAGAGGTAAGAGGAAGGGAGAAAGGTAGAGAAGACCTTTCTTTGCAGTAATGTCATGGCAGTGAGCAACAGCTATGATGTAGCAGATGAGTGTCCAAACCAAGAAATGTAATCGTGCTTCAAACATGTTAACAGAAAAAATCATATTTTAATAACATTTGAGTATATGAAAACGTTTCTGCAAAAATGATAGAGTACTATGAGAAACAAGTGTTTACTCACATCTGAGTTCCCTGGGACTAAACTAACTAATTACTGTCAATTTTATTATTTATTGTGATGTATACCATTGAAGACTTAAAAAGTTTTATTGTTTAGCTAATTCTTTTGTCCTACTATAAAGTGTTAACAGCTTCTTATTTCTCTTTCATGTGTTTTTTTTTTTTTTTTTTTTTTTCAATTCACTTGTATCTCTGCAAGGAAAAAATTATGGAAGGGAAAACAATGTGAGTTACTTAAATTTCTCAGAGGCAGAAAACTTCAGGGTCTGAATTTCTGGTATTTGTGGATGAGTCAAAATAACTAATTAGAACTTAAATGTGGTCTTTTGTTTTTGTTTTTTTTTAAATTAAACCTTTACTACTTTATTCTCTTAGTAAATGAGATCAGGAGTAGTGATTTGATTAAATCACATTCATTGCCTATAAAGAAATTTAGCATTTTTATTATTGCAACTTTGAGCTTATCAAAGGCCAGCATCCTGAAGAAGACAAGAGCCAAACCAGAGCAATTTTCCTGCTGGTGTCCTAATCAGAGTCCCTACATTCTTTTTTTCAGAGTTCACAGTTTAGCACAAAGTTCTCCTAAACTATTTAAGCTCACTTTGACTGTGTCCAGAAGTCCTAAATGAAAAGTTTATTCCAAATTGGCCCAAAGGAAAAACAAAATGGTGAAAATGAAAGAAAAATTTTCATGTTGTTTGGACTGTTAAATTACATAAAAGTAAACAACTTTGACAGAAAAAAAAAAAAGCAAATGTTGAGTGTTTTTATGCACATTAAAGCAAACATAAAAAGGATTGATTCAGTATTCCACTTTGTGACAAAAACAACCTAGAGATACTCTAGCTCCCTGCTAAGTCTTTGGTATTCATTAGAACTGTATGTCCATAGTTGCAAAACTGACTGTAAGCAAAAGTTTGTTTAATCATCTGTGTATTTCCAATTTGCCTACATGGGTAGAAGCACTTAGAACAGTGCCTGACACATCACTGGCACAATAAATGTTAGCAATAGCAGGAGAATAGCTTAGCCAGCATCCTCATACTGCAAAGACAAAAAGGGAGACATCAAAGGGGATGATTGTTTTGTGTTAGGGAACTCAGTATTTTCAGGAAAATTAAATAGGGATTTTTGATCTAGTCTGAACTTTAACATACATGATTTTTTGGGGACCCAACATTCAGAAGATGTTTTTTTTTTAAACAAACAGCAATCTTTTACTTCAAATTCCTTAAGTTAGGCGGCTTCAACTTATTGGAGATTTGAGGAGATATACAAAATGCCCTCCTTATCACTGAGTATATTTTATAACACAGCTTGAAAACCAGTCTGTGATCGATTAAAAAGCAAAACAAAACATAGCTCAAAGGATTGAACCAACAAGAGATCTGACATGGGTTTATAATAGATGTTAATATTAACTGATAACTCATGCTATATGACCAGGTAAAACCTTTTTAGAGTATAATCTTATAAAAACCATTTGGTCACTAAAGGAATTAAATTTTTTTCCCTGAGTACTCAAAGATTTTGGTATGCCTACTAAAAATAAGTTTTTCTTTATAAACATATTTTAATATACACAAAAAACCATTCCACACAAAAAATACAAAAAAAAAATAAAAATAAAAATTTAAGCAAAATGCAAATTCTAATGCATAAGATAAAAACTGAGTGGGATCATATTCAAATATGTAAATATTAGTTGTACCTTCAGGTTTCTAACCAGGTGCTTAAGGAAGCAATAATATGATACCTTGAAACCACTTTGATTTCAAGAGAATATTATTTAAAGAGTAGAACTAGGAATATTAGAATGTCCTTGTCATTTAGCGTAGTGAAAGGAGCTAGACTTTTTGGTTTACTTAATTACAGAGTCTTAGCATCAAAAGTAGATTCTGTAACTTAAGAAAAAATACTCTCTTTGGTAAAATTTGATGACATTTCCGATCAGGGCCCATAAAAGCTCTTTAAAAAATAAAAAAATACTTTAAGACATAGACATAAAATTCTCAAAGAATCGTCATTTAAAAACGCATGGCTTCCTTCCTTTTTCTTCATGTCAAAAAGCAGGTTATCTTTACACAGTCTCTGTAGCTCTAAGGAATTTCATTTCTGTAGCAGCTTTTGGTGCTTGGGCTGAACCACTCTTCTTTCGAAATTCTGCCGCAATTTCCTCAAAGGACTTTCCTTTGGTTTCTGGAACTTTGAAAAATGTGAACAGCGTAAAGACAAACATTGCTCCAGCAAAGATGAAAAACACATAAGGTCCACAAAAGTCCTGCAGAGAGACCAAATACAGAGTCTCAATTAGCAGCTGTCCAACCCTATCTTCAATTCAATAAATCTGCACAATGTTAGGCTGCTTACCGCAATGTATGGGAAACACAGAGCTATAAGGAAATTGCAGGTCCAGTTGGTGAATGCAGCTACTGCCATAGCAGCAGAACGCGATCCTTGACTGAAAAATTCAGCCACCATGAACCAGGGAATGGGACCTGGCCCGATTTCAAAGAAGCTGACAAAGAGGAAGACGGCTATCATGCTCACGTAACTCATCCAAGATAATTTATTCTGAGGAAAAAACAAAAAATAGGACTAGGGTCATTGGCTGCTTCTTCCTTTAGCTAAGTAGACTCTCATTGAATTTAGCTGTGACATGGCTCGTTTCCTGAAGCGTTTATGTTCAATTAAGTAGAAGTTATTCTAGTTGGAGACAAGTTTATTCTAGTCTGAGTCATCCTTAAATCTCTTGAGTTCCGTTATAGGAAATCCTCTAGGTTAGAATTTTATATGACTCTTAGTCACTCTTTTCCTGTGAAAAATGCAAGGTAGGGATCCAGCGACTTTTGTTCTTAATAATACTAGGTCGCTAGACAGGATGCATGCAAAGTAGTGGTTGAGGGTGCTGGGCTAGAGAGGTCTAGACACTTGCTCAAGGTCACGCAACAGCCAAGTAGCGGAGCCAGCACTGAGGCTGACCCCAGAGTTTATGCTCTGACCATTTTGCTACACTGCCTGCCTGGGTAATACGTACAATTTACTTGCTGATATTCAGTCTTTAAACCCAAAGTTTAAACCCTTGTTCTCTTTTTCTTTACATTTCTCCCTGGTATTATATGTTGTTCCTCTGGCTTTATTTCATAAGAAATTCTCAAATGTTTTTGACATACAAAACACTTTAACGTGGAGCACAGAAGTGCTGTCATATGGTAACCAGAAATCTCAGTGCGGGCACCAAACTCACCAGTAGCACAAGTCCCACGGACATGAAGATGGCACAGAAAAACATCCCACTCATTCCGATTAGAAACAGAGAGCGTCGCCCTGCCTTCTCCACAAGGAATACCTAGGAAAGTTTTAAAATATATAGGCTTTATACTTATATAGTCTTTACTGACAAAGAGGTCATTTAAATTTATACGAAGGAAAGAGGCAGTTCTATTATTCCATTTTACAGATGTGGAACTGGGGAGGGTGTGACTCTTACCCGAGGTGGCAGAGCTGGTCTCAGTGACCAGAGGCCATCAACGAATACCTGCTTTATTTAGTCACATTGATTTGAACAGGGCATTCTAGAGAAAGAACAGGAGTGTTACCACCTCTCTATGATTATCCCTTTGGATACAATATTAAGAGGCTATACATCTTGGATCCCTTCCGGTTGATCTCCTGTATGTTTAAAATATGAAGTTTCCACACTAAAAATGACATTAATTCCTTTCTTGGTATTTATCCTAAGTTATAATCACAAGGGTCTGTATACTGCTAATGAAATCATATTGTGACTGCTCATGTGGCAACATATGAAATTTGATCATTTTACCAAAATAGACAAGTCTTCATTTTTCTGGTGTACCTAAATGTACCTGTTGCTGGGAATGAACTATCCATTTGAGAAGGTAAGACTCAAAGCAAAAGGTTAAAGTGCTTTCTTATTCTAAGCCAAGAGATATGTTACTGATTCCCTTTGGTCTGGGTACCTTCACATTAATGGTTAAAATTTACAATTAGCCAAGGCCAGAGCTATTGAATAGAGTCTTGCTTGATCCTTGGAATACTGCCAAGGTTAGTGAATCGCAAACAAAAAACTACCTGTCATAATTTCTCACTTTGGTGAGTAAATTGACTAGGCTCATAAATCTATCAGTAAACCAATAGCAATCCAGTATCTTTAGAATAGTGAGCTCTGGCTCTGAAAATATCTGAGAAATATTTCTTTTCCCCTGCAGTGAAAGCCCCTTTCATCTCAGAGGCATTTCGTATGAGAATTTCAAATCACTTCAGGATGATAAGCTAAGAGCTTGCATTTAATTATTGAGAAGGAAGTGTGAAAAACAAAGCTTTCTCAAGTTCATAAAATTTCTCTCTATATTTTGACTCTTTGATTATGACTTTCAAAACTGACTTGATGACATCACGTCAAGCTACCAAGAAAATAAAAGCATTTCTTCAGGAATAAGAGCTTTTACCATGTCTGTTTCTTCTGCCTCAGAACAATTATTACTAATAGGATAATAAACTCTAAACCTACATGCCTTGAAAATTAAGTTGAACTCCCTTTTGGAGGCCAGGTGAGCACTCAGGGAGGAGAGTGACACAGGATGAGACTTAGTTAGGGGCTGGAGATATCTGTTTGACCAAAACTCTCAGCTATGCCCCAGCGTGTGTCAGTTAGATCCTGGAAGCCTACTTAGAGTTTGGTGACAAGTGCATATTCTTATTTGCATATATTTTTTGAAAGAATATATGGAATTTGATAACATTGGTTAATTTGGGGGAGAGAAACTGGATGACTGAGGGGCTATCATTTTTGTACTTTTTTTGACTTTAAAACAACTTTTCAAAAAAATATATAATTAAAAATTTTAAATGTTATTTGTAGTCCTGGAGCGTTATTTGTAATTAGACAGCTGATTAGAAATTATTTTTATTATTCCACTTGCTCAAAAATTTTCACAGAATAAAAAGATGAACTCTATAAAGGTTTATTCAAAATAATCAAGACACTTTTCAAAATAACTCTTCCCACTTCAAAGGTGTCGGCAGAAGGGAGACAAAAATGAAATTCTGCATGTGGTAACAGAAAGAAATCTAACTATGGACAGTGAACACACAATGCAATGTATATATGACTCACTGTTGAATTGTACATGTGAAACTTACTGGATTTCGTTAACTAATGTCACCATAATAAATAAAAAAATGAAATTCTGTGAAATTCAGGCACTATTAGAGTTTGAGTTACTCGACCTCGACAACTTGAAGCTTTACATAGCAAATCCTGTTACAGATAAAATATTTTAATCATCTTTATATTAGAAAAATATGTTCAAGTAGGATGTGTAAAAAATATTATCTCAGGGGACAAAAGAATGCAAATAGTCCCTTGGATTACATCCCAGCACCAGGCCTTCATTGATTTAGAGTGGCCTTTTGGCTTAAACTGGCATTATCTCTAAAGGCATGTCTACAAAACCACGGGTGTTCCCTTGTTATTTGTTCTTCCCTGCTTTCCAAGGTTCAACACTGTTTAATGTGGTCTGGACAAAGCTGCCTTTTGATCTAGGTGTCCAGGCTATAATTTATTGAATCAAAGGTAATAGTTAAAAGTCCATGTACAGAGAATTAAAAACAAATGACTAAAGTATATTGAGTATAGCACTGTGACCAAAATTGAAAAGCCCAAGCTGAACATCCTGCATTCTAAGATAAAAATAAGCCCAATTACCCTCGTTTTAGAGTGAGTTAAATTAGTTGGGAAGTTTTCAGGGTTTTTTTTTTTTTTTGGTTGTTGTTTATTTACTTTAATTCTTAGAATATTATGTTAAATATTATTATTGTCAAGATACTGAATCATTATTTAAGATATTTGGTTTTAAGAAGAGTATATAGTCTTTTCCCCTTTGTTGGAAAAAAATTTCAAAAATAAATAACATTTGACATTTCAAAAGAATAACATTTCAAAAATAACAATAACTTTTCAACTTACACATCACTTCTATTCCATACTCTCATGATATCACGCACTCACATGCAGGACCAGAAGCCATGGCATTGTGAGCTACTTGGAAACTCTGCCCGATGGCCTAACAGCATAGGCATTTATAAGAGGCTTAGATACCTAATTGAGAGGACTACATTAATTTTTAAAATATTTTCCCAAAACATCAGTATAAAAAAAAAAGAATTTCAACCATGGAAAGGGAGGAATCTAGGTACAAGACCCAAAATTGATAGAACTGACAAGTTGTTGGCTAATCTCAAGGTGCTTAAGTATAGAGCAAAGGAGAAAGAATCCATATATTTACACAAGGAGAAAGTCCTGTGTCCCTATGTGAATTATTAATTTACAAATGAGTGACTAATGGCATCCATACCAATAGAGAGAACAAGTGATAACAAGAGAACCAGAAAACCTTCTCAGTTATGCCTAATTCAATACAGGGGTTGGTTATTCACACACAGGACTCTTCCCATGACCCACTTAGTTTTATATATCCAGTATATGTGGACAATAAGTCGTTGATCACTTTTAGATCACAGAGTTTTTTTTTTTTCTTTTTTTTTTTTCTTTTTTTACTCCTATTCCTGAACTGAGGAACAAGCACAATATTTTAGGGTATTTTACTTACAGAGATAGCAGTGAAAACTGTGTTGATGGCACCAACTCCAATGGTTGCATAAACCGGTTGGCTGACTCCAGCTGTCTGAAAAATGCTGGTTGAGTAGTAAAAGATCTGCAAAGTAATAGCAGTTTAGCTGCAGTATTACTTTTGTAGAATAATCTAGGTCATGTGTTTGTAGACTAGTCATCATCATTACTATATAGTACTTTATTGTATTAATATACCACAATTTAGTTACCCATGCTACTATTAATGGGCGTTTAGGTAGTTGCCGTTTAGGGACATTATGAATAGTGCTGCTATGAACATTCTAGAACAATCCTTTCAGTGTATGTGCATGCATTTACACCTAGGAATAGGACTTCTGAACAATAGAGCATTCATATGCTCAGCTTTAATAGATACTGCCAAACAGCTTTCCAAAGAAGTTGTGTCAGTTTATACTCTTACCAGTGTGTATGAATGAGAGTTGCTATTCCTGTTGCTATTACATTTAACCTAAAAATTTCCACTAATCTCAGTGGAGATGGAGAAATCTAGTATACAACCTCCCTCACAGCCTTTATTATTTAGTTATGTTTTTACTTTTATAATAGTCTTTTAGGTCATTTTGTGTACTACTGTCCTCTGTCACTCTTTCCCCACATAACATGTCTTTCTGCAGATGGGGCTGAGGCAGGAAAACTGTGCAGACTGTGTTCAGTGAGGAGTGACTTACAGCATACTGCACACTATTCCATCATTTTTAGGCTGCTAACAGCTGCAAGTTCAATATTTCCTGGATACCACTAAGGCAGACACTGGAATGGAAGCTAAAGCAGTGTGGTTCAGACAGATTAAGTATTGTGCCATTAGATGTACATGCAGAGCTGAGATAGGACATAGCAATTTGGTCTCTGAGTCCCAAAGTTATAAAGAATATTAGATAAAAATGAACATCAAGGACCCTTTAAAGGACAAAGACCACGGCAGAGCCATATTTAGCTTTTGGTGTAAGGTTCAGGGCTCCTTTTGCTTTGCCTCATAGGAATTACTTTCTTTACCTCCCCCACATCTCTGCCCATCCATCAGTCACCCCCAAAGTGTTCCTTGTGGATCTGGGATTGGCTCACGATAGAGGAAGCCCAAATCACATTTTTACCAGCAATGAAAGGGGACAAGTGATTTTCTTCATCTAGTTTCTTAACGAATGTTTGTTTTCTTCTAGTAGCTATTGCCAGTAAAACAATTTTAGTATGCATAATGAAAGATTTCAATTCAAAACCTAAAAGATAGCAAGTTTAATACTTAGTATGTTTTTCGATAATGTGTTTTCTACCATCCTCACTCACCAATATCAAATCAGTTCACTCTATTGTTCATTTTGTGTGCATGTGCTGTCTCCCCAAATAAACTTAAAGTTTCTTGGATTGCAGAGAACATCTTGCACCTGGCTATCTGGTGTATTTCATTTAAACAGATAGAGGGAACTATGCCTAGGCTATCGTAAATCCTACATTCGATGCTCAACTCTAGAAGCCCCTTATAATTTAGTTTTCTTTGGTATAATTACTCTCCTTTTCCCTCTTTTGTATTTATTATGACTTTTGCCTTTTTACTTTCATTTTAATAGACATACAGTACATAGAATGTTGGCATTTTTAAAAACTGTAAGCTAATTTTAGAAAGTAGATGAGGCAAAACAGAAATGAATGCTTACTCAGTTCATTGTAGTAAAACATGTGATGTCAACATCTTAAAATGTTTTTTAGCTATTTAAACTTATACCTTTTTCCCACTTTATCTTAATTCACTTTGCTCTTAAGAGTTAGGAGATGTTCTTAAACTTACCCCATTGATTCCAGAAAACTGCTGAGTCAGATGCAGCAATAATGACACTAGAATAGGCTGTCGGTAGCTGGAGTTGGTGAAGAGCTGAATTATGGAGACTTTCTGTTCTCTTATTGCTTCTTCTCTTTCGTTTCTCATCTCAGTGATGTCTTTGGTGATATCAGCACCTCCTCTGAGTCTTTTCAAGCCTGTCCCCCAAAATGATTAGGTTTATACAACTCAGGTTTAAAAATTTATTTTTATTAGGTAAATGAACAAACTGCAGTTCTGTATAGCTCTATTAATAATGTGTGAGTTGGGAAAAATTTTTTTTGTTAAATTAAATCCTGCTGTTTTATTTTTTAAAAAAGCAGAACATTTAGCTTCATCTTATGACAAAGAAAACTATGATCCTCATTATCACAGAAGCATAATGCTGGGAAGGTCTTTTAGAAGCCTGTGGTTGAATTCAGTACTCTGCATATGAGCTTTTGATTTGGGCTTGCGTGAAAGTTTATGTAGACAAAATGGCATTACAAGTCATATTAAAGTGATCTTGCGCATTCTTCTTATATGTAATCACTGACCTCATTTGGAAAGCACTGGTACCAGTTTCATGAGAAACCATTCATGCACAGTTTCTCATTAGCTGATAGTTCCAAAACAATAGACAGAAAGTACACTCACACGTAGACTTACTTTGCTTTGCTTTTTCTTCCTCATCTAACTTGATGTAAAGGTATCTGGGGCTTTCGGGACAGAAGAAGAGCATCAGAGACTGAAGGACAGTTGGCACAGCGGACAGACCAAGCAGGATGTGCCACAGCTCATGATTGCCCAGGATAAAGTCAAGGCCAACAATCTGAAAAGGCAGAGGGGAAGCATATCAACCACACAACACTTTGGGCCTGCCTTCTGCAGTAATTTGTTGAAAAAGCATATTGATTATTTAATAGTAATCTCTGACAATTTTGATTCAAGTATGCACAAGATGAAAACTATTAATAGTGTGTCTCACCTTAACTAAATTAGGGACCATTTGTTTTACAAAGAATTCACCTAGGTTTGTTTTCATTAACTCCAATGGGACATTTAGAATGAGAACCAACCAAACTTTTAGAGAATATATTTAATATTTAAAAGACACTAAAAATCATACATAACTTTGGACCTTTATTAAAAATTTTCTTCTTAGATTATCCAGAACTTAAATAGAATGGGGTTATAGAGATAGAACAATTACTCTGATGAGAACCGGCTTTGTGATTCCTATTGCAGTAGTTTACCCTCTGGATAGCCACAGGTTTGGAGCTCCAAGGACTCCCTCTGAGACCACAGGACAGAAGGGAAAGATAGAACTAGCTGACCAAAATCCGGTCATCATTTATATATTAGAATTCCAGGTAAGATCCTCAAAACAAAGGAAACCCAGAGAGCCAAAAATGTGAAGTTTAAATCTAAACGAAAAATTTTAATTCTAGAATAGATCCAGAAGTTCAAGACTTAGCTTCCTGGTTACCTCTAGTGCCAACACCATCACAAATCCAAGGGGAAAGTGTGGAGTGGAGTAGTGATAATTTTTAGCTTTGAGCTAAAATGCCTATGCCTTTACACCAACTCCACTATCACTGGTGGAATTGGGTTTTTCAGGGTTGTTTTTTATTTCCTGTGTTGGTTTACAGTGAGGATGGATTGTCAGGGAGGGAGAAGTTGGATAAAGTAGAAGATGGGTGAAGTAGGGGATAAGAGTTTTTACCTGACTAACAAGAATGCCTGTGACAATGGCCAGCTGGTGAAGAGTGCCAATAGCACCCCTGAGTGCGGTTGGAGCAATTTCACCAATGTATATTGGAATCAATCCTGAAATTATCCCTGCATAAAACATAAACATAAATGTTAAAGAGAATCTAGGACTATCTCAATTCAAAAATGTTAATTTGGTTTAAGTACAGTCAATATTCTGATTGAGAGTCTCCTCCTGAGTCTGTTGAAAGAAAGAACCCTTGTTCCCAATCATAAACAGTTCATTCAAAAAATATTTGTTGATTAGATTCCAGATAAAGTTGTAGCTAGATATACAAATAGAAAGAAATGGTTAGTCAAGCATTTGACAATCATTCATAGTATTGTCTTATTTAGTTAAAAAAAAAATCCATGTTAGTATTGAATTTACCACATAATGCCTTTGAATGTCTTTAAAAAAGAGACTGAAGTATGCATGAATAATATTCTTAAAAAATGATAATATTCTTAATCTAGATTCATGGGATTAAAGGAAATTAGAACATGTCTTGGTCACATCTTTACTTGATCAAGGTGAGAAAGAGCTTACCGAAGATCACAGTGCAACAGAGTGTTAGCACAAGAGCTACAAGCCCTATATGAGTTTCCACAATGTAGAGGTGACTCAAGATCACTGTTAGAAGATGGTGATGGTGGTGAGGGGTCGTTACTGAGTTAGGTGTAAGGAGTTAAGTTGCTCAGGGGCTCTTTCCCCAATTACTCCAAACAGAGCAACCCAGCTTCTTCTTTATTCTCCCCACATAATAGGCTTCAGAAAAGATTTTATTTAAATAAAGGCTCTGGGTGCTTAAAGGAATACAAAAATTGAAAAGCACTGGGCCAATTCTGCCTTTTATAATTTTCTTAAATGTAGATGTACTCAGTCATGTTGGAATGGTAGAGTGTCCAGCCGTTTGCTGAGTGCATTAAAAAGGTCAGAGACTACCAATAAGTCAAGGTTGAATGCAGTGTTTGGCATTTTTCTTCAGAATTAAAAAATAAGATTTGTCAGAGGCTTCCTTTTAGACTGCCTGCCTGCCTGGCAAATGAAAATGGATGATCTTTGTGTAAAATATATTTTTGGAAACTTTCAATATATGTTTTTAAAGCTTTAAATTGTTCTTAATATTTTACATGACTATTTGTGTGGTAGATATAGCATCTGAATTTCTGCTGACTCTAATGTTAGATCTGTTGATCTCAAATAAGAAAAAAAAACCTCATTTATTAGTTCCTAGTCTAGGCTGTACTATCTTTGTGTAATATATGCTAGTATACCTCAAGAACAGAATAGTGTAGATAAGCTCACAGGTCTGAAGTCACATGAACTTGAAATCAAATTGCATTTCCTATAATTTTTAGTAACTCTGATACTCAGAATTGGACTACGTAATTTTAAAAGCCGATTGGCGAGTACAAGTGTACTTTACTATGCTAGTGGTAGGTTGCTTCACAATATGTTGATAGCATTTCTTTTCAATTTTACCGAAAATGTTTTGTATCTTTTTTAACCATGTTTTAAAAAATGGGGAGAAAAGAAAGAAGAATCGTGATTTGAACCTCTTTGATAGTGTCATTATGTGCAGTTTCCAGAAGAAGAAACATATCTAAGATAAGACAGAGACAGTGCCAGAATTGATTCACTATGAATCCAAAGCTCTTCCCACATGTGGGCTGAGTTTTCACTTTGATAAAGCTATTCTGACTTTCAGTTATGTGTATTAACATTGAAAACAACGAAAAGTGGAATTTAATTAATTTTAGACTTTTAACTGATGATTGAAAATGCATAGGATTATGTTCTTTCCTGTTTGCAGGTGTGTTATAAATATTTTATATACCATTTTGTGCCCTTGCTTCTTCTCTACCTCTCCCAATGGAGATTAGTGGTTTGAATTTGCTACAATTTGGGACAATGGGTTAAAATCTCAGCCCAGAACTATTAGGGCATTGTCAATATTGAGAAGTTAAAGATTTGGCTGTTTTGAAGATTGAGTGATCCTCTTTTTGTTCAGGTGTCTGCTGAATGGTTTGAAAGGCCGTTACCAAGAACTAATGGTTCTGGCAATTCAGATGTAAAGTTCATGTGAGGAGTGTTCTTCTTTAATTCAGAACTCCACTACCTGTTGCTTCTTCCCGATTCTCTCTCCCTATGGCGACTGCCACTTCAAGGCTTCACCTGGCCAGGTCTGGAATCCGACAGGGCTAGGCAGTGCAGTCTGAGAGATGGACCAGGCATCAACGTCTTTCCAGATAAGACAGAGACATAAGCAGCCAGATAAGCCAAAACAGGACGAGTCAGAGATTCTGGGTGTAGCAGTTTTCCAGTGTCTACTGCATGTCAGGAGTAATAATAGCTAGTATTTCTTGGCAGTCTACTGTATGTAGTTAGATTGTGTGCTGAACATTGTACATGTATTCTCACAAACACCCTTTGAGGTAGATATTATTCTCTTCATTTAATGGATAAGGATACTGAGCGTTAATAATCTGTCTGAGATCATATGACTAGAAATGATGTCAATGCCGTGGATAAGAAGCTAGCTTCACAATTCCCTCATACTGGTCCCAAACTCCCTGATTCACTGCTTCAACTTTATGTTACTGTCTATCCCTTTTGCGATGCCACCTCAGGCTCAAAATGTTCCCTTCATGTTACCACATTTGCTGTTAAAATAATTTTCGGATGTGTGTGTGTGTGTGTGTGTATGTGTGTGTGTGTGTGTGTGTGTGTGTGTGTGAATGGGTGTGAGACTTACCACAATAGAGTCCTGATATGCTTCTTCCTGCAATTATAAGAATGTGAGATGGTCCCAATTTCGAACACCCCATCAAGAGAGCTCCAGTAAATGAGAGAATGTTTGCTACTGACAGGGCTTTGATTCTGAAATTTTAAAAAGCAAGGATTAAAATTCAACATCAAAACTTGATAAAATTATTTGCTTTCAGAGTATGCTGAGATTTTTACCTAAGAGATTATTTTAATTTTGCTAAAAAGGCTAGTTTAGGAATCTTAAACCATGATTGCTACTTTGATTTATCAATGTACTGAAGTATTAAAAATAAGTAGTATTTATAATGAGAGAATGTGGGTTTCATGCACCTGATCTCCACATTTTGATAGAGAGATTCAATTGTGGTGATGACTAGTTTGATTTAAGATAAAACTTCTGACACTTTTCAAACAGTTAACTGAGTTTCCTACTAGTTGATTATTTTAAAGAATAAATGTCTGGCAATAGCTAACTTTAAATCTGTAGTTGTAACCTATGACACCTTGCTTTTTTTTTTTTCCTTTTAACAGTACAGGTTTTTAGTTGTTGTAGATCATGAAAGGAGCTATTTAAATTAAATTTTTATTTTTTATGGATTATTTCGAAGTAAATTAAAATTTACTTTAGGTTTATCATAGAGAATTATACTTACTCTTATTTTAAAATTGTATGTCAGCATATTTTCAGAATCTATGAATTAATGTTAACCAATGTAAAATACACAAAAAGCTGACAATAGCAACAAAAAACATTTTCAGAATTAATCAAGTGAAATTTGACAACATTTTCAGATATTTACTCCTATTAAATGGGAAAGTGAGGTACACAGAAACCTTCAAAGTTCAGAAGATGATAAAGCCAATGAAAGAATCTGAGTGGACAGGTATGGAAATGTTTGTGCCACAAAAAAATGTAATCTTGTTATGTTCTATTTCAATGTTTCAAATTTTAATAGCTGAACTTTTTTTACACAAATATATTTGACACTAAACAAATTTTTTTTCTGAGAGTAAAACTATCTAATCTCAAACTGCAATGATTGCTCAACAACCATGTGATGAGCTCAATAAAACCCCCAAGACTCTACATCTTAATCCTCAGACCCCGAGAATACATTACCTTGTATGGCAAAAGGGATTTTTCAGATGTAATTAAAGATTTTGAGCTGAAGAGATTATCCTGGATTATCTGGGTGGACCCAATGCTATAATCACAAGTATCCTCGTAATAAGAGGGCAGAAGGGAAGGTGGTGTGATGAGAGAAGTAGAGATTGGAATGATGTGCTTTGAAGGTGTGGAGGAAGAGCCAAGGAATGTAGATGGCCCCTGGAAGTGGGAGAGGGCAAGGAAATGGATTCATCCCTTGGAACCTCCAAGAGGGACCAACCCTGTTGACATCTTGACTTCAGCCAAGTGAAATTGAATTTGGGCTCCTAACCTCCAAAACTAATAAGAAAATAAATTTGTGTTGTTTTAAGGCATTAAGTTTGTGGTAATTCATTAGAGCAGTAATAGGAAACTAATATATGGAAATTTTTAACTACACAAAGGCAGGGGAAACAGCATGATTTAGAGTTGGCCAGCTTCAGAGCTGTAGAGTAGAAAAAGAAAGGGATGTTTCTCGGTGAAGTGCTTTTTCTTTACACAAGGACAGAGGACAGGCAAATCCAAAAATTTACCTTAAGAAACTGTTACTAGGCTAGTTAATAGTATATTCTATTGGTGGGATGTGGGGGAGATTAAAAAAATCTTAAAAGAGATAGCCTGAAAGTATTTTTGATGCCAGATTGCTCTAAAGTTTTTCTTTCTTACCACCGAGGGATGCTGGAGCACTTTATACAACTTAAAGGGTTTGTAACTTCTGCTCAAATGTGAGAAATGCCCAAGAATAAACAATCTAAAAATATTTGAAATTGTAGAATCAAGGAGAAGGAAATATATTTCTAAGTACATTTCTCTAAATCTTGTTTTGAATACTCTCGTTAGCATAGGCTTCATCATTGTTGTCATCATTAAAGGCTGCACTTGCTGCCTTACTCTTCACCAGACATAGTTCTAAACTCTTTATATTTCCTCTCATTTAATCTGCACAATGATACCACGGAGGTAGGTATTATTTTTTTTCCACATTGCAGATGGGAGGAAAACATTTTAGAGAACCTAAGTAACGTTCTCATTTTCACGCAGCTACTAAGTAGCAGAACTGGGGACTTGATCTGTGTGAAACCAAAGGTTAATGCTTCATTGTAGTGAGTTCCATTTTTGATACAAAGGAAGAAAGCATTCCACAGCAAGTTTTGCACGCCTCCCTTGACTGTGGCTGTGTGGGTTGCACACACCATGGTTTCCTCCATCATACTCATAAAATCGAAAGTGCACACATAGCCTCTAGAAAACGCAAGTCTAAAAATAGTAGCCACAGACATCTATTAACTATTATACAACTCATGGACATGGACAATAGACTAGTGGTTACCAGAGGGTAGGGGAAAAGAGGGGAGGAGGGAGGTAGATGGGATAAAAGGGGTCAAATATGTGGTGACAGAAAAAAATCTAACTATGGGTGGTGAACACACAATGCAATATATCTATATCTATATCTATATCTATATCTATATCTATCTATATCTATATCTATATCTATATCATCTATATCATCTATATCTATCTATATCTATATATCTATGTATGTGTGTATATATATGTATATAGATATATATATGCCTTACTGATGAATTGCACACCTGAAACTTACTGGATTTCATTAACCAATGTCACCATAATAAAAATAAATTTTAAAAAAAGGAAGGAAGGACTTTTTTAAAGCAGTAATGGAAAATTACATTTTTATTTATTTACTTTTAACTTGTAATGACCCTGACAATTAAAAAAATCTTGTCATTTTTCAGTGAATCTGCCTAGAAAAATAGTTTTATGGGAAACACTATACTCTTTTATCCTACTTTGGAAGTTAAAATTATTAATTTTTATGGCTGATTTTCAAGGAGGATCATTTTTCCACTGAGAGTTGGAAAAAGACTCACTTTTAATTACCATCAGTCATTTGGTAATGACCATAAATGGTCATTCGACATTGTTTTGGAGTACCATGGTCGATGCTAAATCCTAAGACTTGGGAGAACATGCATCCTACTTCCATAACTAGGACACTAATTACATGTTTTAAGGTAAGTCTGGACCTCTCAGAATTTTGTGCCTAAATGAGGGATATCAAGAGCTTAAATTGTTTCTTCAGGGTTGGGAATAAGTATAAAATATTAGTAGCTGTTAAAAAATTGCTTTGTCTATATTTAAAATTTTAATTTTGTTTAATTTTATTTATTTTAGAAAAAATAATCTAGAAATCTTTTCAATTTTTTAAACTAATTTGGTGCAAATTAAAATGATTTTTAATTTTTTTTTACGATTAAAGTTAATTTATTAACTCTGCAATGTGTGGATTCTAATTAAAGTTCAACTAAACACCAGTAAGTTGATAAAAATATGAGGCACTGACCATTTTCTTTATGGTAGAGGAAAGTCCCTTTCAAATAAGGACAAGAATAAAACTTGGTTACCACACTACCTATTACTTAAGAAAACTTCTTACAGTTGTATTATATAAAAACTCCAGCACAAGAGAAAAAAGTTATCAGAATTTTAATAATCAGAGAGATTAAATTATAAAGTAGGAATTTAAAAATTTCAATAAATTGTAATCCAAAATTACTAAGACAGTTATAGCTTAGCTGTATCATTTACTTTTTAATTTTTTTTGCATTTTCTAAATGTTCCATATTTGCATTTTTATTTTCATAATCAGAAAAAGGGTAACTAATAAAAGATGGACTCAAAGAACAGAAAGTAAATATAAAGAAATAATTACTTTACTTTTCTAATTTTATTTCCTTTCTCTCTCTATGGAGAGTGGGCAGATCCTAAGGGCTTTAGTATGTCACATGACTGAAATTTGAGTGTAAAGGAATTCCACTGATATTTTTAATCTAGAACACCTAACAGAAACCAGAGTAGAGAAATGAAGATACCACTGGCTTCATCTCTGGCTGGTGCTTCGAGACAGCAGTAGCAGCGTCTAGAAACCCCATGCCAGATATACTGAGCAATTGGGAATTGGGAATATTGACTTAACCTTAGGACTTGACTGATCCAAATGCCAAATTTTAATTTGAAGATAGAAAAGTGTATGTCTGAGAAATGGAGCGATTTGGTGAAACAAACAATAGACTCCCAGGTTAAAAATTTCACTCTTGGCCTTTCCATTCAGCACTTGTCTTAATTATTTCTGCAGTGGTTTCTTAATATGTTTTATAACTTACAAAGCCAGAGACTCAAAGCAATTATCTATAAATTACACCAAACTCACTTTTTCTGTAAAAGCCTCCACAATTAAGCATATTGATCCAAAAGCTTTTTCCATTATTTGGTTCAACAATGACCTAACTCATAGGTCATGAGTTGAAAAATCAACTGTAGAACTACTCCACAAAAAGAAAGATGATTTCTTTCTAAACAAATTCTAACAAACCCTAAATACTAAAGTTTCTGTTTGTGTTTATTTATGAAATTTGCCTACCTTCCAAGCCGGTCCCCAAGCCACCCACCAAAGAATGATGCGATCATTCCACCAATTGCAAAGCTGGACACAGACAGGGACCAGAACATGGTGACGAGGCCAGCAGATGCCGTAGTCTCTTCCTCAGCCTCAGGGATTAGTGTTGGATTCCTTAGGTATGGGGCTGTGGGCAGTTCTTGTGTACTAGCATAGTTGTCGATAGCGTTTTGGTCATCCAGTGGAACACCCAAAACATGTCTATAATGGGATATTATTACCTAAGGAAATAAAATGAAGAAAAATAGCTCCAGTATTTCAAACATTCCATAAGTTTTTATTTGCTTTTTTCTTTAAAATTTTAGGTTTTTAAACAGGATGATCCCAATTATGTGTGTTATACATGCACAAACATATATAGATTTATTTACAGTTGACCATGTCTTATAAAACAGAGGTCACAAATTCCAGTGCCAACAGGAACCAGGCAGGAACAAATAAGTGAAGAAGTAAGAGGAACCTTGATGATGAGAGGACCGAACTACTTTACTACTGATGATGTAATAGTGAGTGGGCAGGATTATGGCACTCAAGAACATTTGCACCATCTGAAGGAGGAAACTGCAAATGTGAGACTAATGTTGATGACCTTTAATTTTTAAAGAGAAGTCAGATTTCTGAGTTTTTATGTACAATTTTTCAAGTTTTAAATGTTGTCAGTTATTTAAATTGAACATAATCTGCAGGGTAAAAAGATACATATACACACCAGTGTTACACCTGCACAGCAGAATTTAAATTGACTTATGTAAATATTTTAATGGAAATATAAAAGTGGACATAAGAAAAAAATTGGAAAAGATAAGATGAGGCCGAAAATAAAGTTTGTATACAAAATTCAAACACTAGGTGCTGTATCCTTGCTGGAAATGAGCTATAAATTTAGCAATAAACTTCCTGACAGCCAGTGCAAAGAGAGGAAAACAATCATGTATACTGATGCATTCCAAAGATAAAAAAATCTAGTGGCCCTAAGAAAGTATTGAGATCTGAAGGAAGTTTCTCCTATGGGTCCTCACAGAGTTCAGTGTGTAATAGAATGAACAATATTCAAAACTAAATTTTATAGAGCCATATTTTATAGTGTTTTAGAGTGTTTCTGTAGAGGCAAACATCATGTGAGAGTATAGTTGAGTAAAGAAAGACACATCCTTCAGGCTATCTTCCTTCTATGTATAGTCTCAATGATGATTTAGTCACTATTTTTCAGTGAGCTGGGAGGACCTCTGACAAGGACCTGGAAGGCAGCTGCCAGTCATGGTCAAAGTCCTATGTAGCAGCCAGCTGAGTGAGAAAAATAATTGACGTCCTCTTATGATAAAAGAAGTCTGACCCAAGACATTTGCCTCATTAGAAGTTCACTCTGTATGAATAATATTGCATAGAAAAATGGCTGTAAAGAAAAATCCAAAATGTTCTCAGCAGTTTGCTCTATGTGATAGAATAATTACAGGTGATTTTTTTCTGTTACTCTCTGCAACAGGCATGTGTAGTTTTCATAAGCATAAAAAAAGTGTGATTTAAAAATATCCTAAAACAATTCCAAATGCCATTCCACTAATAAAAACAGATGGGCCTGAATATACTTCTCACATAGTAGTGTTTAAGCAGCTCTTTAAACACAGAAGGAAGAGGCTATAGAAAAGGGGCTAAGCTGGATGCCAGTGTGTATGTGTGTATGTGTTGCGGGGGTGTGGTGTCTCTGATTAAGGTCTGGGTCTAGGACTGTGATTGAAAGAAGGGAAACCTTAGATTTCCTCTAAGACTCGATAGGATGGTTTAAATAAGAATTTCGAAAGGTTTTTCCACAAAAAGAGAAGAGACAATACCAATTATGGTGATATTGAGCCAAAATTCAGGAAACTTGCTAAATTGGCACATGTTATCACCCACAGGAAAAAGATCTAACCTCAGTGTTATTCCCTAAATCTTTCAACCGCAGCAGATCCTGCCACACTTATGATGATATGTGGCACCTAACCAGAGCACATATTTTGACCGAAGGAGAAACTCTTTTTAGGTGATGGATTGACTGGCCAGCACTCATTTCATACATTCATATCCTGCAATATCTTACATTTTCCTTGGAGTTGTAAGAGAAGCAGATAAAACATTATTGCTTCATAGAAGGCACCCAACGAATGTTTGTACTTTCACCTTATGCTATCCTTCCCCCAGCTTGTCTCTCTCTCTCTCTTCCTGTCTCTCTCTCTCCCCATCTCTCTCTTCTCCCTTCATTCACTTAACACTTTATTGAATACTTTTTTTTATACCAATCATTGTGCTCGGCACTGGTGGTAGGAAGAGGAACAAGAAATCAAGGTTGTTCTAAGTGACCTGACGGTCTGAATTAGGGCAGAGGAAGTGAGTCCTTGGTTTCACCAGTTACAGGCTGTGGGAGCTAAGAAAAATCACATCTCTCTCCTGTTCATTTGATACCAGAGTAGTGATGCACAAAATGAATGAGAAAATTGATAGCAATTATTCTATCATTTAAAAAATACCCATCCAAATAGTCATCATGAAGAAAATCCAAATCTTGTTGGACTTCTTGACTATTATTTTAAAGTTTTGTATTATTTTACATTGAATCACCTATGGGAGACATGAATGCAGGGAAGGAGTAGAATCTTTTTAGTCTTAGTGCTCGTAAAGGTTTTAATCTAGCCTAGAAATGGACATAATAAGATTGTTGGGAGGGGCAGACTTGTGAGAGCATATGTTAAAGTGCCTGATGCACAGTGCTCAATAAATGTTTCTACATGAAATAAAACATATCCTTCTATAGTTTCTTCTCATTCCCTGGAATTTTCATTCATATATGGCTGAGAGTTCTGAATGAATGCTGTATTATTGCTCTTAAACTTAAAAAAAAAAAAAACCTTAGGCACGTGATATTCTGACTAAAGATTTCTGTGAGCTCAGCAAACAGGAGAGTCAAAGATCGAGAATTATTTATTGCCCCCTTTTTTTTTCTATGAGGATTATTAAGTGAGGAGGCAAAGCCAAGTTATCAGCTCTTTAACTACGTATATGGTACCTGACTGAAGGCTGGGATTACTCTGTGTTCCCCATATGAGCACACCTTATTTCTCCGTAATGAGGAACAGATATCTTTCTTTCATTGACAGGAATTGACAAAAAGGGATTTGAATTGTGCATGTTTCACTTGCCTGTTGAGGGGCATTGATCACACCAATGTCATATCCAAACTTGAAGGAACTAAGCACAGCAGTGAGGATAGCGAAAACTAAGGTCCTGGTGACCTGTGGGAAATGAAACACAGGGCCAGAAAACATCAGGCAAGTTCAGTTACCCATCATCTCATCAGTCTGCAGCTTGGACTTCTGACAGGCTTCACAAGCTGGTTCTTGTCCCTTGATACTCACTGTGTGCTCTGTGTTCCTGGCAGTGGCATTCATACTGGAATGTGAGAGCCATTCATTATTTCCCTTACACTGCTGAAGCTTCTTCCAGGGGAGAAACCAAAAATCCTTTTACATACACACACACACACACACACACACACAGACATTTCAGATTCAAAATCAGGATTGAAAAGTAGAATTTTTGCTGACCAAAGGAAACTGCTAAGATAAAAACGGTCATGTATATCATTGAGAGAAGTAAAATAAGAGATGAGGAACTCCTGGACATTATTATGGTTCAAAAATACCTCCAAACTCATACAAGAGGCATCAATCAGCCTTTGTCACGATTCACATCAACAGTTAGGTAATACTTTTCATTATTTGCAACTAGTTGAACCTCGAGTTGTGACTAAAGGGATATTATTTCCCCCCAACTCCCTGTAGCTACAAAAGCAAATGAAAAAGTGATGTAGAAAGGAGCAGAGCATTCTTCCCCTTCAACTCATAATCACATGTCTAGCCATCTTAGAAAAATCATATCATGCTACGAAGTCACATATAAGGATTTTTGATGCAGCATTTTGTGTATGATGGCAAAAAGTGTAGAAAGAACCTAATGTCATTCAATGGGAATTGGCCAATAGATTCAAACACATCATTATACATACATCAGATACATACAACATGCTATACAGTAGTTTAAAAGAATAATGTGATTGTGTACTGACTTATTGTTAAGTGACAAAGGAAATTGTGTAATTTTTTTAAAAGGCTTAAATCCGAGTATGTTGTATGTAATTCATAGAACATTTTCTCAAAAAACAAATAGGAGGAGGATGTTTAAAGAAGAATGTGACATTGGAAAAGAGGGATAAAGAAATATTCTTTCTTTTATTTACATTATTAAACATTTTATAAGAAAACTATTTCATATATAATTACATAATTTAAAATTTTTTAAATAAATGATGTGAGATATAGTAGGAACTTTGTTGAATGGATTCCAGTTCTCATTCTGATATTTAGTGGGTGTGTGACGCAAGCCACTTCCCCTACAGGATCTTCAGTTTTTCTCTAAATTGGGGGATAATTATAAATCCTCCTATTCAGCATAAAAATAGCTAATTAACCAGTATCCTTTATTCCCCAGTCAAGCAGAAGATCAGATATTTCACAGTGTCATCAACAAAAGACTATCACAGAACCATCCTGAGAGCCCTTGAAGTTATCATCTAATGGTTCTAAAACCAGATCCTACTTAGAATGCTTATTACATGTATAGCTTCCTGGGACTCTCGCCACAGACCTGCTACTGAACTGGAATCTCTAAGGGAGACAATTGGGAACCTGGAGGTTTGCGCCTTCTCTCTCCACTAATTTAGAATTAATTGCCAGTGACACTTATGTAGAACTTTCCTCCCAACAATATCTTTCCCTGAGAGAAAGGATTTCAAAGCTTACCCAAAAGATATGATCCTATGGTGTATGTGTGTGTGTGTGTATATATATACACACACACATATATATATATATATATACATATATATATATATATACACACACACACACACACATATACATATATACATACACACATATATATGTGTATATATATCTTCCAAAAGAAGCATATATAATATACATTATACATTTATTAGGTATAAATCATATATACATATATAATTATTTATAAATAAGCATTAATAAAATAATTATAAATACAATTTAAAAGCATATTATATGTAAAATGTGCATATACACACAAGCACACACACAATATGGTATATGGTGCATGGGATTACAAGAGATTTTGAAATGGTCTCTGGATAAAATGTAACTAGACATCTAAAACTCAGTGGCTCAGGCATCCATAGTTAAGATGGGTTCCATTTGCTTGGTTGTTTCTCCTTAAATACTTTTTCCCTTTCAGCTATTTCCAAGGACAGGGAATTCCATCCTATTTGCTGATAGTAACCCTCATCAGCAATGCAGGGACCAGGAGATGCCTTGAGAGGGCTTTAGCTCAATTCCCTGATAATCTCAATCACTAGAATCTGGACAATCTGATGTTAGGTTCAATGCAAACACATCTTCAAGGCCTAATACTGGATAAACTTACTACATGCCTGTTCACTGCTATAAGTGTATTATCCCACTGACCCATTTTAGTTTTTTCTTTCTGCCGTTTCAAATAACCACCAAAGCAGTGGCCTAAATGACACAAATTTATTCTTTTACCATTTTTTTAGGTCAGGAATCTGGTGTGAGTCTCACCAGACTAAAATTAAGGTGTTTTAATGCTGTGTTTCTTTCTGGAGGCTGTAGGGAAAAATTCAGGTTGATGGTAGAATGTGTTTCCTGATGTTTGTAGAAACAGGGTCTGTGTTTTTTTGCTGGTAGTACAGCAAGGGCCACTCCCAGCTCTAGAGGCCAACATGTTCCTTGAGTAGTGGTGCTTTTCCTCCATCTTCTTAGCCAGGAATGGGGGAGGCCAAGTGTTCATTTTACATCTAAGTTCTTCCTTTTAAAGAATTTGTGGAATTTAACTTGGCCCATCCGGATATTTTAGGAAAATCTCCCATTTCAAAGTCTGTAACTATAATGACATTTATAAATCATATAACCAGTAAATATAAAGTTATAAAAACCTGTGAATAGGTTACCTTTTGCCATGTAAGGTAACCTATTCAGAAGTTCCGGAGATGAGGTCGTGGACACTTTTGCAGGCCCATTATTCTGCCCACCGTACTACTCATGACAGTGCCATTAGTATCCCTATTTTATAGATAGCTAGACTGGGTTATAGTCTCACAGCCAGTAACTTGTAGAATAATGTTTTAGATCCAGAGCCTATGCCTTTAATTACTTGGTTATTTTGCATTTCTCAGTGGTCAGAAACAGACATTCAAAAGTCAAGCACATCTGAAAATCTAGGATCATAATCTTTCTAATTAAAAAAAGAAAAATCCAGGAGTGCCCATATTCATAGAACTTACCAAATGTGATGCTGGAGCCAAGTCACCAAACACCCACTAATTCTAAGTGCATTTTCCTACCACTCACCACACAAATCCCCTCCTTCCGCACTTACCCATAAAAAACTTTTACGAGGTCTCTGGACAAAAATCCCACAGGGTGATGGCGTTCAACTAGTTATCCATAGCTCAGCTGAAGAAGAACCTTGGGGTCCTCCCACCACGAAGACAAGGGGCAGGTTTTACTCCCCTAGGCTTTTATCCTTGCATCTCCTTTTTTTCCTGTGGCAGAGTCTCCAAGCAGTCTCAGTGACTGCACCGATCACTCTATCTCTGGGCTTCTGCTCTCTGCTGGCTCTCTCTTCCCGCCTCCACCAGACAAGAATATAGTACCTTTCTTTTTATTTTAAGAGTCCAACCAGTGACAATGCCTATGGTGAGCAGCGGTGCTACAGAGATGGAAGATGGGGTAAAGGTGGTGACTGCAGCAGATTCCATCTCCCATAATCTCATGCTTCTCCCACTTTTTTCAAAGTCTGGGTGGATTTACAAAACTGAAACATTGTGCTTTACATCAGTTCTTGTTCTTTCTGGGTTCTGTTACTAGGCAATTCCTTAGTTCTCAAGAAAATTCTATAGCACAATTTCGAAATCTCCCTAAGGGAATTTAACTATAGTCTTAAATGAAGCTTAAGCATCTGCTATATGCCAGGCACTGTGAAGCACATTGCCTTTCATTTTGCATTATCTTCTAAACTTCAGTTATTTGAACACTACCTTCATGATTTTTGCTAAATCTATATACCATTTCTATAGTTATTCACTTAATATTTATTTTTATATTATCTTCAAAGTTCTAACTGCTTTAGCTTTATCCTAGGCTATAATTGAGAATCACAATGTCTTAATTATTCTCTAAATATACATTATATGAATATGAATACATAACCATTAACATTAAGATGTTTGTCACTTAAGTCTCTCTAATATTATCTCATTTAATCACTCCTAGAATGTAAAGAACTATTATAATCTCTCTATACCCCGTATTATATCCTTATGTTATATCCCAATATGTTCTCATTTTGTTGCAATATAGAAAACTGAAGCTCAGTTAAATAAATTAACACTGGTCTCAGAGCAGGTAAGTAGCATCACCACACCCCAAATCTAAACCTGGCTGACTGCAAAAACCCTTGCTCCTTGCCTTGTCACTCACTGACATGAAAGAATGCTTAGCAGAGTAAGTTATACTGGATCAGAGGTCCTACTGTAACAGGGTGATAGATTTATCTACTTGTATGATTGTGTGTAGAGGTTGGTGCATTTAATGAGGGGAAACTCATAAGGGAGCAACAGTACTATACTCTTTATTTTCAAGTTTTTATTTTGAGAAGTGTTGTATCTACAGAGAAGTTGAAAGAGTAATGCAGTGAACACTTCATAACCTTCACCTGTGTTTACCAATGGTTAACATTTACCACATTTGGATAACTCTCATTGTGTGTGTTTGTGTATGTGTGTATGTGTGTGTGTGTTGTTGTGACTGAATCATTTCAAAATTAGTTGAAGATATTGGTGTCGCTTCAACTCCTAAATACTTCAGCATGTACTCACTAAGAACAATGACATTCTCCTACATAATTACAATACCATTATCATATCTAAGAATGTAATAGATATATGAATATTATTATGTAACATACAGCCTATTTTCAAAATTTCTCAATTGTCTCCACATTATCCTTTAGAGCTGTCTTCTACCTTCCACCACCTAAGATCAATTGTTGCATCCGTTTGTCAGTTCCTCTTAGTTTTCTTTAACCTAGTATAGATTTTCTACTTCTTGTTTTTCATACATTGACATTTTTGAAAATTTTAGACCAGTTTTCATGATTGGTCAGACTTGGGTTAATATGACTTTTTTTTGCATATTCCTTCAGTAATGTGGGTATGCAGAATTAATTAAGACAATGTTACATAAGACTAGTCAGAAAACAGCAAATATTCTTAAAATTCTAATTACTAAATATGATTTTTAAGAAGCCAAATGAACTATTGGTTGGCCAAGAGAAGTGGCTTTGATCTGTGGTAGCTACACCCAACATCCCCCACATCCTCTATGTGCTCACCGACTTGAATGAATTCATCTATTCATTTCCTCAAAGCTGATTCAAAATGAACATAATGCTACTTTACCTGATCTGTCATTTTATGGGTTGGGAGTCCTCCTCTTAATCCCAGGTCCTGTAGTGAGTGTGGCACATCCAGCTGGCCAGCTCCTGCCTATCTTTCTCCAGCTTTCCAAGACTAGTTATACATTAGAGGAGGAGGAGCAAGGCAAGGAAGGAGTGGACCTAAAAGTCCAAGTCTAATCTTAGCGGACGCTATTGATGGAAATTTAATCAATAAATGCTTTGCCTCAGGAGACCTGTGGCTTCCATACCTTTGCTCCACCAGGAGAGAAAATAGGAGCAGGTCCCTTACTCATAAGGTATAAACCAGAGGCAGCTACATTTTAAAGTGTGGCAGTAACAGGGAACAGGTGAAAAGCAGAGGAGATGTACTGGGCTGTCATGTAATGTTGTGGGGACAAACGACAAAGACAGAGGCATGGGAGGCACACTGCACTCTGCCCTGCAGAGAACCAGTACTGTGGTGTTTATGCTTCAGATGCAGGCTGTGTGGCCAGAGGCCATTGTAGGTTTGAGTTGTTACCTGAATGAACTTTGGAGAGTTATGAACCTAGGTTTGAATCTCAACAGTTTACAACTGGTGGTGTGAACTTAAGCCAGTGTCTCACTGTGACTTTTCTGCGCTTTTGTTTTTTTACCTGATAAAATGAAAAGAACAGAATACACACTTTATTTTATTGGATGAATTAAATGTGATAATATGAGCGTTTACTATAGTGCATAATAAGTGCTCAGCAAATGGTGGTGTCTTTGTTTTTACTATTATTATTATTGGTTCTGTGTATGTCAAGAGGCATTTGTTGGAGGCAATAGCATACGGTACTCAAATTAACCTTTGCATGTGGCTTGAGCTTGTGCCCTCTGTGTATTCTCTGTGATAGCCAATCCCTGTGGGGGGCCCAGGCCATATCAAAATTGATTTAGCTTGAACTGTGCTTGGCAACTAGTGTCACTGGTTCCACTGAGGCTCAACTGAAACCAGTTCCCAACAGAGGAGATGTCATGGACAGCAGCAAAAACGAGGAGTTGTTAAAAAGAAACAGAAGTTGATACAGTGAAGAAGTTTCATCAGATTTCATCTGTCTTTTATTTCACCACCCTCTTTTTATTTCAATCACCTCTGCAAGGTAACACACCTGAATAAATATTAACAATTCAAACCACAGAGTTTTAGTGAGCCTAGCACAGTCCCAGGCTCAGAAATACATGAGATAAATGACACTAAGGCGCTGCTAATGTATAAGGAAAAACGAATACAAACGCAAACACGCAATAAATAATTTCTCAGTGGAAAAGCATGAACGAAGATTATTAGCAACTATAGTTAATCTTTATTGAGTTCTTGCTTGGTACCAGGTGCTGCTCTTAGTACTTTACATGGATAAACTTGTTCAATTATAACATAAGGAACTCACTGTTGTAGAGTCAACCTTTGGGGGGCAGCTTTGAAACCAGACCCTAGGGTGCACAGGTAGCCACTGACATTAGACATTAGTGCATAGCTGGCTCCTGGCTTTCTGCTGGTGATGCGCACGCCCTATTGTCAGAGCGTTCAATAATCAGAAGAGGATTCCTCAGCAATCAATTTCCAGTGACATGACACTGCAGAAGTCTTTGTGCAGCTGTCAGAAATGATCATTACCTTCTGCTGTTATCAACCTTTGCTCTTTGTTTTTATTTATTTTTTTTTTTTAGGCAAGGCAACCCTTGGGTTGACCTCACAGATTGCAAGGGCCTTGTTCAGCTTACAATCCCTTATTTTTTATTTTTTTAAAATTTTTTACACCTACAGCACCTGGTATTCCTAGGTGGTCTCCCATCCAAGTACTAACCAGACCCGACACTGCTTAGCTTCCCAGATCAGACTGGATCGGGCTTGTTCAGAGTGGCTTGGCCGTAGACGACCTTTGCTCTTTGAATCTTCCTTTTAAGAGAGGGAATTGGCCTTGCGTGCAGCTTCGAGGCCGCTTAGCTTTTTTAACTTCTTGTGCGGTTCGGAGACGCGCACAAGCGCGCGCTCAGGGAGCTGTTCTCCGTACTGAAGCGGGTCCAGCCCCTCGCTAACCCCGGATGCGCGTACTTGAGCCTCCCAGACCAGCTTCTCTGGGTTAGCCAAGGCTGCTCTTACTCACTTTTTGCTGAGAAATGAATAATTTCTGCACCATTTAGGGATGGGCTGAAACCTTATCTCCGGGGTCGGGGTGGAGTGAGTGCGTCGGTGGATTTAACCCTGGGGGAACTGATAATTCCGCTTCGGCGTCTCCTGTTGAGTTTGCCTTAGCGCCCACCAGAGGAGCTGCGGGACCGACTGCACGGAGGCGTCTTGGTGCTTCCCTGGCTGTGAGATAAAGGCAGGCTCTTTACGCTTTGCTATTGGGATGCGGGCCACTCAATGACGTGCGGGGTGAAACCAGCTCTGAGTGGTTGTTCTTTAGGGTTCACACTTTAAATCTTTCGGTTCACATTCTGATTTTATCTGGATTAATTTAATTTTCGTAGTAGATACCAATAGCTCTAGGTGGCGAGTTTCCAAAGACAGAAAAGAGCGCCCCCTCCTTTTTCATTATATCCTTTCTTTCAGTAAAATGAAAGTTTAGGTTACGTCTATAAATGGGAAGAAAGAAAACCAGTTGTCTCAGCAAGCTGCATCCCTCTCTGACTGGGTCAGGTATGGGGAAGTGCAAAGGCTTCTCCGGGAAACCAAATTAAATGAGTTCAAACTGGGCCAAGCCAGAAACTCGAGAGGGTGTTGGAAAGTCCTAGTCCCTGAAGGAGGCCAGTATATATTAAGATTCCTGAGTCAACTTTGTGCCCATTGCAGCCGGCCTCTTCTCATCCTCTCCACAGATCCCGCTCTGGTCCAAGCCACCAATATTTCCTTAGTGTGATTGCACAACCTCCTACGTGGCCTTCCTTCCCCCATTCTTGCTCTACAGCCCCCTTTCCACGGAGCAGCCAACACTGACTTAAAAATTAAACCCGACCAAACACCCCTTGCTTAAAAGTCTCCAAAGACTTCCCAGTCACCCTCAGAAGGAAACCCACATTCCTCACCATGGCTTGAGAGGCCAGCTTGAGGTAGTCTTCCCTGACCCTGACACCTCTCCCACAACTTGCTTCCTCCTCCTCTGGGCTCAGCCACCCTGGACTCAAATACAGTGGTATCCCATATACCCTTTACCCAGTTTCCTTTAATGTAAGATCTTATAAGACCATACCACAGCCAGGATGTTGATATCAATACAGTCAAGATAAAAACATTCCCATCTCCACAACCTTGTGTTGCCCTTTTATAGCTACACCTACTTCTCTCTTAATCTTACTGAGTCCTAAACTGTGGCAACCACTGATTTGTTTGGTTCTATGATTTCATTATTTCAAGAACGTTATAAAAATGAATTTGTTAGTATGTTTATTAGTCAGGGTTCTCCAGAGAAACAGAACCAATAGGTTGTGTGTGTGTTGTATGTGTATATATTGTGTATGTGTATGTATATGTGTATATATATACATACATACACAACCTCTATCTATCATCTATCTATCATCTGTAGAGACTGATTTATTTTAAAGAATTGTCTCGCACAATTGTGGCGGTATGGTGAGATCAAAATCTGGTTGAGGAGTTCAGTTCAAGTCCAAAGAGTTCAGTTCAAGTCCAAAGGAAGCAGGAGAATTCGTCCTTGCTCAGGGGAGGTCAACCTTTGTTTTATCAAACTGTTAGCTGATTGGATGACTCACCACATTCTGGAAGTTAATATGCATTACTCAAAGTCCACTGATTTAAATGTAAAGCTCATCCAAAACACTCTCACAGAAACATCCACAATAATGTTTGACCAAATATTTGGGTACCGTGGCCCTGCTAAGTTGACAAGTCAAACTAATCATCACAGCATGTAACCTTTGAGATTGGCTTTTTTTACTCAGTATTATTCCCTCAAGATACATCCAAGTTGTTTTGTGTATCAATAGTTTGTTGGTTTTTTTGCTGAGTAGTATGGATGTACCACAGTTTGTTTAACCTTTTGCCTTTAAAGAGCATCTGTGCCATTTCCAGTTTGGGCTATTCCAAATAAAACTTCTATAAACATTTTTGTTAAAAACAAACAAACAAACAAAAAAAAACCTTTTTGTGTGAACCTAGGTCTTCTTTTCTCTGGAATAAATGTCCATAAGTGCAGCTACTGGGTCATATGGTATTACATGTTTAGCTTTTAAGAAACTTCCATTTTATATTCCTACCAGCTATGTATGAGTGATCCAGTTTCTCTACATCCTCATAATGTGACGTTGTCATAATTTTTTATTTCAGCCATTCTGAAAGGTATGTAGTGATATCTCATTGTGATTTTATTTTTTCATTTATTTAATGATTAATGATTTTGAACATATTATTTGCTCATTTGACATCTGTATATCTTTTTTGGTGAAATGTCTCTTCATGTCTTTTTCTCATTTTCTAATTGAATTATTGTTTTGTGTGTGTGTGTGTGTGTGTGTGTGTGTTGAGTTTTGACAGTTCTTTATATATTTTAGATACTAATTCTTTGTTGGATACATAGTTGGCAAGTATTTTCTCCCACTCTCTAGTTTGCCTTTTCATCCTCTTAACAAGATCTTTCACAGAGCAAAATATTTTAATTTTGGTAAATCCAATTTATCAATTTTTCTTTTTATAGATTGTGTTTTTGGTGTCAGGTGTAACTTTTTGCCTAGCCCTAGATCTTGAAGATTTTCTTCTATGTTATATTTTTTTCTAAAAGTATTATGTTTTACATTTTATATTTAAGTCTGCAGTTCATTCTGTGGTTGGTGATTTGTTTTTGTTCGTTTGTTTGCTTATTTTATTTTGTTTTGTTTCTATAAAATGTGAGACCTAAATTGTGGTTCATTTTTTGGCCTGTTGGATGGATGTCTGGCACCATTTGTTGAATAGGCTATCCTTCCTCCATTGAATTGCTTCAGCACCTTTGTCAAAAAATAAGTTGGGCATATTTAAGTGAGTCTATATCTGGGTTTTCTATTCTGTTTCATTGATGTATGTGTCTATCCCACTACTGATACCACAGTCTTGATTACTATAGCCAGATAAGTCTTAAATTCAGGTAGACTGAGTCCTCCCACTTTATTCTTCTTTCTGGAAATTTTATTTCCTTTAATTTTCCACTTAAAATTTAGAATAATCTTGTATATATCTAGAAAAACACCTTGCTGGGATTTTGATGGGAATTACATTAAGCCTGTGTATCAATTTGAGGAGAATAGACATCTTTACTATGTTGAGTCTTCCAATCCATGAACATGCTCTTCATTTATTCAGATCTTCTTTGGTTTCTTTATCTGTATTTTTAATTTTCAGCATACAAATCTTATACATGATTTGCTAGATTTAAATTTAACTCTTTCATTTTTCATTGTTAATTTTAGTGTCCACATGTTCATTGCTAGAATATAGACGTATAATTAATTGAGTTTTGAGTGTTCATCATATATTCTAAAACCTTGCTGAACTCACTTATTATTTCTAGTTTTTGGTAGATTCCTTGGGGTTTACTATGTAGACAATCATGTCATCTGAAAATAGGGAGAGTTTTATTTGTTACCTTCTGATCTATATGCCTTTTATTCCCTTTTATTGCCTTATGACACTGACAACAACTTCTAGCACTGTGTTGAGTAAGAGTCATGTAAGTGGATATCCTTGCCTTGTTCTCAATGATAGAAGAAAGCATTTGTCTTTCACAATAAGTATAATATTTGTTGTTGGTTTTCTGTAGATGCTCTTTATCAAGTTGAGGAAGTTCCCCCTCCAAATCTATTTTTCTAAGAGTTTTTTTGTTGTTGTTAAGTCATGAATGGGTATTTTTTGTCAAATGCTTTTTTGTATCAATTGATATGATCATGTGATGTTTCTCTAGCTTGTTAATATGGTGGGTTACACCGACTGATTTTGAATATCGAACCAGACTTGTTTCTCTGGAATAGGCTCATGGTGTATAATACTTTTTATAGTTGCTGAATTCTATTTATTAGTATTTTGTTAAGAATTTTTGTGTCAATATTCAAGAAGGAGATTAGTCTAGAGTTTTTGTTTTTGTTTTTTGGTAGTATCTTTGTCTGGTTTTAGTATCAAGGTAATATTAGCTTCATAAGATGAATTTAGAAGTTGTCTCTTCAGGTTTTTGGAAGGGATTGTGTAAAATTGGTGTTTGGTAGGATTCTCCAGTGAAACAATCTGAATCTAGAGATTTATTTTTTTGTTATTGTTGTTGTGGGGGCATGTTAAATTATAAGTTCAATTTCCTTAATGGTTACAAGACTATTCAAATTATCTATTTCCTATTGGAGGAGTTTTAGTAGTTTGTGTTTTTTGAAGAAGCAATGCAATTTGTCACATTTATATGTATAAGGTCTATCCTAGTTTTCCCTTATTGTTCTTTTTATGTCTGCAGGGTTTATAGTGATATACCCTATTTTATTCCTGCTATTGATAACTTGTGTCTTGTATTTTTTTTTGTCAGTCTTGTTAAAGGTGTAAATTTCATTGATTTTTTTTTTTTTGTCAAAGAACAGATCTTTGTTTCATTGATTTTCTCTATTGTTTTTCTATTTCTGATTTTATTGATTTCTGCTTTTATCTTTATTGTTCTTTCTGCTTACTTTGAGTTTATTCTGCTATTCTTTTTCTATGTTCTTGAGATGAGATATTAACTGATTGATTTAATACTTTTTTTCCTTTCTCATGTATGCATTTAGTGCTATAATTTTCCTTCTCAGCATTCTTTAACAATGCCTCACAAATTTTGACATGTATTTCAATTTTCATTCAGTTCAATGCGTTTTTTATTTCTCTTGATACTTCCTCTTTGATCATGGATTATTTTAGAAGTATATTATTTAGTTTCCAAGTATTCAGGGGTTTTTCTTTTCTTTTCTTTTCTTTTTTTTGTTATTTATTTTTATATTAGTTTCACTGTGTTCAGAAAAAACACTCTGCATGATTTAAATTCTTTTAAATTTGTTGATATTTGTTTTATAGCCAGAATATTGTCTATTTTGGTATATGTTCCATGAGCACTTGAAGAGCATATCTATTCTGCTGTTGTTGGGTATTCTATCAATTTTGATTAGAGTTTGCTGGTTAATAGTATTGTTGAGTTCTAGTTCTTTAATCTAATTGATCTACCAGTTGTGAGAGAGGGGTGTTAAAGTCTACAACTGTAATTGTGGATTTGTCTATTATTTCCCATTAAACCTACATTGATGCCTAAGGTGGTGGGGATGGGGGGAATGTTTCTCATTCATGCTAGGCTGGAGTGGGATTTTCAGCTTCCCATATGGTCTTCACTGACACCATGGAGGGAATGGCCTCATAACTGATGATCGATAGTGAAATTCCTGTCTCTCCACTAGACCTTTTCTGACAATGCCTCAACAGGGAGAAAGAGGGGTGCTTTGTTACTTCAAGTAAAGGGGGAAGTCTAGATACCCGACATGGTTTCCAGTGATATCACTGGAGGGAATTCTCATTACAGTGTAGATAAAAGTCCTGGCTCCCTATGTGGCCTTCTCTGATGTTGGATTCCTTGTGGAAGTCTAGGCTCCCTATTTTGTCTTTGATGGCATTGTTTGAGGTGAGGCTATAGTTTTTGTTGGTTTTTAGTGATTGGCTGGAATGAAGCAGTTATTACCCCAAAGTTGTCTGCCTTGTTAAGTTTCCCTTTTCCTTGTCCTTTGGCTAAAGAGAACAGGTTTCAGGAGGAGTTTTTTTTGTCTGCACACATTGGTATTTCTGAGTTGCTGGTTTCTTTAGTTCCAAGCCTGGGATATATGAGGCAAAGAGAAAACCCAGGGAATTCACCACTGCCATTCCTCAGGTCTTGAGGTTTCTAGCCAGCCAGCCCTCTATTCTCCACCCTTTATATTCTTCTTGTTATTAATGTGTGTTTTATATCAAGGTCCAAGACTTTTAGTTGTACTTAGTAGGAAAAATAGGAAAAAAATATATCTACTTCATCTTTCTGGTAGCAGAAGCTTTGTTCCACTTTTAAAAGAACTTTAGGGTAAGAAACCTAGTAAATTATAAAATAAACATATGAATAAATAAATAAAAGATGAAGTCAAACCAAATTAAAACAAATAAAACTTTTATAGCACTTTTGTACTCAATATCTTCATATAAGTGTCTAAAAGGTACAATCTTAATTTTATCATAATTAACCAAAATCTTTATTTCTCTCCTCTCTACCCTCAAATACCACTTACTCTTTATGTAGCTTTGGGTCTCATTATTTACGTCTATAAAACTGTTATGATAATGTTTACTTCTTGGGTTAGTCATAACCTTTAGATAATATGTATATATAAAGAGGACATGGCAAATACTGGTTGCTCAATAATGATAGTGATCATTATTTTTGTAGCTGCACATGGATCTTTCTTTCCAAGTCAGCTTCCATCATGCTCTCTTTCATCTTCTACACCAATGATTCTAACAGCTAGTGCCTGTGTACTTTGTTTCTCCCTATTACAGTGGAAAACTATGTCTCTGTTCTTCTCCAAAGTCAATGTCGTCACCTGTTCTGGCCCTGGTACCTTCTCAAGGCCTTCATTCCTTCAGCTATCCCCTTTCTCTCCTGAGAATCAAGAGAAATCATCAATTTCTCCATCTCCACTAAATCATTTACTTCATGGCGTAAAACCCATAAACCTTGCTCATCTGGGGGGAAAAAAATCTCCCTTAGCCTCCTAGATGTTGCTACGTTTTTCTGTTTTACTTTATGGTAAAACCATTCCAAAATTGTCCTCAATTCATATTAAGTGAGCTTTTGTCCCTCACCAACTTCCGAAATAGCTATTTGTGAGTTTCCCAACAACCTACATCTCCCCAAGTCTAATGGACAATTTTCTGTCTTTTGGATCACTCCCCTCTTTCTTGAAACATTTTCTTCTTTTGGCCACATAACAGCCTGATCACTTGAACTCAAGGGCCACTGCCCTTCATTTTCTGACTCCCTCCTCTTTTCCAGACTTCTAGATGGTGTTGTAGTCCAAGGCTCAGTCCTTGACTCTCCCTGTCTCAGCTTCTGCTTCTCTGCAATTCATCGTCCTTGTAGTAGTGAGAAAGATCTTAAACAAATAATAAAATAATAAATCAGAAGACATTTCCCGTTTAAAATGCTTCAGTTGCTTTCCATTTAAGTGGGAATAAATCAAAACACCTAACCTTACCCACAAGACCTACATGATTTGATTCCTTATTCTGTTTTTAACATTTCCACCTTCATCTTTGTGCATTTTGCTGCGGCCACCATGTTGCTTGAGCACATCAAGCTAGCTCTTCTCTGTCTGGAACTCTCTTCCCAGGAGCGATGCCTCCTTCTCATAATTTAAGTATCCACTCACCCTTATCAACCTTCCACCAAGAGGCCTCCCTGACTACCTTTGCTAAAATAGCACTTTGCCTTCCGTGACTTAATATAATTACCATATTATGACTTGTTCATTGCATTTATTAATACCTAAAATCATCTTATTTACTTGTTTACATGTCTACTTTTGGTCTTTCCCTAATATGAGATAAATTCCTTGAAAGGCATACTATCATGCCCATTGTTCTATCTTCAGCCCCTAGACTATTACTAGTATGCACAGTACATGTTTATAAAAAATTGGCTTCAGGCTATCCTGGGAGTATTATATTCATTGATTAATTCATAGTCAGGCAATACACACAATTTACAAGCATCTCTTTCTACCTTATTTCTGGAGTAGACTGTCTAGGTTTGAATCCCAGTTCCATTAAAGTTTAGCTACATGATCTTAGGAAAGTTACTAAAACTCTGTGCCATAGTTTTCTCTTCTGTAAAAGGGGCATATAATACTACCTCTCTCATAGGGTGGGTAAGAATTAAATGAATTAATGCAGGTAAAGTACCTAGAATGCTTAGAACAGTGCCAAACCCATAATAAGTATTTGATGCTGATGATGATGATGATGATTGAATAGGCTGCATTTCATTAAAGGGTACTTTTGGTTTGAAGATTTTTAGTAATGACATTGGGTCTCAAGGGATGATGATGCTTCAGGAACTCCCTGACCCTGATCAAAACATGGCAGCTGTGATATGTGTTGACTCACCCTATTCTTTCCCTTTTTAATCAATAGTACTTAGAATTAGACCCAGGAAGCAATTACAAAATATCATCTCTTGCCCACTGAACAAGAAGGGAAGAAAATTTAAGTAATACAGATTTCTCACTGGGGTATTACTCATGGGCAACTTCAAATCTTGGAAAAACCCATAGGCATTCTCACACTGCAGCATTTGTACAAGATCCTGATATTATGTTCCTGATATTATGTTCAACCTTAGACAAACAGCCAACAAATCAAGAGACAGCTTCACAAATGAACTAGAAATCAGAAACATAATTCATAACCAAATTCTTCCACATCTTTCTAAACTGTTAAAAACCGACTATTGTTCAGAATTTCACACATTGTCACTTTATCCCTATAACACCGTTTGAGTAAGGTATTATGCTTATTTACTGGTGAGAAGACTAAGGCTGAGCATTATAGGAACTATACCAAGGTTCCAAGGCTAATTAGTGACAAAGTTGTGAAAACTCCTTTAGCTTTTCAACAAATGTTTATAGATTATTTTTTATGTGCTAGAACTGGAGAGAGCAGTGAATCAATCGGATAAGATTCCTGTCTTCCAAGAATTTATAATCTATAGGAATTGGGATCCAAGTTTTAGAGCCTATTTTGAGAGTACCTCAAATTCTCCCAAATGGCAACCTATGGCGGATAATGTGGGAAATTAACAAGTGTGTTAACGAATACACGGAAATGGTGAACAAACACCATAGCAGTCACAAATAGTTAATGAACATTTCTTAGGTCCTAGAACTTGCAGGTTCTAATGATAGCTGGGAAGAAAAAATATATATAACCTCAGAGCTCAAAGAACTTTCAAGAAAGGTTGGCAAACAAGTGCTGAAAAGGGCAGGAAAGATAATGTAAAGGATGAAAATGACTACCTACTATATCTTTTCAAAACAGATGTACAATATGTATTAAACAATTACGCATACTCTTCAATTTTTCAAAGAAATATGCCTTTGTCCATTTTCCTTAAAACATAAGGTTCTCTCTGGTCTAGCTTTTTTGTTTTCCTCATTTTGTTGGAGACATTCTGTCTCATTTCCCTCCTTACTGTGGAAAAAACAGCAGCAGCCTTACAGTGATGTATGGCTTCTAACACTTGGCCTCAGCCTCAGAGAGTGATAGTTGTAACGTCTGTGACAAACTGGGAGGCTGCTTTTTCTAAGGGGGAAAGCTGTTATCCAATTCTAGATTTCTCCAACCAGACCTGGAAATTTGTGTTGCCAGAGAAAATGTAAGTAAATGGTGGGTTGATTATTATCAATTCTTCCAGAATTGGTGAACAGGTTGAGTACTTAAGATTATCTAATTTTAGAAGACACCAAACAATTTGAGTAAACAATTTAGAGATAATTTAGTTGCCATAAAAATGTTTCAAATTCAAGCCTTAATTAAACTTTGTGTCCCTAAGCACATAGGCAGTGGGCCAATAATATTTGACCTTTATTTCTTAGAGTAAGTCTTGGAGATAAGCAAGCCACTGAATACTAAAGCCTGAGCTTGATGTAATATACTTGAGGGAGAAGATTTGATAAAGAGTAGATACTTCTCTGACACTAGTGTGAATGTGGATTGGGTAGAGTAATGGGTGGAAGATGAAAGAAGGAGAACACTAAACAGAATGAAGTCCAGGTCTCCAGAAAGGCCTGCTAAGGTTGGCATATTGTTCCTGCTTGGATGATGCTCTTTGACAACCATTGGAAATCAGCCTTGGCAGGGATCCAGGGAGGTTAAGTTGTCATAGTCTCTATCTCTAGCCACATCAATGGCTTGGGGAGTCTGCTAGGACCTTAAGAAGAGTGTCCTATGCTGCAACTAAGAGGGAAGAACATGGGGCAGGTGCTAATTCTCTGTGGCAGCAAATAAATTGGCCTAGTTCCTTTATTTCGTTTCTTTTTCTTCTTTTAAACTTGCCTATAGTTTAGTCAATCCAATGGATCTATATAGGTGGATAAGAAAGTATTAGTGTATTCTTCTGGCTAGCTCGGGATCACATGGAGAAACAGACTATCTAAGGTAACCAACCCAGATGTACATAGAGGCCTGTGGGACCTCTTAACCCCTATCTTAAAGGCAGATCTATGGTCAATAGGTTCAGGACAGAGGAAGTATCCTGGCCACTGGAGCTGCTTGTCCAGACTTCTTGGATTGATGCAGTGACCTTAAAGTCACATTCAAAGTCACAAGTACCAGATGAAAAGCTCCCCAGTAGCTTGAACAAGTCTAGGTACTTTCACTTTTCTCTTCTCTTTTCAAAAATATTTACTTCATTTTAACAGCAAATTAAACATAAATACATGAGACCATTTCATTGAGAAATTTAGTAGAATACAGATGAAGCTAAAATGATCCTCTACTACCACCTTTGGAGAGTGTCTTTCCAATACACCATCCCAGTTGAACCTTCCACTCTTACTTGTTTCCTTAATTTCTGTCACTTTGCCTCATCCCCAAATTTGTCCTCTCTGCCATGTTAAGATCAATTTAATTACTCCTCAAGAAGCTTCCTCTTAGTTCATCTTCCTTGATGTAGCACGGAAGCCTATAGACAAGTTACTCCCAATTCCTCAGTCCAGGATCCAGTATCTGAAAACCCTTTTCCAGGCCCCCAGCGCTCTGCTTGTTTAAGAAAGAGCACGAGAAGAAGACAGCTGTCACCACTTCTACCGGGCAAGTTAATACCTGACTGACCTCCTTAGTCTGCTGGCCATGGCTTTGGAAAGGAAGAAGAGTTTCCCCTTCCTGGAATAGTTTTATGTCTTCTGAACCCAAGGCACTTCGTAAAATGAATTCATGCCACCCACTCACAAATTTGGAGCACTGGACCTGAGTAAAGAGATGTTTGGATCCTCCCTCTGTAAGGGTTTGGCTGTTTGAACATGGGCAAGCCTTGGACTTTATAAATCAACTTAGATAATCTCTAAGTCTCTTCATGTGCAAGATGGATATTATATCTGACTCATGGGATTGTTATGAGGATTAATTAAGGTAGAATGAACACAGTGCTTAGAACAAAGCCCAGCATGTAGTATGCTCAGTAGATGTCAGCTGTTATTATTTTTCTGCTTTCAGTTTCCATGATCCTTTGTTTTCAATTTATATCCTCTCTAAAAGTTAACATGGAGTTGGTTTTATGACCCCCTAGGGTCGACTTATTTGGTGAGTTCTGCTTTTTCTTTTAGTCTGGAGCTTGTGATATTTGCCAATGAGTGTAGTTCTCATTAAAAGAGCAAGGGGCCACCTACTGAGTGGGCAGTACCCTGGATTTGTGCCATTCATGTCACGGAGGTTTGACAGTCTGTGGCAAATTCATTTGACAGATGCACATCTATGGCAATTTTTCAGTGAGCACTGTCCTAAATTAATTAATCATCAGGCAATTCAGTCTAAATTGAATGGTGCTGCTGCATGCAGAAAATTTTTATTTGTGATTCTTGAGTCATCTCAGTTTAAATTAAGCCTATTAAAATTCTCTGTTCCTAACCAATTTTCAATCAAGTATGCCTAAATGGCCACAATACCCTGCAGGGCATCTTTCTGTTGAGTTTGTGTCTCTTTAATGTCTGTGAGTTAATCATTTTCAGACAATGTTTGTGCTATTTCTATCATTGCCTTCAATACCATTTGCTGCTAATTTGTGGGTGCTAAGGGAGGCTTATGAGGTTGACATAAAAAAGTGGGAGCAAAGATCATAAGGTCATTGCTGAGGTTTAACAAACAATGTTACTTGGTGGTGTTGACCAATAGGTCACCAATAAAAGGACCAGTGTCAGGGAGAAATGGTTCTCGTAACAGCTGTTTACCAGACACAGAGGAGTTCCAGGAATGTACTGTTACAAGCAGATGGTGCAACTTGGTGGTGGGCACATTGTTGACACAGGTGCCTTTGTCTTGTCGATCTCTAAGAGGCACAATCAGCTTCAATTTATTAGTCCCATTCTCTTCACAAAATCCCCAGTGTTTACAAACATCAAATGTGGGCTCCTGGCATCTCTTCAGAGACAGTGACAAGACTGGGAAAAATAAGCCCAAATAGAACTTCTCGCTCCCTTACAATCTGAAGTCATCTCCTTTCTCCAAATGGGCCGAGTGGGTTTGATGAAGCACTTTGTGGTGGTCGATGGTGAGAGAAAGCCGTTTTTATTTTTCTTTAGTGATTTGAATGAGCATATTAAAAAAATTGAAGCCTCAGTGCCTCTGTGCAGTAGGGAACCTAGTTTCCTCAGTTCTAGGAGCAATCTTGTGGATCTCTGGAGATGTTCAAGGCTGCTGCAGATGGAGCCCTCATGGTCTTCCCTCACAGGTGGAGCCTGCTTTTCCTCTCACTTCACCTCTCACTTTTTCCTTCCCTCTTTTCAAACTCTCCTCAGGTGGCCTATGCTGAACTGAAGGGAAAAAGTGCTTTGTTTTGCTACAGCAAGTATGCAAAGAGCACTGTACCTCTTACCCTGACCTAACTGCAAGATTCCAGCCAAGCCCAATGGTTGGGCTCTGTCGCCATACCACAGAGCCATTGCCTTTGTTTTGCCACTGATGAGAGCAGGATGAAAAAGGTCAGGAAAGTGACTTAGTGGAGAAGCAAGAGTGATGTCCAAGGAGTCTGGAAATGAGCCTTCTTGTTCCTCTGTTGCTGCAGCCCTCTAGGACACTTGGAGTCACTCGAAGACTCGGGGCTGGGGTCTCTGAGGGGTTATAGTTTAAGTTCCATGTAAATATGCTATTTTATCTTTTCAAAACATATATGATCACAGCAAAAATAGGGGTAGGTTTCTTGCTGATGGCTTCATAAGAAAAATCAAAGGGATGGTCCGAGTGTTCCCACAGGTAAGTGTCCTGAGTGACATATTCTACTTTAGTTCATTTCTGGTGATTATAGGCCAGGTGACGTGGCAGCTCCAACACTAGAACATCTCTGATCATTTTGTCCTTATCATATAGCATCCAATTTGACTCATCTATTGTCCTTAGAGAATTTCTTACCAGTGAGAATTCACTTAACATTTTAATCCACTAGCTCTACCTAGGAGATGCTTAGCTCCAGATGCCAAGACACTGAAAGATTGCTGTCTGAAAAGTTTATTGGGTAATGAAATAAATAAGCATCCCAAATACCAGATGCATAAGGTAATGCTTTTTATGATCGTCGTTGTTAACTTTCACAAAGATTGTAGCTGAAATGTTAATGGAAATGTGGGAGACAGAAATAAATCAGGAAAGAAACTGTTGGTTTCCACAGAAGCCACTGCTTGATTGGTAAAGCTAAATCTGAATTTAAAGACAGACATTATAATTAAGTATTTTTCATTAAGGTAGAGTTCTATTCATTATTTTTAAACCATCAAAGCTTAAGAAATGAAGTAGGCCAATGCATGCATATAACACAGGGATGTAAACCCAAGAGCACCAGATGAAAATGTTCATCAAACATCAGAAAATCAATAAAAAGTAATTAAAAAAAGGTGGGGGATATGACTTGGAGTATTGTGTGTGGCACAGATACCTATTTTTTCCCTCATTAGATAAATAGATATACATATTTAAAAAATAACAATGGTATTTTTTTATGAAGATATTTCTCTATCCTTTATCTTGAATTTTATGGGCTTTATAAAAATAGTTATGCACAAAGTTTACAAAGAACTTTTCCATCCGTGACCTGACTTTTACCTGGTGTTTGAGTTCTTGGGTTCCTCAAGATAGAAATCGAGAGGAAACCCCAGAAAAATGTCCAGATTTTATTAAGCTTATGCTCCAGCACAAGGGAGACAGCACAGAGAAAGGAAAGGATCTTGGAAATGGCTGGGAAGCTGGCTCTACTTCTTTACTTTTATAAGCTGGGGACAAAGCACGCATGCAGAAAGAGCAGGCTTTTTAAAAAATGGTAGGCTTTCTTTGCTTGGGCTGTGGGGCAAGATGGCGTTGTACTCATTATTGCCACCCCAGAAAGGTGGGATAGCAGATGAACCTTGGTCAACTGCTCATGCAGAATAGTAGTTCCATACTTCTATACAGAAGTAAACAGAAAGGAAATAAAATCAGCTACTTCTGCATTTTCGCATAGGGAGTGATGGGGTGGTGTCTTTCTGGCCGCCCCTGGCCCAAGTCTATGCTGTCTCAATTTGATCAACTCAATAGTGAGGTGGGCAGGAATGGTCTCATTCCTATTTTAAAAATAAGAAAACAGAGGCTTACAATGGTTGTTTACCTAGAGTCCCCTGACTAGCACGTTGTATTCTGACTTCAGATTCTGTTCTTCTGTGTATTTTAGGCATAAAGTACCACTTCTCAGCTTTCCCCCTTTCATTCTATTTTCACTTGTTCTTTAAGATTAAGGCCAAGGAACAACCTTTTCCCAGGGTGGTAACTGACACTGAATCACAATCTTAATTCCAATGTCTCAGTGTGCTGGCTGGAAAATTACTGCTTGGCTATTGCCCATGGGAACATAGGTTATCACCCATGGGAACATAACATTTTTAACAACAAGCTTTCTGCTTCTGTACTCCTGCTTGCACACCCGACCTGTGGGTTGACAGGTAATGAATAGGAGAAAAATAGACCTTTGTGTTCAGACAGAATGAAGAATGGGATTTAGGGCTTAAAAACCCTGTACCTCTACATTTTGGGGCTGCTTAATTTGGGGTCTATGTACCCCTGGCAGACCCAGCGGGCTGAATAAAGAGTGTGTTTCCTATAACTCACTGGTTTCTGGTGGTCCGTGTGTCTATCAGGGGCTGGTTTAGTTCCTACAACATCAGGAACTAAATGTTCTTTGATGAGATGCTACCCACGTGTTCTTTATTTTAAAAAAGGGCTTCTTTGCACAGTTGTTGTGTCAGAGTGTGGTTTGGTAGAAAGAGCACTAGACCAATAACCAAAGAGTTTCTTCTTATTTAGATTCCACCACTGCCCGCCGAAGATCTTAAGCAAGTTACTTCTAACTCTTTGCCTCTCAGCGTCCCCATTTACAAAATAAGGGGATTAAATAGAATGAGCTCTGAATTAAAATTAAAAGTGGGAGAAAAAAAACTTAAAATATGATGGGAAAATAATTAGAATGCATAATTAAAAATAATTAGAACATACAAGAAATAGACAAAACTAATAAAACAAACCAAGAAACCAAGAAATTAAGAGGAAAAAAAATAAGTGCAGATTAAAGCATATAGATAATATGTAAATAAAAAGAGGAAAGGATTTAGAAACAAATAACACAAAGGTAAATGCAGAAACTTAAGGATAAAAATATTCAAAGGTGGAAAGCAAAGTAAGAATTTAAGAAGAAATAGAAGAAAAAGAAATAGAAGTCAAGACAGCTGCCAAATAAAAGGGAAAGGTGAAAAAAAGAACAAAAAAAATAAATAGCTAAGTCAAAACAAATGAGAAATTTGGTATAAAAAGGTAAGTGTTAAATAAGTAGTAATAATTTTTTTTATCTCAACCTAAGTCTCTTATAAGAGACAATAAAAAGGATGGTAAAAATAAAATGAAGTTTTGAAAACTTAAAATAGAGGATAAGCATAAAAAATGGTTTAAAGCAATATAAGAATAGCAAAGTGTATAAAAATAATTGCAATAAGATGTACTTTAAAAGGGGTATATTTTAAAAATAAAAGATGTATTGAATTCATTTCAAGAACGCGAGAAGAAAATGACCTGTTTACAAGAGCAAGTAGATGTCCTGTGTCTTTAGCAAGGTCTTCTAAGCTGAGGTCACATGGTGCAGTGTCAACTCTCCAAGTAGGAAACCCAGGCCACTGTGAACAGCATAGCTATGGGCTGTCACGGGGAATGTGCCCCAGTCACGAAGGGCCAGCAGGGAAGTCTCACTGCTGATGAGGAGAGGGGTCAGTGGCCCAGAAAGTCCATCCCAAGTGGCTGGTCACAGCAACTTCTAGGCAATTCCTTCTTCTCAAAACCCTACTTGGAACAAAAGATGGTTCCAAGATGCCTGCATAACATAAAAAAGGTGTGGTTATTTTGGGTACCCTTTTGGTTTAGACATGTTGGAAACATGAAGAATTGTTAGAAGGGAAAGAAAGAAAAACTCCAGATGTGTAATGTTTTTTCAGTGTGGGATTGGGGTTTGTTCAGGACCACAGGTATCAGAAATACAGATTCCTGCTCACAGCAGAGCCGGGTGTTCTGGAAGTCTGCCTTAATAACAAGCACTTTGGGGCTGGTAGGGCTGGAGGACAGCTTCATGCTTCAGAGCTGGGTCTAGGTGAGGAAATTTGGGGCCTTGGTCCTTCACACAGCAACTAAAAGAATGCCCAGAATTACATGCAGGGAATGATCCATTCATGGGGCTTCCACCATGAACACGCATGGATCACCAGCATTTCTAATCGATGGCGTGTAATTCATTCAGCAAACATTGCCCATCGGGGCCAGGCAGCTGGCTGAATCAAGATTTTTAATCAAGATTTTGAAACCCCTGGGACCTATGTCAGAGGTTGAAAGTGGGGTGTAGAGCCTGTGCTATACATTCATGTAGTCAGGAGATTGTTTTCCTGTTCCGAGAGCACTTTCTCTAGTCCTGCTGAACTACTTGTCATTTCTTTGCCAGCATGCTCTTCCTTCCTCTGTGCTTTTGTTTAAGCCACTCCTTCCTGATGAAATGTCTTCCTCCCTTTTTCCTGTCCCTAGTCTGGTAAAGGCCACCTGCTCTTGGAAGCCCTCTCATAACCCTTCCAGGCAGCAGCCCCTTCACTTTAGGCCCATAGCAATCTCTTCATTTCTCTATCAAATGCTAGGCTCTGCTTTTTTGATAATGTCTCTGTGCATATTTGTTTGTATTTCCCCCCTGCTTTCCTCATTTCCCTTGTAGCAAAAGGAGACTGTAGGCTCTTTCAAGGCAGGGGACATTTCTTCAACTGTTTCTGCCTCAGCATCCAGTGGGGAGCCTATGAATAAGCAGCTGATAAATGGCTAATGGGCTTTTCTTCACACAGATGGTATGAGTTAGGTTTGCTTTAGTGGCTTGTCAAATGTCAGCTCATAGCTGCCTTAAATACTTTAAAAAATAAGATGGCATAGAAACAGAGAAAAATAAAAATACCATGCTGATATTTTTTTGAGTTCTCTGATGCCTAAAGGTGATACGAGCAGCCTTATTAAAACAAGCTGAACCAAAGACCATTAACATATCCACATTAAACATTGCCATAAAACACAAGACACAAATGGGAGTTCTTAGAGAAAATATTTACAGTTATCTTTCCCAAATTATAGACCCAGGACATCAGCAAGGCTGGGGTATGGAGTTATAACAAGGGGTCCAGTAAGCCATGTGCATACCAAGCATTGTTTGTAGACTAAATAAATAAATCACAAATATACATACTTTTTTTTTTTAATGACTATGGTGTATACAATGCAGTTTCATTTAAAGGTGTTACTGAACTTTTTGCTGCCTTTCACTTCTTAGGAGGTTATGATGGGAAGTCATAATATTTGAAAAGACTGGGAACCGCAGGCTGATAAGGAGGCTGGGATGTGGTTAGTTGATGACTTCTGTATTTTGCAATGTCTTCCATCTCACAGCATGTCCACTCTGTGATGACACTGCAGCCTGTAGAGGTTGCTAGCATTCCATGGGAGTTAACCCCACTTACCCTGATAAAGCCAGCAACATCAGTCTGACTTACGAACACCAGGATCTCTTTTTTCCCCCTGATGCTGGATCTTTTTTCTTTTTTCTTTTTTTTCCCTTTCTATGTTTATCACATCAGTTTTGGAGATGGGCAGTACAGTTTTATACTGAAAAATATCTGGACTTTTATAAATATTCTAGAGCAGTTATTACCACATTTTTGGGGATTTCACTAAGCAGGAAAATTTTAAAAACAAAACCAAAGCCTCCACCACCAGACCCCGAATCTCGTGAGAACTGACAAAAAAGCTGCCAACTTTTTAATTTTGCCAAACTAGAACAATGGATAAAACACAAACAAAACAAACGAAAGAACTAGAACATTTAATAAAATGAACAGCAACTTATTATCAGTGTCAGCTCTCAAATATACATCTTATTGCTATACAGTGAGAGTATATAAGACTACATTTAAGTGTGCTTTATGAAAAAATCACTGTGTTGTTCTTTTCGATCATTTTGCCCTGAACTGGAGATAACTCTGGCTTGCCCTGGTGATGGACCTTCACTTATGAATAGCTGTCCTAGTGAAGAGGAAGGAAGAGATGGGGGAAAGACCTGAAGGCTGTACTGTTTTTTTCTGTTCCAGTGATATCTGCTAGCTCTAAATTCTTCAATCTGCCAATGAGTTTAGTAATATGAGATAACCTGAGATTATGGAGCACTGGATGTAGGGCTGGAAAATTTGTTCAGACCATGATGCTGCTAATCCATGTCCTCATGACATCATCTATTAATTAACTTTGAACTTTGAAACCAAGATGACTACTTTTTGAGGGAGATGGCTCTCTATCAAATTGTTATTATCACAGAATATGGACTTTGTTGCTTATAGACTGTAAAAATATGTATTCAAATTGGTGAAATTTAGTTTTAAAGAAAACCAACACTATAAAATACTTTTTCACATTAATTATTGAAAATTCATTTTGAAATCATTGATTGTGTCTTAACAACTGGAGTTCGTGACACTAGATTGTTCACAATGACTGTGACCCCTTGAGCATTTTAGACTCTGTTCCACATTCTCCATCTGTAACTGGAACCAATGCCCTGCATCTTTTGAAAAGGACTTCAGGAATCTGCAACTAAGCACCATGGAATCCCAAAATGGTTTCGGTCCTGGAAATGATTAATTAAGACCTTAAGCTATCATGAATTACACATTATCCCTCATCTCAACAGATTTGTGAAAGGACGCAGAAAATAATAGAGGAACAAAAAAATTCTTTCACTGTGATATTGCTTTATATGACATCATTTCATTATCCTCTTCTTTTATTTTTTAAAATATTTCTTTAATTAAGTGAGCAGGAAAATACATGATTGAACAAATCAAAACTACAAGGTATGCCCTTTACAAGACTGAAACAATAAATTCATCCAAAGGCGTGCTGATTTCCTACAACGAGACTTCATGCAACAACATTCAGTGGAGCTTGATATATACAAAAGTTAGAGGCTGCTCAGAGAAGCCTCAGAACTACTGCAGTTGGAAGAATGATAAGACCCAAATGTCATCAGGCTTTCTCAAAGCTACATTTGGCAGGAGGATACTTTTACTATTGTTAATATCCTTTTTTAGAAAAAAAAATTGGTGGTGGTGTCAGTTTTAAATGTTTAGGCCAGAAAGCAAAATCAGAATCCTTTTCATACTTTTAATAACTCTGTGCTTGTTGCAACACCAGTAGATCATTATCTGTATAAACCTAAGAGTTCTGAAATGTTGCTTTCTCAAGGATCTATTTGACAGCCTTGCAACTTGGCCTGTTAAGATGGTTCAGGAGCGAGAAAGTAGAGCCAGGATCATAGTTTTCCATCCACAATAGCCTTCCAGGAAAGAAAATCCATAGCATTTTCTATTTTCTACAGGAAAGCAAATCTATATTTTTATGATATAGGCTTTGGACACAATTTTTTGTTTTGGTATTGAAATGAAAATGACCATATAGTTCTACACCTTTTTTTAAATTCCCCAAATGTCATTGTTTATATTCTTTCATTCATTCACCCAATAAATACTTACTGAGTGACTACTATTTGCTTCTGAGTGGCATTCTTATAAGTACAGGAGATAGGCCAGGAACAAAGTAGATATTAATAAGTGCTTTGAAAGGCAATAAAGCAGAAAATGAGTGGGAGATTGGAGAGTATTTTATATAGATCTCTGCTAGTAAAGGAATATTTTTGTAGAGATATAAAGGAAGGGAGGAGAAAGTCATGCAGATATGTGGGGGAAGAGATTTCTAGTCAGAGAAAACAGCCAGAGCCAAGACGCTGAGACAGGAATATGCTGAGGGTATCCTGGGTACACTATGCAGGGCAGTGTGGCTGGAGCAAAGTGATATAGGGAAATAGTAGATGAGGTCAGAGGTAACGGAGGTTAGGGAATGGGGTAAAGGGTAGGTCAGATTTACTTGGGCCTCATAGACTGCTGTAAGGACACGGACATTCTGAATAAGATGGGAAGGTATTGAGGACTTGAGCAGAAAAGTGACATAACCTGGTGTGTTTTAAAAATGTCATCGCAGGCAAGATGTGGTGTGAACTCAGATTGGATTGTGGATATAGTCTGAAGCTAGAGAAACAGGATTTTTTTTCTTTTTAATGGATTGGATATGGTATGTGAAAGAACAATTAAGAGTAACTACAAAGTTTTCTGGTTTGGAAAAATGAAGTTTCCCTTTATTAACACAGGGAAGACTGTAATGGCAGAACACTGGTGCAAATTAGTTTTGGACATGTCAAGTTCAAAACACCAATTACACATCCAAATGAAGATGTCAGGTAGGAAGTTAGACACATAACTCTGGCATGAAGAAAAAGGTTAGGGCTGGAGATAAAAATGTCAGCATTGTCAGTGTGTAGATGATTTTTAAATTTATTGGGGTGACATTGGTTAATAAAATTATATAAGTTTCAAGTATACAATTCAAAAGTCAACTCAAAATGGATCAAAGACCTAAATATAAGACCTGAAACAATAAATCACATAGAAGAAAACAAAGGTACTAAACTCATGGACCTTGGAATTAGAGAGGATTTTATGAATTTGACCTCAAAGGCAAGGGAAGTAAAAGCAAAAGTAAATGAATGGGAGTATATCAAACTAAAAAGCCTCTGCACAGGAAAAGAAACCGTCAACAAGACAGAGACCACCAACTGAATGGGAGAAGATCTTTGCAAACAACGCTTCCAGTAAGGGACTAATATCCAAAATATACAAAGAACTCACAAATATAGATGGTTTTTTAAAATCCTAAGACTAGAAGCGATCTCTTAGAGATGGGATGCCCAATGCTGGGAACTCCAGGAACTTGGCAAAGGAGACTGAGAAGTGGCCAGAAACATGAGAGGAATGTCTCGGGCAGAGAAAGCATTTCAAGGAAGGAGTGATCAGCTATGTGAAAGATTGCATGTAAGTCAAACAGCATGAAGTCAGAGACCTGACCATTGCATTTGACAGCGTGGAGATCACTGATGTCTTTAGCAAGATCTACTATGGTGAGGATGAAAGCCTGATTTGGGTTGGCTCAGGAGGCTAAGGGAGGGGAAGAATTGAAGACAGTAAGTATATATAATTCTCTCTGAGGAGTTTGTCTGTGAAGGGGAGCAGATAAGTAAAATGGTAGAGAGAGTGTGGTGGTAGGCGGGGCGGGGCTCAGGTGAGTATTTATAGATGGAAGATAGCAGCACTATGTAGTGAAATCCTCCAATGAAATGGGAAAAATTGGTGATGCAGTAGAGAAGAAAACATTGTTGGGACAATGGCTTTTATTTGATGGGGTTGGATGGGATCGACCCAGAGCAAATGAGAAGAATTGACTGGTATGAATTAAGGAGGCAGTGTAATAATTGATAAGTTTCACTGTGCAAGATCAAGAAACTCAGAAGCCAGGATTTATAGGATTGTCCCAGTGGATCTTGAAATCACCAGGAGTTAAGAAAAGGTGGTGCTGGAGACAGTGACAGTGAGCCAGGAGCTAGAATACTTAAGCAATGAGGGATAGTGATGATAGGTAACTAGAGATTTTATAGGCTGATGGCAAAAGCGTCAAAGAATTGGGTGTTTAGCAAGAGGGATGGATAATGACTGTGTCAATGAGGACCAAGCAGGCATCCTACTATTATTAATGTTTTATTATTCACATTTTGACAGTGATAAAATAATATAGTCCAGGGCATGGCAGTGACCATGTGGGAAAGCCTTGGCTTAGAATCTACCAAATCATTTCTAACTACTGCTTAGAACAACTGTAGACAACAGAAGGCTTTTTGTACGTAGGAAAAATAATACTTGAAAGTAACCAAAAGTTTTGGACTAGAAAATATGCCAAGAATATTTTCTTCTTTTATATTCTTTTATATCACACAGGTGAGACTTACCCAGTTTCAGCACATTTTAGACAATTGAAAACACTTTAGAAAACTGGAGATTTAAACAATGTAAACACTTGTAGGCATAGCAAAATGATAGCTTTCCCTTCCAATATTATGTTTGGCATCTCCATAGTTACATTAACATTGTAAATAAGACAGCTAAAATGCATAAAAAATGTTTCACAACATCCAGTTTCAAAATTCATCCAAGCTGTCATCTGTTTTTCTGATGCAGATTTATTTCTTGCTGTCACTTAACATTTGAAATTCTGATTCAGGGTAATGTCTGAAATTTTAAAATAAACTATGATACAGTATTCTATTCCTTAACACTAATGCCAGGGGAAGAGATGAGAAAGGGGCAACTGGGGAATGGATATTTGCTATGTACAAATAATGATCCACTACTGGAAATGAAAACTCACCTTTCCACCAGGATTTTCTTAGCCTCGATAGTGCAATGTAACTTGGTGCTGATGAAAACAAACCATCAAAACCAAACCCTATTATGCAAGGTGATGATTTAGTTTGACGATGTCTACACAAAGTGAAAAATCTAGAAACTTTAGAACATTTGCATTTTTAACTCTATTTTCTAGTCTTCTTCCGAATGTTTGGCATTGTGGACACAGAGTCCAAGATTTTGATCTGGAGTTAAAATATCTCAAAACTTATGTAGAAATTTTTGTTTAAAAAAATGCCATTATGGGGATTTAGTTTCAGTGCATTGTGGCACTTCCTGGAATGGCAGGCCTAGAAGAATAAAGTTCAAAGCAGAGTTCTGGCCTCCTACTATTTAATACTACCTAAATTTTTGAATATTCTAGTTGTTTGTGGAAAAATTCCCAAAATAATGATACAGTATGGAAATAAAACACTAGAAAATATTTGGTAGAAATGTACAAAAGGTCAGTTTTGAACTTGTGAGTTCTCAAGAGATTTTCTTCTTTGCTGGGGCTTCTGAAAGGGCATCAGCTCATACTATTTTGAGACCCATGAAAAGATAGCACACTTTAGGGTTCCTGATATTGCTATAGTGATCAAGGCCAAAATGTAGTGCCATTTATGAAACATATTGGCAAGTAAAAGAAATCAAATTTAAGCGTTTAGATTTTATGTTTCAACTATGTAGTTTCAGGGTAGGCCAGTTTTGGGTTTGTTTGTTATGATTTGATTTGTTTAGATTTAAATTTTTGATGAATGAACTGAAAGGTAACTAATGTTCACAGAAATTGTTGAGATGGTCCAACGTAGTATCAGAAGGGATTTGGGAATATCAGGAGCATGGTAGGCAGGGTGATTCAGAATTATCATCATCAGTATGTTGTGGATCTTTTCCTATTTCTTTTCTTTCTTAAAAATAATGTAGTACATCTTCTATTTTAAAGCAATCAGCACAAATGCAAGTGATGCCTGTTTAAGCAGACTTTCAAAGACAGCACACACTATTAACACAAAGAGCTCTTCCACATTTCAAGAATACAGTGACGGGAACTGGTATACATAATCATAGAGAAAACTTTTTCTTTAACTTCAGGGAATGTGAGGTCAGACTTCAGCCGCTTCCTTGTCTGGCAATGGACAAAACCAAAAGGCTTCAGCCTAATTTCACATCTCTTTCTAATCTACCGCACAGGAGGGACCAGAGACAGCAATTACCAATGAGTCACAAGAGCAGACAGAAAACTGTTAGTAGGTCTTGACAACCAGGAATTAGATGCTTTTTAAAAATGTGTACTCAATGCAAAGTACATCAGGAATGTATCTGAGAAAGTGATGTGAATGTGTTAGAAAGATGGAATCCCCATCCAAGTAGCCTTGTGGGATTACATCTGTACCTTAATCTATCCTGTTGAAATAGCATTAGGTCTTCTTGAAGCATCATCTAAAAAATCTTCAAGAAAAATAATGTGGAACTTAGTGCAAGCTGTCTTCATTTACATTGTGTGCAATGACAATGATCGGAATGCGAAGGGCATGAGAAAGACTTTGCTATTTGAAGGGACCTTCCAGGTCATCCATTCCTATCGCCACTGGATGCAGGAATGCATGCTACAATGTCCCTGACTGGCTCCCCAGAATGATGGTCACCTGTTAGACTCTGGACCAAGACTATGGTTGGGAAGATTCAGTGGATTTTAATGAATGATCAATTTAGAGTAGCAAGGACTGAAAAGATCCAGTGAAACTTACTTTGGAAGGAGGGCTTGGTTTCTCTTTGTAGAAAAATAAAAATAAAATGATCTAATTCTAGAGACAAAATCTCCTACCAAAAGAACTAAAGCTAAAAACTGAAACTAACTACTTTAAAAATTAAAGACATTTTTACTAAGATGCTACGAAGGTGATTGAAAAATACAACCTTCTCCATCAAAAAAAAAAATTAAAGCAAACCAAAAAGTTGGCACTTGTTATGAGCCTTAAGAACAGCATTCTGAAATATTCTGCATGACCTAAGCCTTAGTATGTCAAGGCTAGGGCCTGTCCTGATGGAGGAAAATGTATTTTTGAAGATAAAAGCTTCAAGGAATTCTTTAGATATTTTTTAAGGGGAACAGATATGTGGGAGCAATTTTAATTTATTTTTGCCTTGTATTCAGTGTAAAATATTTGTACAAAAATATAAAAGGCATGGCTTGATGTTTAACGTCTGTGTTTTATTGTTGTTGGCACCAGAAAAAGCTCATGTTCTATGTTATGTCACTGAACATACTGTAAACAAGACTGCATTAATATTGTTTTCTTAAGAGTTTTTGTTTCAATGAATCTAGAGTTTAAAAAATACATTCACAAACTACCTTATGTTTAAACACAATGATTCCCTTTTATTTCTTAACTGTACCCAAAATCCCACAATAAAAAAATCATTTAAAGCTGTGTGTTTTGAACTCACCACTTAGAAATAAAAACAAAACATAAAAACAAAGATCAGTCTGCAACATAATTTAAAGAAGCTTCTGGTTTAAAGTACCACAGCAGCAATATAAAGAGCTGGTGGCAATCACATTTGAGAATGAGACCCAAATATGTATATTTTGTCCACATCAGCATCCAATTATAGTAGTTGCTAAATTCAATCCAAAAAGTTATTGCTGAATTTGTTGCATGGAATTTGTGAAGATAGTATCATTCGGCAGCAGAATCACAGCAGTAAAAATGAGAACGGGAGGATTTCATTGCTTTTGAGAGCTAAAGGGACCATGATAAGGACATCTTGGTGATCGCCTGAAGATAACCCTCAATTCCATTCCTGTGTTACCCGCTTAAAATAAATGCATATGACAACCACCTTTACAGGAGGGGCATAATCATCTACTTCAGAAACCAGAATTACTCCCCTTTCTTGCCCCCCAACCCGCCGAAACCACCAGATTGAAATGACTCCATTTTCCTAATGTGTATTTCGTTCTCATTAATAGTACATCAGCTGCTCGGGTATTTTAGGCAAAATCAGTAGGATTGCAGATTTTTTTTTTTTTGATATGTTTACAGTAACTGTTTGCTCCAGAAACAAGCCACATTAGTTTTGTTGTTGGATTTTCTTTTTCAATTTTTTAAGAACAACAATTTGGTCAACTACTGTTTTGTTTAAAAAATATAAATACACCTGAGATTGCCAGTTGAGCTCTCTATATGTCTCCTGAAGATAACACTGCTGTGATGAACAGTGAAACAAAACAAACAAAACGAGGTAGGTTAAAACAGGAAGCGCAACACAGATATCGTTTTTGCAACACCTCGATACCACAGGCGGCCATGCTTGTAGCTTTGGAAAAAAATCCCAGACAGTCACGTAAAAGTTCAAATCATCTGAGTAAGAGTTTATAAGGACACAAGTTAATCTGAACTAAATACACACATATTTCTGCACAAATGTTGTTTACCATATGTTGGATAATTTGGAGGAAGGTAAAATGATTAGGGTTTTAGAATTTTGGCCAAAGCCTTGCTTTCAAGTTCTATAAAATTCTGAATCAGTGATGCCTGCTGTGTCTCAGGCAGGCATAGTAGTCTAGTCCCTTCTCTCACCAAACCAAGAGAGCACAAGCTGCTCAGAAGCTTTTATTATTGTTATTATTATTATTATTATTATTCAGTCACAGTTTTCTTCTTGAGAAAGTGGCACCATCAGGAGAAAGCTGGGAATGACCAGAGCCTGGATTCATTCACTCCCCAATATCCAGAAAGAACTCAACAAAATCCTTCCTAATGAAGCCCAAACTGAGTGACCTCTTAGCAGGGAGGCTCTATGCATTAAAAAAAAAAAAAAAAAGAATGTGTGTGTGTGTGTGTGTGTGTGTGTGTGTGTGTGTTAGCTTGTTTCCCAGAAGCTCTTTCTGTATGACCTCATCTGCCATCCCACCTTTTGCCCTGATCTGTTGCATAATAGCTGAGGGAAAATTGTGTTAAAGGTCCCTCAAACGCTAAAGCCAACTCAACTCAATGGCACTACTATCCCATTCAACATACTCCTTTCTGTACAGGGCCATATAAAAATAGGGCCTGTCAGACTCACAAAAATGGTAGTCGATTTTATTAGTCTAAGGCTAGTAGTTTAGCCATTTAAAATCTATTTCCCAAAAGAGGGGAAAACTAGTACAGTATTTTTCTTCTCTTAAAAATTCATTAGCCAGTTGCTATCAAAAAGCAACCTTTTGGGTTGGTGAAGGCAAAAGAGTTCTAAAATTACCCCACTGTGCAGTTATGGCCTTCAGTGTAAGGAGATAAGGTACATTTATTGTGCTGTCTCTCACCATTTGGAATTGGAAATTTTACAATATATCATATACTTAAAGCTAGCAGGCAGATAGAATTAAAAATGGTCTAATTTTCTCATTAAGCATTTTCTCCCCATTCTTACAAAGTAAGGGGGTAAAGAAAAAAAGGTAAAAAAACAAAAGAAAACAAAACTCAAAATCCACTATAACATAACACAGCTTAATCATAAGAGCACACAATATTTGTTTCTATCCCTAACTCCGAAGGGCACATGGTCCATCTTTGTCCACAGACAACGCAGCATTCTTGGGGATCTCCTGGAAATTCTGCCACCTTTTTCTCTCCTTCTCAACCAGGTTGCAACATTGAAAGATGGACTGTATTGGGACGGGTGGAGGGAGAGGAAAAGGGGAAAGTGGTATGTTCAACCAAGCCTTCTGATTCTGCCTCTAGACTGGCATAAGTCCACATGAGTTATGTTCTTTTAAATTAGAAATAACGCCATGAAGATAAGTGCCAAGTGCTCTTCTGTTACCAGTTCATCATGGAATTTCTGTTGAGGGTCATGAAAAACACTTGGCTACTTCCTCCAGATCGCACGGATGCAAAAAATACCTGTTTGAAATTAAAAAGAAGTTAGTTCAACTGCATGGTTTCTTTCCCTCTTTTCTTTAACCGTCCATCCATTTTCTCTCACATGTCCTATCCTTGCCATGTGTCAGCTCTTAAGACTCATTGACTGGTGTTTATAAAGTGCCTTTTAATACAGTGCATCATCTGTAAACACTCCTGCCTTTATTACTATGGTAGTTACTATCATTTAATGTGGTACTGGCCTTCAGGGACATGGAAGGGGCTGTGTCTTGATTTGTAACATCCCTCAGGCACTCACATTTTTAAAGGGAGTTTCGTGCTAAGATAACATTCTGGATTTCTGGCATTCAAAAATTTAATTTTTGGAAAGCCACAGAGGCTCTCCTTCTCTCTCCCAAAATGACAAGAAGGCAGTCTTTAGTTTCGAAGAGAATTCTTTTGAATTCCCAAAGTCATGAGGAAATTTTGGGCCTACTGACTACTATACATACAACTTTAGTTCTCAAATTTTAAAATAAAAAAAATAAATGGTTGTAGTCAGACAGGGTAAACTGTTCAATGCCTATTCACTTTGGAATTTCAAGAATTAATATGTGACTTCTCTGCTGATGCAGCCGTATCCTAGGCCAGAGGAGGTAATGGCATTAATAAGTAGAATCACAGTCCATTAGGTTGGGGTCTGTTAAATCATTTTATCAAACAACTAGAGAAGCGAGCAAAATTTGGATTGCTGCTTGCTTGAGCTGAATGTTAATGAACCACCACCCTAGGAAAATATCCTGGGCTGTGGCCTAGCTCTTCAGTCAGCCAACACCAAACTTTGGTTCAAGGCATTTACTTTTGTCACTAGTATACAGTCTCTGCTACTTCATTTCCATAACTTCTTCAGAAGAATGCTGTCTCCCAACAACTTCTTAGGAAGTTCTGTGGAAATGCTTGTCATTCAGCTAATGCTGTATATGTAAATAAAGCTACCGTTAGGGTCAATGAAGCAAAATGGAGAAGCAGAGAGGACCCATGGGAAAGAAAAGACTGCTGTTTTCTCCAGGTCATGTGTACCCTGGACTCTAAACCTCGGGCCCCAGACACTGGTGTGGTCCCAGCCTGCTCCTGAGGGTGTGGACATGGCCTGGAACAGCTTGTTGAAGTGGGTCTTCAATGAATTGGAGGTATGGGAGTCCATACTAAGACCTTATGATCCCCAGAGAGTAGTTGGGGGCTGGAGTTTTATTTATAGGGTCAGGTTTGTTTTCTGGCATACTCTGGTCAGGCCCTGGAACCATCCTTGCCACCTACAGCTGTTGTCCCCCTAGACACAACAGACCACACCAGGTTAGAGTAGTTGGCCAGGGTTGAATCTGGTCTAGACCCAGACCTCCAGGGTTAGGCTAAGACCAGTCTGGCTTCTGGGGAACCAGGGTGAGCTAAGAGATATACATCTGATCAAGCCATTACATTCTTTTTTATAGGCGTTTATGTCTGCTGTTTTGGGGACAGCACTTCTAAGTTGGCCACAGTCACAAAGGATGAATTCACAAATACGGTCTGGCTTAACTACTAAAAATTCTGGGTTAGTCTACAGGGAGGGCAAGGGAGAAGCAGCACTGCTGTAGAATACCCTTCTGGAGTGACTGATCATACCAGATGGACACTGCCACTTTCATTGGAAAAATGTCCCCCTATGACATTTCAGAAGAAACATGGCTGGAATGACACAGGACATGGCACTAGTTGAGTTTGTGATTGTGCATTCCATAAAGAATGGGTGACATTTTTTTAAAAGTTTATATTTCTACGTGTCAAATGTTTTACATTTAAAGGTGAATATAATATGATGGGTTCGGTCCCTACAGTGACTTTCTGAAAAGTCTAAAAGTGGAATATAAAGTTGACCCACTGTGAGATGATTAATGATGGACCAACTCTTCTAAGTGCTTAGGAGAATTTGGGGTGTCTGCTGAGTCATCATAGAGCCTGCAGGCCAAAGAAGTTACTAAGAATTTACAAGAAATTTTTAGAAGTGTTTGGATATGTGATTATATATTTTGAGGGTTCACATAAATCAAACCAAATAATGCCATTTCAAGATAATATTGTTTAACACAGATGTGATTCAAATCAGTATAAAGGAAAATGAAGGTTTCACAGGTACCTGGTGGTCTCTTAAAATGCAAACACTAATGCAAATGTTGAAACGGATTTACCTTATCATTTCGTTCACATAGAAACTTTAACCTTTGAGCTCGCTTATGCATAAATACTCCATCCAAATGTCCTGTTTCCACTGACCGGATCTCAATAGCTTTCTCGCCCCAGCCCATTATCTGATTGGAATGAATGTAGGCTGTCAAAAGGAATTTCCAAAACTGCATTAAAAACATTAGATGGGCAATAACTCACAGCATCTGTTCACATCTTAACCACAAAAATGACAAACGACATGAGATAAACGGACAAAGCAAGCCTTACAAGTGTTATTCACAGACTTTTTTTTTTTTTGGTAGAATCAAATGGTTGTTTCACATTTCTTGACTTTCGTTTCATTTGGGGGGTGTAACTGCTGAAGGAGATAAGGAATGGTTAACCTACCCACAGATGTGGGCATTTCTCCCCATTGGAGCACCACATCCTTAGTTATCCGGCCGTAGGTGTTGACATACACCCCCTCATCCTCATAGCAAACAAGCATTTCCATTCCATCGGTTTTAGGCAAGATAACAATGGCATGAGGAGTGATATTGCCCTGAATCTAAAAGACAAAGAAAAGCCAGGCATTATTCTTTTTGAAATAAGACATCTTGACTATTAATCTCTACGAATTAAAAAAGAGGGTTTCCCCGCCCCTATTTTCACTCTAGAGATTGATATTTTGATTTGTTTAACTTGACCACGTAACTGTCATATACTGTGGTAAACACAAACCTAGGCACTAGATTGAGAATCAGAATTTACCTATTCCTAAAAATAACAATAACTCTGTGCCAAGCACTGGACCTTTTACATATCTAATATTTAGTCCTCAGAATAGCTCCTCATGAGAGGTATCTTTGTCTACAAATCAGGCAACTACATTTCAGAGGGATGATGAAAATTGACCGAAGCGGTACTAATATTTGGTGGTAGAAGGGGAATTGAGCACAGGTCTCACAGACATTGAAAATCATGCATTTTCCATCTATTTCCAAAAAAGATGAGGAGAATGCAAATCACCTCAATCTGATGGAGACAGCCCAAATGAGGCCAAAAGGTGGGACCGAAATGGACTCCTACCAAACAGACTATGAGTATATAACACAGATTATTTATCTGTGTGTCTAAATAACAGAATAATACAAATTAATGGTTTTCTTAGAAAAAAATTTAAATTACCACGCTTTAAAAAAATTAATAAGTGTAGATTGAATTCCTCCAGGAAAGAGATGCGGGACTGCCATGTTCCTGGGTTGAGAATGTCATGGCAGTCCAGCAGGTGCTGGGTGCGTAAGAAGAAGAGGATCATGGATGATCATGGCAATGTCCCAGTCACCTCAACGAGAACACAGCTTTGAGTCCCGTGTGCACATACCCACGCATGTGGTGAAAAGCTGTAATGCATCAATGAATGGTGTGTGCATTTGAGTGTCACATACTAAAACAACTTTTTAAAAATTGTTGTGCTTCTTTGGAATAAAGTCTTTAAAATCTCAAAATACCAATCAGCAACAGATTAGTCTCAGACTTTACTGATTGTTTTTACTGTATGTTAGCCTTGGGATTACATACAGTAAATAGAACTTACACTGTACCAGTCCTACTAAGCGAAACCATGTACAGAGTTTTCCTTTAAAAGTCATGTTTTAGGCAATGTGTCAGTATAGTAATATGTACTACAATTTGCAGGGCCTTGTGCCAAGTACTTTAGATGCATTACCTCATTTAATGTTGATGATAATCCTATGGGATAGGTCCTTTTATCCCCATTTTACAGATGTGAAAGCTGAGGGTTGGAGATTGACTAATGCAGCCATTATTGCAAAGTAAATACAGGCTAGAGCCAGGGTATGCACTCCAGTATGTCTGATTCCACTATATGACACTGCCCTCAAGTTGAAAAGAGAAACAGAAATAGCAGAAAAAGGACCATTGGCCTTTTCCTACATAAAATAAACCAAGCTCACTTCAAAAACTGAAAATAGGAACCCATCTACCGTACCCCTGCTTAAAAAACAAAACTTATGCCCTTGAAGGAAAAACACCATATGTATTTTAATCTAAAGTCCAAGACAACAGGCCCAGTGAATGCTAAATAACTGCTCTCATGTGTTACTCAGTTTTAAGCAGTCATAAAAATTAGTTAAATTTACATGTTTTATTTATTAAAAGCATTGCCTCTTTAGTGAAGGCCAAAAGTCCATCTGTTTTACTGATTAGTAAAAATTAGCATGACTTCCACTCAAAATGCGCAAAAGCAAATCTCATTCTACATTCAGGTTGTTGTACAGAAAGCCCTGACAGTCTGCTTCCAGGAACTTACATGAGATGGTATGTAGATATCGTAAGAGTTTCCTGAATCAACATCAATTACATGGAAACCAGTGTGTGAACCAAAAATAACCTTTAATCTTTGACCTTCTTCTACTGTGAGATCAACAAGCAGTGGCTTGTGCTGGAGATCTGCAAAAGACTTTAAAAATCACCCCATGAGTGTATATATCATTCAAAAAGCTTATCTTAATAATTTTTTTCCTTTACCCATATTGCCTAGGGAAGTTAATATCTGACTTTCTTAAATTGAAAAGCCAGGTAATTTCTCTTTCAATTTCAGGCCTGTTTATATTCTGGCTCTAGGAAGAAGGGCCTAGCACCCATTTGTGCCCTTTTCTCCACCCCTTGCCCTCCAGGGAAGAGAAGTGGTTTATAGTCAATTTTCGATACTATTGTCTGTCATATATTAACAACTTGGTGATTGGGTACTACTATTCTTTTCTGCTTACTTTTGACCTTTTCTCTCAAAGGAGGTCTAGTTATCTCTCTGGTCTCTCTCCTTCCCTTGTGACAGACAAGTCCATGCATGGCTACTATCTTTTCAGAGATAGCCTGGGGTAGGCAGCAGAGCCAACTCTGTGCTAAGCCCGTTCAGAATTAATAAGCATGCTCTGGTTCTCATTTTCTTTCAGTGAATTAATGGGCATCGGATTGGCATTTTCTCTAAACTTATGCTGAGATTTGAGATGAGTTTCGGTGATGGAGAAGGGGGGTGAGTGTGGAACATCACAAGACTCACGATTCATTTTTTTTTTTTTACATGAGTGTTGATAGCAGCTTTATTCATAATTCCTCAACCTAGAAACAGCCCTGTTGCCCTTTGGCAGGTAAATGGTTAAACAAACTGTGGTATATATATCTATACTATGGAATACTACTCAGCGATAATAAGGGGCAAATTATTGATACATGCAACAACCTAGATGACTTCAGAGAACTATGCTTAGTTCGTTAGTTGGGTTTAACTAGAAAGAGAGAAAAGAGCCCCAGCCAAGTTCATCAAGGTTCTATGTGTTTGAATCCAACGCCCTAATTAGCTGTCAAGTGTTTTGTTTTTCTTTGCAGTTATTTATCATACTCTACCTTATTGAGTCTTTAAGTCTTGGAGAGAATTTGTGAAACCACAAGTGCCTCAGTATAATGCCACTGCCCCCTAACAGATCCCTTTCTTCTCATCTTTGGCTAACATCATTCTCACAGTATGGGAGGCCCTAGCTTCGTATCTTTGTCCTATGGGAGGGCTCGATTCCCTGCCAGCTCCAACAGTTTTTATTCAAGTCCTTGCCTTTGCTCTTCCTTCTTTACAGGCTGGGTGTGATCTGCTGAATAAAGCATTTTGCAATCTCTCATATACTTTTTGGCTAGCAAACTGATAGCAGTAACTTCAGAACTGGAATGGGATCTTGACTGAAAAGCTTTTGCGGAGAGAGATTTTTGCAGAACAGCAGTATCACGTTTAGCTTTTAGGAGTCATCCCTTAAGTGTTCTTACTAACCTAATGCATTCTAAAAATTTCTCTCCATAAAAGTAGGGTTATGGAGGAAAGCCCATTTCCACTGATGACTCTATCTTCCTGAGCATATCACAAATGGGTCCTTTGCACTAAGGGAACAAAAAAGAAGTGGGTGATTCAGCCCAGAAGGCCTAACAATGTTCTCAAGTCAGCTTCTGCCCTCACATGGCATATGTTGCAAGAAAGAATACAAAAGGGGTCAAAGGGAATAATAGTCAAAAGGGAAAATGGGAGCCAATGAAATATAAAGAAAGAGACATAGGCAGAGAGAAAATAAACAGAAGATAAATTCACACTGGCTATGGGTAGACTATGCAGCTCTGAAAACACTGAAGTACTGGCCCCAAGTACTATCCCTTTTGGTTTTTGGGAGTCAGCTTTCATGATCTGGGGTCAATGAGACAAGCATATCTCCATCCCACTCCTGTCGAATCTCATGAATGATCAGTCTAACCATGATGGGTAGAGACTCCGACAAGGTCAAAAATGAAAAAGCCATAAAAATTGAAGAATGCAGAGAAACGAGGCGGGTTTCAGATGTGACTACACTCAGTCTTCATTTCAGAGAAATACAATAGCAATGGATATATGGAGCATCGAGGGAGTTTTAGGGACTGTACCCTCAAAGGCTTATGAGGATTACAAGATTTAGAGACTCAGTTCAACCTTGAGATTCAGTGCTGCTCTCGGTTTGCCTTTTTCAGATGAAATATCAGAGTGTGCCTTAGTTAGGTGGCTGTATAATGAATCTCATTGCTTAATATCACAATTAATGATTCACCTGGGAACCATCCCATGCTAGATGCCACTTGGAGATGATGATTCATATTTGAAATGGAGGAGAGTGTACCCAAATTTTAATTTGACTAATTTTATAGCATTTATTAATACTTAGTCTTCGCATTTAGAATAATAAATCTAAGAGTTCCTCTACTTTTTAAAGAGGTTTATTATATACAGGAATATTATTAGTCTATGTGTAAGACAGATCACTTCGTTAACTGGTAGAAAACTAAAATTAAAAAAAAGCCCTTTTTAGGTAATCGCATGCCTGCTTACCTTAAATGCCATGAACTTATGATATGGTTTAGGAGCCCAAGCGTATATCTCCACAGCATTCTTTAAGGCAATTACCAAGAACTTAATCCTCTCATATTTAACTGTAATAGAAAATTTAGAAATTAAAAAAGTATATCAATTTATTCAAGTTTTTGTATTAATAAATGTGTAAGCCACAATATGCACATACATATATAAAACCATAATTGAGGGTGATGCTGTTGGTGTGGGATTTTCTCAGAAATATAGATTTAATTTCCTTTAGTGTATTGGGTTTTCAAAATACTTGGGGACTTGTGTTTTATGTTGAAGGCTCCTTCTTCATGTAAAGATGTAACTGGCTTAGGACTGTCTTTAACTATTAGGTCTTGATGTGAACTATTCATTGTAATAAGAATCCTCATAATATCCCTTGATGTTTCCTTGCTTGGCTTTTATGTTCACTGACATGTAAGTAGTTGAGACCTGGTAGAAAAATTAACAGTGGGTAGAGACATAAAGGCTGCTATTTTCTAATTATTCAAAATTGAATTCCAATTATTAAAAATGTGTAAGGAATTAGTGCCCTTATAAAAGAGACTCTAGAAAGATTCGTCTCCCTTTCTGCTATATGAGGTTGCGATAAAAAGATAGCTGTCTATGATCCTGGAAGAGGGTCCTCACCAGACGCTGATCTGCCTGCACTTTGATCTTGAACTTCCCAGCCTCCAGAACTGTGGGAAATAAATTCCTGTTGTTTATCAGCCTCTTAGTCTGTGGTATTCTGTTATAACAGCCCGAATAGACTAAGATAGTACACATACTGTCATTTTTTAAATACAACATCTGAACAAACAGAATATTCTTTGTTCTTAAAAAAATTGGACAGCCCAGGGTAACTGACCAAATTCTTGCTCTTTGAGCTCTTTTTCTGTAGCATGCCCCTTCTGTTTACACATTCTGTCTTTAATATACTTTTAACTACTTCCTTAGCAATTTATTTATATATTTCTAAATAACATGCTTATAATTTTTTTCAGTTGTGGAAGTTATCTACTAACTCTATCTACCACTCTACTTGGATTGATGTATATGTATATTGTCTTTATATATATCCTATTGGTTCTGCTTCACTGGAGAACTCTGGATAATACAGATGGGTTATGAAATTCTAAGTGGAAACAATCTTTCCCTCATGAATTTTGAAACCTTTGTCATCTAATTTTCTAGCATCACCGGTAAGTTCCAGACCACCTGATTTTGGGTCTATTATATGTAAACTGTTTGTTTGTTTACTTATAATCTGGATGCTTTAAGGTCTTTCTTATTTCCTGGGTACTGAAATATCATGTTGATACATCTTGTTGTGAGCCTTTTTCATCCACTATACTAGGTGCTCAATGAATCTTTTCAATTTGGGATTTGAAGGCCTTAGTTATAAAAAATTTTCTTGTATTCCTTCTTTGATACTTTATTCCCCCTTCCATTTCCTATTTTCTCTTTTTCCTAAAACTTATACTGCTTAGATTTTGAACCACTTAGACTGATCTTTTTATTTTTTTAACTTTTCTCCACCCTACCCCCTTTCCTTTTTGTTCTACTTTCTACGGAACTTCTCATCTTTGTCTTCTAACATTTCTTTTTTTATTTTTATTTTTTAGGCGAGGCAACCCTTGGTTGACCTCACAGATTGCAAGGACCTTGTCAGCTTACACCTGGTCTCCCTAGGTGTTCTCCCATCCAAGTATTTACTAGGCCCTACCCTGCTTAGCTTCTGAGATCAGATGGGATCAGGCTTGTTCTGGGTAGCATGGCTGTAGACCTAACACTTCTATTACATTTGTTTCCTGCCAATATATTTTAATTTCCAAGATTTTTTTTCTTGGTCTCTGAATGACTTCTCCCAACCTTGCTTCACATTTTTAAATAGTCCCTATTCTTTTTTTATGGAAACAGTTTTTATAATCTCTCTGAAGTTATTATAGCTTCTTTAAAATATTCTTCCACTCCTCATTATCCTTGTTTCCTCTAAAGTCTTTTCTTTCTATTTAAGTTTCATTGCTACTAGTTAATTTCCCCATATCTGGTATAAGTGGGCTTATTGACTGGTTTCATTTTAAGAAGTTAAGACAGCAAGCTTTTTTCATGGCATTTCAAATATCAGTACCTGAACATCTTTTGTTTCTGGCCATTTAGTTTCTCCAAAGATAAATCTTTCAATCTCTTGCTTGGGAATTTAAGCTTGGCTGCCAACATTTTGGTAGCTAATCAGGGGATGGAGGTATATGTGTATGTGTGTCCTCACAATTCAGTATTCTGTATCATCAGATTGCCTGTGCCAACCTTAAGTCTTCTGTTTCAAAGTGTGTGTGTGTGTGTGCGCGTGTGTGTGAGTTGGGGCGGGGGTGGGGGGCAGGGGCTGCCTGACTGGCTTCTAAAAGACTTACTGCTCATCAACTCTCCAACAATCCTCTTATTTTCAGTTGACTCTACACTGCCACCTCAGATACAGTTGGGGCCTCAGGCTCTGGCCTTTCTGGGTTCTATTGAGTGATTGGATGGATTTTGATGAATTTACTCGCCGGAAACTTAAAATTCAGCATTTCCTGTCAGCCAGGTTTGTTTTCAGTCATTCAACTACTTTTGTTCAATTTTTTTGACATCTTGTTTGCCAGTTTCTCTTCTCTTGGCCCCTTTGTCCTTGTGGGTTTATGGCATTTTTATTCTTTCATTGTCATTTTAGTGGGTGGGTGGGAGTGAATATAAAAGTTTAAACTGGAGCGTAGGACTTTATTCTGAATTCATTTTTAGAACTTCATCTATCTGATGTTTTTTGGAAATAATGTAAGTATATGTAAGGTTTCAGTTAGATCTTAAACTGGTCACAAATGCATCATCAATACCTAACAGAAAAAAAAAACTTAATGAAACTTAACAAAATGAAATTGAGTATACAACAACAACTCCATGTCTGGAGACTTACCAACTTTGTAATGTATACACCCTTCCAAGTCCCCAACGGTGATCCAGCCTTGTTTCTTTTCCACTTCTGGATCATTGTGTAGGATTCTGTTTCTTAACCATGAAAGATAATAAACTCGTAGCTTATTCTTCTTTCCTGTTGAAATAATGGAGCTTTAATTTCAAGCCCTGCAACAGCTTTTCCCTTCAGTCCTTCCTCATTTCCATTTTATTTTATTCATTTATTTTTATTTACAATTTGTGTGTGTGAAGGCATAATAACCAGTGTCCCTAGCATCATCAAAGTGCTGTCTCTGCCAAGTGTTGTCTGCTCCAAGTGTTTTGGACAAAAACTTCTTTATGATTTGTTTTTACTTTCAGGTGGTTTCTTATTCGAGCAAGCTGCTCTTGTTCTCTCTTCTCAATGCAAAGGGAAACTCAGTAAGACCTAATCTGTAATAGAATGGTTGATCAGAGTTCCAGAACATTCTAGATCTAATTACACATGAGGGAGTGGTGAAAACTGGACATTTTAGCATACTTATGTGTGACTGCTTTTCCCTCACCTTCTAACATAATAGCATATGTTAATAGAGAGCCTCTTTTGCGCCTCTGTTTTAAAACATGACAGCCGGTAGTAGTTTTATTTTACCTGATTAACAAAAAAAGGGACTTTTATAAGGAGACAAGAAGAGAAAGTTCAATGAAGGCAATCTGGGCTTAGAAAATAAATCTGGACACATTTATGCTGAGACCACTGAAAAGAATACTGAACAAAAATAGGAAAAGAGAAAAAGATGTATACTTGGAAAACAACTTATAAGTTCTCTTTAGTAAAGTGATCCTAGAATAAAGAATTCTTAGTATGATAAGAAAACATCTTAAAAATACTGAAGTGTACACATGGAGCAACATTTAGTATACTTCATAAGATTATCTGTGTATCAGATAAGAAAATGTCTTTTGGAGTGGCTCTTCGGAAATGATCAGAAATTTAGGCTTGTGGATTTTATTTCTTAGGTACTTATTTTCCTGTGATTTCCTCTTAGGCATCAAAAGATGTTTTATATTTTACAGATGTGATATATACCAGAAGAGAATTCATTAAAGCATGGTACAGTGGACTTAACAGGAGAGAACATTCAAAACTTAAATTAAGGAATCATTGTGCAGTTACTATTCCTTTTTATAATCAAAAGCCTAGACTATGCATTGATCACAATAGCTAGGATGGGCAGGAGAGCCAGTGCTTCTTCCTTTCTATGCCAACATAGACTTAAGGGCAGTTCAAAATCTTTTGCTCTTATTTTCATTTTCTTATTTCCTCATCTATGCTCATGATGAGAGAAAATGCTTATATCTTTAAAAATGAGAATGTGTCCCTAACAAAATAATGAAGCCTGAATGTGAATTTTCTGGTATCATTTTCACTTTCGGTAGGTGACTGGCAGATGCATGGTTTTAAATTTGATTTGGTAGTTAGCAATCAAGAAAGCAATTAACCAGAACAAAGGACTACACTGAATTAAACTCAAATTATAATATAAGAAGAATTTACCTGTTAACCATTATGTGGGGAGAATAAAAAGAAATGAAACTCTGAGCATTCAGTGGAAAGGTAGAAGGAAATTGTAGCATCAAGTGAAGGCATTTTTTCAAAACAGAAATACAGTGGAAGAGTTAAACTTTATTCAAGGTTCCACCCAGTAGTGCTGCATTGTCTCCGTGAAACAATGGCTGAGTGTAGACTCATGGTTTTCAAACTTGGCCACACACTTGAAACACCTCAGGAGCTATGAAAGCAATGGATTCCTGGGCCTCACTCCAAGAGGTTTGACCCACTGATCTGGGGTGCATCCTGGGCTTTTCATATCTCCTCAGGTGGTTCTACTGTGCAGTTACGGTTTGTTTCATAGTGGATGGAATAGCAGGGAGAGAGAGGGATGTTATTTATTAAACTCCTTCAAACACCACCACAAAGAAAAAAAACTCAATAAAAATAGACTCAGGTTACATTTTTGACTTTTCAGTAATAAGGCCTTCACTTCTGTCGCTATCTTTTTTCTTCATTTTTTTAAAGATTTTTTTGGGGAACCAGAAAGCTGCAGAGTGTAGCAGTAGTGATTCCCACATTCAATTCCTTTTGCAGACTCTATCACCTAGGAGGCCAGCTACACTTGCTAAAACATCAGTGGACTATACGCTAGCGCTGTTCTGGTGAGAAAAGAGACCAGAGAAATTTCTGCTCACAAAATTTCCCACTCCCATCTATGGCCATGCTACCCTGAACAAGCCAGATCCCATCTGATCTTGGAAGCAGGATAGGGCCTGGTTAGGACTTGGATGGGACACCACCTAGGAAGACCAGGTGCTGTAGGCATAAAAAATAAAAAAAAATAAGGGGTCGTAAGCTGACAAGGTCTTTGCAATCTGTGAGGTCAACCAAGGGTTGCCGCGCCTAAAATATAAATAAATAAATAAAAAATTTTCCACTCCCAGAAGCCTACATTTTGATATTCTCCATTTGAGAGTAGACAGCAATGACTGGAGTGCAGACACCTTAAAAACATCCTTGCTGAGTCCTAGTGGAGGTTAAAGGCCCACAAAGATACTGCCGCCTTTGTGGTATGTCCCTGCCTAATTCAGATTTCAAGCTGAAGTGAGAGACTTTCCTTTGGAGGTCAGAATCTTCAGAGTTACAAGATGAGGATGATCTTACTCCGGCTATACTGCTTCTGTCACTTGACAGCTTAGAAGGGCAGAATCTACTCTTTCTTCAGAAACTAGGTGATCATCTCTCCCACCTGCAGACCTGGAGGACTAGGTCATCCTAGTAACATACCTGATATTGTCACGAGGACATTCAGTCCCTCTAGCACATCCATCTGCTGAAATCGCCTCCGGTTGATCAGATTATAGACTTTGCCTTGCCCACTTCGGTCCAAAAGCATCAGGCCATTTTCAGTTCCCACCAGGAGGTTTACACCTGCAAATTTAAGAAGCATCCCAAGATTGACTTTTTAAGGGCTTTAACTTTCTGCATCTGGGGTCCCTGTAAAACTTAAAAAACTGTGCCTTGTAAATATAAACTAATGGACAAGTAGATACTATAGTAAGGAGTACAGAAGTAGAAGCTCTGACACAGTAATTAAATCACTGTCTCTTTGGTAATGAAATTAGTATTCTTTTATAAAGTGGTGGCAGCATTCATTACATCTAGCCATTTACTTCCTAGTATAAAGAGTCCTTCTCAATAGGAGAGTTAGGAGTAGCTGTGACACTACCAGTTTGCCTTTGTTCTTTTCCTGTAACACCCACCCTTTCTCGGCTCTCTCTATAAATCCCACCTTGAGACTTCCCCAAGGTTCACCCCTATCCCTATTCATGCAGTGATTTCTAGTCTACTCACCTTTAACATATAACATGGTGTCTCATTTTCATACCCCACTGGAATAAAAGCCCGTCCTCACACCACAGTGAAGGTGTTATTAGCCTGAAAGTCACTGAAATATTGACTATAAGGAACTTCTCAGGTATCTAAATCTAGTCCAGCCCACCTTCTATGCAATAATCTCTATTACAAAAGCTCTGGCAGGTAAGTGGTCTGGGTCTGGATAGATAAAATTCATCCCTGGGCAAATTGTACCCCCCCGCCCCGCCGCCACACCCCGCCATAACATACACATACACAGTGAGAGGTCCACTGTGCAATGCACTATATTCACGAACAGGTAACCTTCCAACTTTTCTTGCTTGCTATCTATCTTCTGAGGAACATGAATGTCTGCTCTTTCATCTACATATTATCCAATATTAAACATGGCTATCTTGCTGTCTTCTGTTTCTTCTCTATAGGGCCGAGCCTTACTTACCTCCATCACATCTATGAAACAGTTTTCAGGTTTCACACTCTTCCCTGCTAACATCTCAGATGCTTTTGCCCTTATAAAACTGTGGTGCCCCAAACCAGACCTGGTACTATAGATGGGTACAGATGGGTCATGTCTTTCCTTGATCTGTACGACGTTTATAGTAACACAGACCAGGACTTTGATAGAATCTCATCATATCTATACTGAGTTTGAGGTCAGCTAATACCTGCAGATCTTTTTCACAAGAACTGCAGGTTTATGTTTTGAACTAAAAGGGAAGGTTCATCATTTGTTGTCTTTTTCAAGTTTTATCTTGCTACTACTAGTGGTATGGCTTTTGGCAATTCACTAAAATATGCTGAAGTGGTTTTTCAGTTGTGAAATAGAGGTAACACCATAATTCCCCTTGTGGGATGTTGTATGATGGGGTACATCATAGTGCTGGACACATAGTGGCTGTGTATTAAGTGGAAGCTAGTTCTTTTGTTGGCTTTAGTCCATCACTGTTATTTATGACAAGGTTCTGCATCTCATTTTGTTATCCTCAGTATTAGGGTATCAGTTCTTTCTACATATAAAGTTGCTCTTGATGTCTTCTGAGGCCAAGACAGTCCCAGGGTGGGGCTCTAACACCCATTATTCCAGCAGTGTTATTCTGATAGTAAGATCCACAGTCTTGAAATGTTTGAGGGTCAGTTCATTACTGAGTGGTAAAAAGAGCCAACTTACCCCACAGAGCTGCACAAAGTATTTCTGAGTTGAATCGTTTCTTGTATTTTCTGATTTCTGGTGTGTCGCTATGAGGCCGAATGTTGGTTGGGTTTACGTTTACCACTGAAATCTTTCTTGCTTCATTGAGTTTGGCCTGTTCTTGCCTAAGAAGTTCACTAGTAAACAGAGCTTTGAGAAAAAGAACCACATAAGTCAGTGGCATCTTAAAAAATAACCAATGGAGATATGGAGAAAGGGCTTCAAAACACAATGATTTCTTCTTGTTTAGTGTGCGTTATATTATAGCAAAGGCAAAGAAATTCTGAAACTACACATATTTTACATTTTTTTAGTAGAATAAAGTATAAGTTATTCATAGAAGCAGTATTTTATCCATTAGTAAAACAGGCTTATATACACTACTTGAGTAGTTTAGGGAATTGATATTCATCTCAAAAAATTAAAAACACCATCCCCATCTCCTGTAACATATGCAGAAAAAAATTTACTTTTGGAAATTGTGCAACACCAACTGACAAATTGGCCTAAGTTGAATCTGATGATTAGTGAGTTGCAGAAGTCTAGAAAGCAAGACTCTTCTTGAAAGCAGCCAGACTTTCGCAGTGGGAAGCACACACCTAGAACTCAACACAATTCAACACGCACTTATTAAGTGTCTACTGCGTGCACAGCATTGTACCCAAAAATTGCTTTTGAGAAATATGTGGTAAGTTTGAAGATCTCTGAGGAACAGCTTTTCCTAGGGCCTCTGGGTACCTCTGGGCTCCTACCAGAAGTGAAATAGAAGAAATGAAAGAAAAATGGAGAGAAAGAAATTTGTTTTAGGAATCCTACAAAAAGAATAATTAAAAAAATAAAAATCTTCCCTTTAAGACAAGGCCGCAGTAAATGGCTTAACTACTGAACTAATGATTAAGCTTTAAGCTTTTTTTTTTTTTTTTTTAAATCAGGCCATACCATTAAGGCAAACCAACTGTTTCTAAAACATTGGGGCCTTCTTGCTTACCTGTGGCTGATGAGTCTTCATCCTCTTCGTCTTCATCAGTGGGAGATGTCTGGTATACTCTGGGGTCCACAAAGGGGGTGAAGGAGGCTTTAGTGCTGCTCCCCATGCCATACTAATCAATAAGCAAGAAGATTAAGAAGAGCAGATAAATAAATACTGCAGCAACAAACAATACTAACAATACTTTGCTTGGGCTTTAAAATAATTATGAATTCTTCAATCTATCTAGCTGTTCATACTCTAACCCCGTAGTCAAAGTACATGCCTCTCTCTCCAGCTTCTCGTGGTATTGCTTACTCATTAGCCATTATGCCTTTGCAAGGTTTCATTAATTATCAGACCGCAAGAGTTGAAGTAATCATATTATATTTTGGACCATATGTGGTACGTTTATATCTGGTAAGATGACTGTGGTGACAGAGCTAATCTTTCCCTTGAAGTCACAGCAATCTCATATTGACCAAATGTTCTTAAGAAAAGCTGATACAATTGAGAATAAACTAAGTAAGCATGTCCACACAGCAGCACTTATCTCAAACACACTGTCAGCCAAAGGATCCTTCCTTGGGCCATTGGGCCCTTCCACACTGGCATGGTGATGTAGGTGAACTGTTGTTGGCTGGAGAACCCTTAAAATCTTCAATTCAGGGACAATTTTATCCAGGGATTAAGATTTTTCCTTTCCATGTTAGTTCCCTTAAAAGGATACTTACATTTACGTGCCTTCTTTGGGGACTTCATGAAGACACGAGATTTACAGGCAATGCACCTTGAGGGCTTCCTTAAAAAACTAATCTCAAGGGCTTCAACAGTACTATGAAGACATGAAGTCTGAACTAGACTATCAAACAGTAAACTGAAATATCAGGGCTTCATGTCATGATATTCCACATCTGATTTTGCCAAAGGTGTTGTATTAACCATCTCCCCATTCTGTCACCTCCATTCCTTCTACTACACCCAATTTCTTGCAATATCATAAAGGAACCTGCATTCAACATAATTAACACCTCTTTTTTTGATAAATGTCTTTAACGAAATTTTTAGTTTTAAACTTTATTTTTAGGTTTTTATTTAAAAATAAAACCAACAATCCAAGACTCCAAACACATAAGGAGAAAATCACAAAGATCCAATCTGGTTTAATTCAAGACTTCTCCTTCACTTTATGAAAACAAAACCATTTTATCCTCCACAAGATAGGACTCCTTTTTCCAAATAGAGCACTTTCACGTGCTTCCTTCCTTTTGATCTTTAGAAGAGATCTTTGAAGGAGGTGGGGGCAGGTACTAATATACCCACTGAGAGCTGGAACCAGGGTCCAACCCCACTGAGAGCTGAACCAGGGTCCAACCCCAGAGTCTTCCTTGGTATCCACAGAGCTGTTCAGGCAGAAAAAAACCTGCCCATACTTCATGAAGCTATAACAGGATGCTGCACTTTCTAATATGCCTCTGTGCTCTTTTCCTTCAGGTGAGCAAAGCCTATTTGCTCTACAACTTTAGAAACCAAACGTGCACTATAAAAAGTTGGTGTGTGGACAACATCAAAATCAATAGTGTACATGTTTTATAAACACAAGTGGGGCCTTGGTGTGATTCACAGGACTACTCATGAAACATGACCAAGCACTATGAACTCATCGGACTGGTCAAATTTGGTCAATGACATCTACGAACACCACCTAACAGATAGACATATTGTGTTTCCTGGGGCTTTTGACCTGGACTCTTTTTATGTAGGAAAGATAATATCCTGTTTCTCCCTTTCTCATGCAATTTGGAGTTTAGAAAGATGAATACTTTCAGAATGTATTTATTGGATGATTTTTATTTTTCATAAGTAAGTCATTTCTACCTTATTTCATTTAGGTCACACTTAGTTTGACTAAATTAATGTAAATATGTACCTCAACTATTGGTCGTGGAACCTCTATAGGCTGAAGTTTCTGTCACTGGCTTGGCAGACACAAGGTTCCAATACTGGTCCTAGCTCTGTCACAAACCAGCTATGTGCCTTGGGCAAAGCTCTTAACCTCTCTGAACTTCAGTATTCTCATCTGTAAAAACGGGTTTGGGTCCAGATGCTATCTCAGAATTTTTCACTGCTCTGCTTCTATGATTTCCTCCATTTGACTACATGCATAAGTAGCTATATAGTGGAAACCAACCAAACACGTTTCTAGGAGCTTGGCAAAGCCTCATTCTTGAAGAAAGTAGGGTTTCAGAACCCCTGAAGGAGAGCAAAGCTGCCGTGGCTGTTGCCCAGCACCTACTTCAGTCCCAGAGTCCATCTCCTGGGAATGGGTAGAGACGCGCCCCAGGCCCTCGGTTGGGGTCCCAGCCGGGGAGTGACTCTGTTGCACCAGGTCTGGGAGGTTGATGTGGCCAGCGAAGCCATTGCTGTCACTGTGGCCAGATCGCTTCTTCTCTCCAGATGTCTGAAGGGCATAACACATGGGGAGCATTAGAGGAGGAGGGCAAAAGCAACAGAGTAGCATCACTTCTCATGCAGCACAGGTGTAGTGGTCTCCAAATCGACCCACTAAAGTGTGGGAAGTAACACTCAAATTTCTATTTTACCTAAGGAAGTAAAAAAGAAGTTAAACTTTGCGAATATTTAGTATGTGGATTGACCCTGAGACTTTATGGTGCTGCATGAGGGGCAATCAGGGTTCGCACAGGATATGGGGGTTCACTGTGGGAAGACAGGGATGCCACAGGTGGAAGGGCTGAGTGGGGCCCACACTTGCAAGTATGTGTGTGTGCGTGCTCGCCTGGGCATGCACACCAGTTAACTGGATTTACAGATCATATTATCAGGTTATAATGACAAAACTCTACAAAGCAAATACAGGGATGAAAAAACCCAGGGAAGAAATACTGGATTAAAAGACAACTCTGCTCCCTAAAGCCAGTGCCCACGTTGTAGTCCATGCGTGTATTATGCTTTCTAATTTAACATTTATGCGACTAGCTTGCTGAGGGTCCTCAGAGCACCTGATTAAGTAATGATTCCTTTCCTTGCCTTTTCTTTCTTTGATTCATTTACCCAACATTTTTGAATGTCTACTAAATGTGAGGCATTTACTGAACATGCAGGAATCAGCCAGGAACAAGGCAGATGCATTTCCTGCCTTGCTGGGGCTGGCTGGCATGGGCAAGGGTTCATGCTTTTTCTTTGAACACCTAACCAGCCTGGCTTCTCTTTCCAGAACCTGTCCTGGTCTTGCAATTACAGTTCTGCCCCTGCTTCTGGCTGGAAGGGAAAGAAGGAGCTTTCTTTTTGCAGGACAAAACACACTCCCAAGTTCCTGAAGGGGTGCATGTATTTGATGTTACCAGGAAGCTTAAAAAATAACTGGAAAGCCTCAATGCCCTCTATGTTTCTTGGCAATATGCTCCTGTCCCAGAGAGAGGCATTTTCTGGATTCATTTTCTAACAGTGATCATCTGAACATTTCATCCATAAATGACATTTTTGGGGGTTCCATCCTAATTTATCTTATTGTCCCCTCTTTTATTTGAACTGGGCAGCTTCTCCTTCCTTCTAACTTCTGTTCAAACACTGAAAAGCTTTTCTTTACATACCGTCCCCCAACTTTCCAGGAGCATTAATCACACTTTGTCCCTTTAGAGCTTTGTAGTCTCTTTTCTAGCAGCAGCATTCTGCCTCAGACCAAAAACGGATACAGAAACATTGGTTATCAAAAACTTGAAAAGAGGCTCATGAAGGAAATGGCCCAGACAGTGGGAAGCTTGAAGGAATCCAGCAATGACCCCTGAACCTTCCCACTTCTGAGTCATCACTCTTTTCTTCCTTCAGCCAGCACCTTCTTAGAATTAAATATCTTCTGTATGCCAGGCATTCTGCTGGGAACACACAGGTGAGGGAACAGCAGCCCTGCCCTCTAGGACCCTATTAACAGAGCCCTGACAATCTCTACTATCTTCATGCCCTTACCGTCCCCATGGAGCTGAGACAAAGATGTTCCAACATATGCCTGGGACCCCACTAAACACTTTATGTTTACATTCTCACACTAACACCATGGTTAGTTTCCATTATCCCACTTACAGATGGAAAACTTCAGTGTAAAGAATTCAGTTAACTTGTCTTGATTGACATAGGTCGTAAGTGGTGAAATCAGGGTTTGAACCTAGGTTCTCTGGGCTCTGCTCTCGGTTGCAGTGAATTGGACCAGGAGAGGACACCTGAGGCAAGCAGGATCAGATTCCCACTGGAATTTCCTGTTAGCCCTGAGAGTTACTGGTCAGTCCCTGCTGGGCAGCTGAACTGGGATGTGGTGAATATCTTGCTGTGGGGCATAGACAAGAGGACACAAACAGAGGAAAAGAAAGCTGGTCTGTGGAGAGAGAGACAGAGATGACGGTAGGAGAGACAAGCAGCAAGAGAGCCAGAGATGTGTGCGTGAGAAGTTACCTGAGCTACTGATTCCTTTTCAGTGTCTGCATAGCCCTGCATAGGGTCCCAACTCACTCTGCCTTTGGAGTCCTTCGATGAAATACCTCTAAATCTTATTCCCCATCTCTGATATCTACTCCTTTTTTTTTTTTTTTCCTTAAACTGTTTTAAGTGGGATCTTTTTCCTTCTGTAACCAAGAAAACCTTCATGATGATAAACTCGTATTCTGGTTCAGTGAAGTGGACAGACCCTGGAGAGATACCAGCTGGTCAGTAAGATAGGTGCTATGAACATAGGCCCATGGAGTCCCGGGAGAAGCTTCAAGGAGAAAGGGAAGGCTGAGAACAGCTCTTCCAGCAGATGAGCCCCTGTGGACAGTGGAAGATGACAGCTGGTGTAATGTGTTCTAGAACTAGAGTAAAGAAAGGTTCTATGGGGTTGTAGGACAGAGAAAAGTAGAATGACAGGGGTGTGCGTTACTAGGGCAAATTCGTGCATCTGACAATATCATGGGTAGTAGAGCCAGTATGTTCTTATAGAACCATCTAGTCCATTCTCACCAGAATGACAAGTTGAGTGAGTTCTCCTTGATGTTCATCTTATGAACTAATAGTACCTTATTAATATGTTCTATTATAATCAGTTTTTATTTCCTCATTATTTTGTCAGGGACATACTTTAACTTGCATTTTTTTTAAACACATGTACTTTTAATGGATTTCAACTCAAGATTTGTTATTTTAAAAGCCCACATTTGGGAAAGTTAGAATTTAGAAATTGAGAGGATAGAAAGATTGGGAGAACCTCAACAGATTAAATGCATATAAGATACTGGTGAATGCTATTTTCAAAGTGATTGATTGTGGTCACAGAGCGTCAGAGTGCTTGAAATAATACAGAACCATTTGGAAGTGGCCGCCAACTGAACTGAGAATGTGGCTCCAAATATCTAGTTCAAGGTATTTACTCTGTCATAAAGATCCAAGCAAGTTTTAAACCACATTAGAAATTGGAGTCCTTTAATTTGGAGTCAGAGAGTAACTCACTCCAGAACATTTTCCCAAGTAGCAGCCCATTGTGATAGACACTCTCTATGTGTCCACTGAAATTATCCATTCGCCACATTGGGAGATTTCTACACCAGCACTAAACACTGTCAATTTCAACAGCCAGGCCCATTTTTCATTTCAGACTTACACGAAAGGACTCTTTAAAGTCTACTTAAAAGATTCGGCAAGGCCATAAAATGAAATTCTAATAAGTTGCTTTGTGAACTATACTTCTAGTTTTAGCCCTACTGCCAATTATTCCTTAAAAGGCTTTATTCATCTCAAAATTGCAGTTTCTTTCTTTCTAATAAAAGTGAGATGCCCCCTGACTTTTTGGAGAGCAAAGCCTGCTATTAGGGTTTCCCAGTCTATCCTGCCTGAGGAAAGAGAATGACAGATGATAAATGTTTATGTTTCAGAGGGAAGAGTAGGGGGAATAATAACATATAAAAGAGGAGCTCAACTCTGTGGAGGGAGTGACATAATGTTGTTAACATTTACTGCATGCTTACGTGTATTAAGTCATTTAATCCTCCCAATCATCTTACCGTACTATTATTTATGAAATTTTATAAATGGTAAAACAGATACAAGGAGAGGTCAAATGACTTTTACCCATTGTCCCCAGCCATTACTTTCCTTCCAAGTAAAGATCTACTGTCAAACTGCATGGTGACAATAAAGTGAAAAAGAAGAAAATAAGGATTATAATTTGTCAAGACCCTTCTGTGGCACAGATCCAACAAGGAAACACTGCACGGTGAGGGACAGGTGAAAGGAGACATGTCAGCCCCTTCCCAAAGGAAATCATGCTCCTAGAGTTAAAAAAAAATCACAGGAAGTGCTAAGGTGCATTTTTAAGTACAACTGCATACTTCTTTGTTCTTTTCACCAATATAGCTTAATAGTCTTTTTAATGTTAATTTAACTAGTAAGATGACATCACCATTCCTTGGAACTACTGAGCATTTTCTTCATAAAATCCACAAGGATAAAACCATGGAGGAGGAGGCATAATAAGGCCACTGATGTTATTCAGAGAGACCATTCATTTCTATTTTCCTGCAGTAGGAAACATCTGGGTTTACCAGTTTTGTAACCTCAGGCTCAAATCCTATATTCCGATTTGCATAGCTCCTACTAAAGAATTTGGACTAATGTAATTAAGTCACACTACAAAAGCTTAGAAGGATACAGGAAAGGAGGTGAACAATTAAAATCACTCAACCATTTAAAAGCACAAGCTCCCCACCCCCACCAACTCTCATGCTTAAAATACCCGCCCCGTAAGCATTCTCTATGAAAGCCCTAATATAAAAACAACTTAAGAAGTGCACTTCCCCTACACCGTTTTTATACCAACTTACCTCTCTTATCATCAAGGTTCCTTCTCTTGAAATACTGCTGCTGAAAGTGTCCGCATGAGAAGTCTCCAGCCCATGCGTGCCAACCATTCCCACATTGTACTGCTCTGTGCTCCCAGGAGCGCCTGTTGGTCTGAGGTGGGAAGGAACAACATTCGTGATAATGTATGTTCAGGGAATACCTGCTTCCTATTAATGTTCACTATTTTTTATTGTGGTAAGATATACATAACATAAAATGTCTCTTACATTATTTTAACCATTTGTAAGTACCTAGTCCAGTGGCCTTAGGTACATTCCGCATTCATTTTTGATGCTGCACTGGTGCCTGAACTTTGTCCCACTTCTGCAGCATCCCCTCTCGGTCTGTTCTCCACCCAGCAGCCAGAGTGAGCAGCGAGGTTCTGAGTGATCTGCGAGCCCTCCCTACCTTTTCTTTGACCAGAAGGTACCCTGACCTGCATTTTTTTAAAAATTAAATTTATTGGGGTGACATCGGTTAATAAAATTGTATGTTTCAACTGTACAATTCAATAATACATCGTATGTATATTGCATTGTGTATTAACCACCCAAAGCTAAATTTATTTTCATCACCTTATATTTGACCCCCATTACCCTCATCTACCTCCCCCATTCCCCCTTCCCTTCTGGGAACAATGAAACTGTTGTTTGTGTCCATGAGTCTCTGTTCGTTTTGTATTGTTCGTTTGTTGCTTTCAGTCTTATATCCCATGTATGAGTGATATCGTATGGTTCTCAACTTTTTCTGTATACTTATTTCACTTAGCATGTTAATGAGAGCCCAGAAATAAACCCCTGTACATATGGGCAAATATTTTTCAACAAAGGAGTCAAAAACATACAATGAAGAAAAGAAAGCCTCTTCAATTAATGGTACTGGGAAAATTGGAAAGCTACATGCAAAAGAATGAAACCAGACTGCTATCTGTCACCATACACCAAAATTAACTGAAAATGGATCAAAGACCTAAATATAAGACCTGTCCTGCATTTGTGTACATGCTGTTCCCTCTGCCTGAAAGCTCTCTCGCCCTGGTTCCCTCTCATTCATCTGATTTCATCTTAAATGATACTTTGCCTGAGAAGCCTTTTCTCACCACTTATCCATGTTTTATTCCACCAGCCCCTCCTCTTTCTCTTTACACTTTTTCCTTAATATTTCTCATCACAATTTGTAATTCTTTATCTTTTTTATTATCTTTCAATTTTTTCCTTCTCTCTCATTAGAACATATGCTTGTGAGGGCAGAGTCTTATCTCTTTGCTCATCACTGTATACCTGGTACCCAGCATAGAGCTTGGCACAGAGCAGGGGTACAAAAAGTAATCATTTGAAAAATGTGTTTTACACTATTTATAAAGAAGAAATATCATAGAAGGGCATTCTGGTTTACCAGGGCATCCATCAATAAGGCTGTTTAACAAAAACAGTAGTCAACACTTTTTTAAACCTCTGTAATCACCCCACACTGTAGCACCACATTTATTTCCAGTTTGTTTCTTGCTCTTATGTTTAAGATATAATGAAGAACCAGATGCCAATGCACGCCCTGAGAGTGGAAGCTGATGTTTTCTGTATCCTGTGGCGCAGACCACTGCACCAAGGGAAACCGAGAACTAGGCAGGAGATGTGGCTCGTCTGAGGGTTTCAGTTTTCAGCGCTGTACTGATGGTTATCCTACCTCTGTAGTGGCCTCGCTTTTAAACTGGGTTTTTGGAAAATAGGAAAGCTATCAACTCTTATTTCTCTCAGGTGTATTAAGTATCTCTTTTACTTTTTTGTTCTTCTAATTATTTCTTAAAAACTTAAAATCTCGGATCCTATCGGAGTCCAAAGACTTGATGAGACATTCAGTCTAAGAAGCAAAAAACACCCCCAGACTATGATATCTCTGGGACAGAGAAAACATCTGTCAAGAATATTTATCTAGAACAGAGAGGCAAAAAGATGAGTCCAGACCAAAAAAAAAAAAGTTTAGCAAGACACTTCAAAATGACTAAACTGGAGCAGGAAATTGAATGATTTAGCTGTGGGTTAGAACTGACATGACTGGGAAGAAATTCCAAAGAAGCATTTTCAATATTACATTCCCAAAAAGGAGCTACTAATAGTATTTCAGAGACATGGAAAGAGAAATTGCTGCAATGAATTCCTGACATATTGCTAGACTGGTAAATCAGACTAGTTCTCAAAATTATGATTTCTTTACTCACTTATTCAAAATTTTATTTTATCTTATATTTTTTAAGCTGCCTTAAATTATTTGGGACAAGATGGTATGAAACAAATAAATCAATAAAAATAAGCATTTATCAAGAGCCAAAGTCTTCTAGGAAGGAAGAACTCTTCTTCATTACTCAGGCATTCGTTGCTACTGTCAGGAGTTAGACTGACAATGGGCACCACCAGATTGACGATGTACAATCAAGTTCTCTTTCACCATTAGAGAGTCTCATGGGAGTTCAAAGGTCAAAGATATTTTGGCTCCACTTTTTTTCCCCCTGATGATGTTCTGATTCTATCCCAACATGTCAGTCAGAAATATGTCAATCTGGATGAATTTTCATAAAAAAAGTACTTCCTAGAGCTAATTCCATTAAGACAATTCCTTGACTAATTTTCTATATATCTCAGTTAAACTCTTCCCCAATTTTTGTATTTTCATGGTTACTTTACCTCTGGTTCCAATTATTTTTCTGTGTAAATTTTACAGCTAATACTTGATATATCAATCAAGGGTTTTTTTGTCCATATCATCCTTCAAAGGCTTCTGTAGTCACTACTTCTACCAAGTCCAGTTTTTCTGGGTCAGTTTTATAAGTATGCATTTTCCTAAGAAGATTTGTCAATTTTTAGTCAACAGCAAGTTTTATAGTGTAGAGTACTGGCCATTAACAGTTTTATCACTTGCTAAATATTTTTACTGAGATTATTTTTTTTCGTGGGTCAATTTTTATACTTCCAATTTTATGAGCCATAACTGCTTCATCTATGGTAAATTTCTATGGAGAGCAGTTTGGGCTGTTTTGATTTTTTTTTTTAATGTTATTTTACTAGTAATACTCCTTGTAGATTGAATAAAAGATACTCTTGTGTTTCTTCCCTTCTTACTCTCTTGGCTTTTGAGAGACAAATTTTCCCTGGAAGTCCTTTAACTCCTCTGTTCCAGTATGTTTCTTTTATGGTTCAGAGCTCAGTGATCTGACCCATCAATCTTTGTCAACCCTTATAAGTTCATTCTTTCATTCACTCACTTATTCATATACTCATTAAAAGTTTATTATGTGATACACACTGTGCTAGATGCTAAAAAAAATTTCAAAAATAAGACATAACCTCCAACTTCTAGAGGATAATAATCTAATGACAGTTGAGAGACAAATAAGGTACATAAAGTGGTGGGCAAAAGATAATATAATTATTTAGCAATATGATATTTTTAATTTAGTGTCAAAGCTAAATAGAAGAGCAGGGGAACAATGTTAGTTAGAAATTATGTCTTCTCTTCCTTCCTGTGTTTTCACAATCCCTCTTCCTGTACTGGTTCTTTCTCCCAAGCAATAAGCATAAGGTCTCTCTCTTATTTCATTAAAACGTCTCCCTTGACCCAAACCTGTATTTACCATCCACACTTAATTTTTCTTTTTTCTTAAAGTTCTCTTTGCAAAGGTTTCCATTTCTTCCAACTTTTTCCTCAACACACTACGCGTTATTCACTCCTCAAAACATTGCTTCCTATACCTGACTTTAAGCACCTCAAGGAAACACAAGTCATTTCTTAGCTCACAAATTCAGTGATTATTCTTTGATACTTGTGTTTGTCCTCCTGCCTGTGTCTGTTACTGATCACTCACTCCATCCTTCTCTACATCCCTAGCTCTTGAGAAGCAACTTCTCCCTGGTTTCCCTTTTACCCTCTGTTCTCTCTCTTTTTTTTTTTTTTTTTTGTGAGCTCTGCTAAAGTGCTACTGGTCCCCAGGATTCTGTTTCACGCTAATAACATTTTGGATGCTCTTATCTACAACCATTTTTAATTATCACTCATGTGTGGAATAATCCTCAATCAATATATCTAATTTTTTCATTCAGAAGCTCATTATTCAACTTCCTGTTGGAAATCTCTACCTATAGGTCTTCACAGGTTTCTCTAACTCGACATGCTCCAAACTAAAACCCTCATCTTCCTTCCTAAACAGATGCTTCCTCTTGTATTATTGACCTCAGTTAGTGGAGTTACAAGCCATCTAATTATTCATGGTCCCCTTGGACTCCTTTCCCTCATCTGTCCCTCACCTCGAATCTAGATCCTGCCAATTCTACCTCCTAAACATGCCTCAAGTATTTTCTGTCCTTTCTGGGACTATTCCAGTTAAGTCTGCTTCCTCTGTTACTTACTTGAACAACAGTCTTTCACTCTACTTCCAGTTCTGTCCCCCTCATATCTACTCTTCACAGCTACCAAATGAGCTTTCTAAAACACAAATTAATCATATCACCATTCTGCTTTCAACCTGTAGTAGCTCCCCATTAACCACTGGATAAACTTGAAATTTCTTCCAGTGGTTTATAGCCTCCTCCATTATCTTGTCCTGGCCTATCTCTCTAGGCTTAGGTTTTCATTTCTAACTCTAACAACATGTTAGAGTTAATTTCTAGTAGCTTCTTCCATACATCATGCTACCTTGGATGACTTTATCTTCTGTCTCTGAAAGATTCTTTTACATTCTCTGCTTCCCCTTGAATAACTCATTCTTTAAACTGCAGTTCAAGCATCCCCACCCCACCCCAGATCCACTGGGATGGCTTAGTTGGTTCTTCACTCTGCTTCCACATTACTCTCTGTACATCTCTACCAATACACTCAGTACGCAGTCCTACAATGATCAGACCTCACTGACGTTGGTATCTTCACTGCCAAGCACTGTGCCTGGCATGCAAGTAGCATCCAGTAAATGTTTAATAAATCATGGAAGGTCTTAGGCCAAAGGCTTTGTTTAATAATGCTAATAATGACTTCATTCAAGTTTATTATTAAAATATAGCTCTTTTATGAATTGATGAGTAGTCACTTATGAGGATAGTTATTAGCATGTTTAAAATGTCCCAAACGATGAAAGCTGAGTTTTGCCTTTTTGAATTTAAAAAAGTAACTTTGGCATTAAGTTCACTTTTCTATATAGGATGTGCCAAAATAGTTTTCTTATAACAACAAAAAAGTCTGTTCATATATCTCACAGTACTTTACAACACAATAAGTGAATCTGGATGTATGCAAATTAAAAAAAAATAATTTAGGAGGTTGGAAGATCCCAGGAAAGAATGTAGACTGTGACAAGAGAATCTAACTGTATTATAAATGTATTTTAAAAATCTCAGTGAGGGGAATGGGGGGAAAGATATTAATCTTAGTAACTCCAGAAATAAATGGAGTCATTCGTTTGATAAAGTTGTTTCTCATGGGGGTACAGGTTAACCATTCTGATATCGCTATACGTGTATACTGGAAGTGAACAGTTAGATAAATGATTGGTAGATAGTGAGATCCTGGTTTCTCACTGTTGGAATGGGAATTTACAGATAAGGAAGAGGAGGAAGCTAGAATGATTTGTGTAGTAATGGATCAACATTGGAGATATCAAGATGAACTCATGTTAAGCTTAATATAAAGATGGCTATACAGTCACGCACTGCAAAACAACTTTTTAGTCAATGATGTACCACATATACGACGTTGTTTTCATGAGATTATAATGGAGCTAAAAATTCCTATTGTCCAGTGACTTCGTAGCTGTCATAATGTTGTAGTGCAATGCATTACTCACACATTTGTGGTGATGCTGGTGTAAACAAGCCTATTGTGTTGCCAGTTGTATAAAAGTATAGCACATACAATTATGTACAGTACGTAACACTTGATAATGATAATAAATGACTATGTTATTGGTTTATCTATCTACTACACAATTCTTTTAATCATTAGAGTATATTCTTTTGATCATTATTTGAATCATTTATTTCTACTTATAAAAAAGAAGTTTGCTGTAAAACACTATGCTGTATTATGCCAGCAGCAGCCTCTTACATCTACTGATCACATCATTCTCTCTTGTGCTTGATTTAATCTCATGTTGTCTTATGCAGTAACACGCTGTAAAGGTTTGTAGCCTAGTAGCAATAGACTATACCATACAGCCTAGTGTGTAGTAGGCTATACCATGTAGGTTTGTGTAAGTGCACTGCATGAAGTTAGCATAACAATGAAATCGCCTAATGATGCATTTCTCAGAACGTATCATTAAGCAGCACATGACTGTATACAGAAATATTTATAGATATGTGTACCTACATGGGACAATATATACACATATATTTCCTTGTTTGGCAGCTGAGAGTGCCTCTAATAAATGATACTCCAGTTGCAGTGAGTACACCTAGTACCCGAATCTTGGTTTCCAATATTATTCTTTAATAAAGAAATTGGGACTCCTTGGAGAAATGGTTGGTTCCAGGACTGGAACAAGAATACATAAGATGAGCCTGGAAAATCTTATAGTGTCAGAAGGTAAAAAAGTGCTTGATGGGGGATGTCAGTCAAAGGGACACAAGAGCTTCCAATGGTCAAACCTGGAACAATTTTAGGCACAAAACAAAGAAGGTCTGCATCATAGTCCAAAGTATAAAATAAATATCAATGGGTCTATACTGATATAAATGGTTGAATAAATTAAATAGAGAGAAGAGACCAATTTCCTGTGCAGAATTTCAAATACAATATGTAAGATATTCCACACTAAAAGAGGGGAACATGACTGCTCCTTAAGTGTAGCTGTGCAATGGCTTAATTCCAAAGAATACAGTATGGAAAGGAGGAAAAAATTCACTTGACAGTGGAGAAACCTGACAAGCACTACCTCAGGCAGATGATCAAGGTCAATGCCAAGTCTCGTTGACAGTACGTACCCTTGATACGATGTGATAACAATGACATATTACCCATTATCTTCCTCCCCTAAACCATAGCCTTGGTCTAATCATGATAATAACATCAGATAAATTCCAGCAGAGTGGCATTCTACCATATATTTTATCAGTATTCCTCAAAACTGCCAAGTTCATCAAAAACAAAGGAAATATGAGAAACTGTCACAGCCAAGAACAGACTAAGAAGACATGGCAACTAAATAACTAAGTGAAATATGGTATCCTGGATGGGATCCTGGAACAAAAAAGGACATTAGGTAAAAAGTAAAGAAATCTGAATAAACTATGGGTTTTAGTTAATGTATCAATACTGGTTCATTAATTGTAACCTATGTACTATACTAATGTTCTGTGCTAATAATAGGGAAAACTGTGTGCAGGAAATGGGAAGAATAACATGAGAAATTTGTACTGTCTGCTCGATTTTTCTGTAAATCTAAAATTGTTCTAAAAAATAAAACAATAATAAAAGAACTTTTAAAAAGCAATGATTCAAAAAAACTAAGGCTAAAATAACTATAAGATTTTATAGTTAAATAATCCTTTGTTCTAAAAATTATTTTTCTGATATAGAGTCTGTGTAGAAAAAATTGTCTAAATTCCTATAAACACTACAAACAAAACACCTCTACTGATTAGAAGGATAACTATGGGAAATTTACTGTAATTAAGGCACAGGTTTAGAAAAATAATTTCCTCTAACTGGATTTGTCAAAGTGTTCCTGTAGGTATTGATTTAATTCAATTCAAAACACATTTATTGAACACCTGCTATATGAAAGGCCCTTAGTTTGGCAATAGGAAGTGAATATAAAAACTGAATAAGACATGGTTTCTGAAACTAAAGAAGTTAGCACCTAGAAGGGCATAAAAACACAACACAAATACTTAAATATAAGACAGGATGTACGTGAGAATGCGGGACAAAGGGACTAGGTCATTCCAAGTAAAGGCACAACATTGGGAGCATGTAAGGCATTTGAGGAGGTTAGTTTGGCAGGAACAGGTGCTGGGACAATCCCTGGCCCCAGGAATGGAAACAGTTGTAGGGTAGCAGGTAAATAGCATGAACTGAGTTCTGCTTCCACAACACTAACAGGACCAGAACCTGATCATCATAAAATTAGGGATATCCATAAAACAAACATTCCTCTTAGTATAATCCAGAGGTGATCACTATTATAATTTTGCTCTATTTCCTTCCACTCATTATTTTTCTATGCACAAGGCACTGGAAAGTAGTGCAATTGGTTAAGGAATATAATGTTAGCTATGTGCACTCTTATAGGTTAGATGTTATGCTATAAATTTGAAACCAGCACTGTAGAGAAAAAAAGGTGTTGTTTTGCACATCAAGAATTACAGCTGCCTGTCTGAATGGCTGGGCTCCGTTTCTGAGAAGCTATTTTGTATATGCTTCATTGAAGTAACCTGTGTTGCAATATATTTTCTATATTTTGCTCTAAAAATATATAGCACAAAATATAAAGGTTTAATAGACAATAAAAGTGATACGAATGCATGTAAGGAGCACTCTAACTCTGAAATAGCCTATTCCTAAAGAAATAATTTGTTAATAGTGTCATGTTTCTTAGGCATACAACTATCATGCTGTAGTAGAACATACCGTGTATATTTTATATTCACGAAAATGTATATATTTACTAAATTGGAATAAACACACACATTTGTATCCTGTTTTCTCTGAGGATGCCTCGTATATAATTAAATATTTTAAATGTTCTTTAATGGATGATTATTTTAATCTCTCTAGAATTTACCAATTCTTTAACAACTGTATCAAGTTTTGTCTCCACTATAAGCATTCAAGGATAACCCATTTATTATTGCTCAGGATTGTAGTAATTGATCCAATGAATTGTTTTACAAGTTTCTAGTTCGTTCTCTTTCGAAATCATCTCACTGAAATGATTTCTTTCAAACATAGCATTGATCATGTCAATTCCCAGCTCAGGAGAACTTCAATACTTCTCCAGTGGCTACATGATCAAGTGCACACTTCTTGGTCTGATCTTGCTCATCCAGACATTCCCCTTAATACACCTGACATTCGCACCAACCTTCTGTGCCTTTACTTCAAGCCTTCCCCTCAGGATTCTAATCTTACCCCATGTTCCTTTCTATCTTGGATGACAAATTTTATTTTTTTTGTTTTAAATAGAAATCAAAGTCACTGAAGACCAACTCTATTCCAGACAGCCATGCAAGTTGTTAAGTAGAGAGATAAACAAGGTACAATTCTCACCCTCAGGGATCTGACAGCCCAGAGAGGGAGACAACATCTAATAAATATCCCAAATGGAGGCACTACATGAAACTGCAGGGTTATATTCTAGATAGAGCAGCAGCACAGAAGAGGGGACGGGCTCTATTTGTGTAGGCCAGGCCATCATGGGTGATTTCTAAGGGGACAGGAGAGTGCCAAACAGCAGAGCAGAAGCTTGGCATGGTCTGTTCAGGCAATTTTAGAAAGGTGGGTGTTTCTGTAGTAGAGGAAGAGATGGATTTGCTTTTAGAGGAGTCAGTGTGGTATGATGACCAATAGTAGTAGGTGAGCCAAAGAAATGGAGATGAATGAGAAGTAAAGTTGGAAAAATTAGCATCTCACTCTATCAAAATTATAGCAGACAAGAGCAAAAGCTCTTTGTGGTTTTAGGGGGGAGGTGGAGAAAATGAAGACTTATGTGAGTGACATTGTATGGATATGTTTGCTTGATTCGGGGAAATAATATGGAAAGAGGAGAGATTCTGATATAGGATCCAGTTCAGTGAGAAAAAGAAAAAGTAAGCCTCACTTAAAAAAAGAAAAGAAAATATGGAAAAGGTGTAAATACTAAGGGAATTTTAAGTAGATAAAAATATAAATATCCAAAAAGACTATTTCAAAGAGACAGACAGAATGTATGTGGCAAAATCACAGGCCACAGGAAAAAGTATCACATAAAAAAAGACAATGAAGAAGATGAAGCAGAGAAATATGAGGGGTGGATTTGAGTCAAACACTCAGAAGTTTCCTGCAGGATTATCTGACTCCTGATTCTTTGGCTGGGATGCTACCCCACACTGCCATGCACATTCCTCCTCATTTAGTGGTGATGGTGGTGATGGAACATATGTCTCAGGTTGGTTGTTAATTTCAACCCCCAAAATGTCATTGCCCATTATTTTACTCTTTCAATTTTAGAAGGACAGGCATAAGCCAACAGTCTGGCTGTCAGTATTTGTTGCCCTGAAATGATAAGAACCAAGAAAAGCATCACCAAAGAGATAGCCAATCCAACAACAATACCTAAAGCACATTCAGGCCCAGAAACGCTACATAAATGACTGTGTCTATGAAGAGAAGCAATTATAGAACTATGATCTAGTAAAATTTCAAATCCCAAAAGTCAATTGATCCTGCCAGAGACTCAAAAATGCTCTTATATTTAATTCATATTTTTTGTCCTTTCGTTTTGAAGACATAGCCACTCCTGGCCTACATTTAAAAAGCAGTCCTCTTACATCAGTCTGGGTATGTCGCTGACAGCCACCGTCCCATCGTGGGTCTCACTCTCTCCATCTTCCTCCTCTTCATCACTGCTCTCCGACTCCTCACTGGAGGAGGAGTAATCAGTCACCTTCTTCAGCGGGCGGTTTGTTTCTTCAATCCGGAGTTCTCGTAATTCTTTGGCTAACGCCGTCAGATCCTACAAATGAAAAATTTATTCAGCATGTATGAATTGTAGACATCAGAGCTACATCTCTCAGCAAGTCAGTGCTCCAGCTTAAGCAACAAGAAAAAAGCTCTATATAGAATTATTACAAACACAGTTACCGCACGGAACTAAGAGAACGATGTTTGTAGTGTGTAGATACTAGAAAAGAAAGGTAAAATAAATTTAAACTTCATTTAAAACCAATTGCTAGACCGAGACTGTTCAGTTCTGAATATACACGTGTATATATGTGTATGTACGCTGTGTGTGTACACATATATACAAACGTTGGGTTCTCATTTTACTTTGGGAAGGTGAAGTTGGTCACCCTCAGAGTTAATGGTAAAACGCACAGTATTAGAAATTGTTTCCCAGTATTGTGGGACTCCTGCCCAAGCCAAAGTCATGGCCTTTCCCCTCTTACGATTGCTACTGTACCAAAATCTATGATCAGTCACAGAACAGAGCAATTCCCAAGATTCCAGCTACAACAATGACTCATTTGGTGTATCATTATTCCTTGGAGAGCAGAGGTGCCACATCAAATAATGGCCCAACCCAAAGCCCGGTGCCACTGAAATTTATAGCCACAGAGCTGAGTTAATCAAGAGGAACAACAACAACAAAATAAATAAATAAAAAATAAAAAAGAGAGTTCTCTTCCAGAATTATAGGTGTTTCATTTTCTTTTGGTTTAAATTGCAGTAACCTGGCAGAAATCCTGGTGAGGACTACTACAATGAATGCGCAAACACCAAAAGGAAGAGATAATTTTTCAGTTTTCCATGAGTATGATGAAATCTTTAGCCTGACGGATGTGATGATGTGGTACTTAATCATCAGGCATATTGCAGGCAGTGTGCTGAATATCTGACTACCTTTTATTTTACATGCTTTCAGAGCAACGCAGAGGGAAGCAGTTCTGCAAAAGCATGGCAGCTCTAATTTGCATGGGTTAAATTGCCCATGGCACACAGCATGCAAATGAGGAAAAAGCAATTTGACATCAGTCTTACCATTTCTCCCTATATTAGTGACCCATGTGAGAATCAGAACATTCAGTGAGAGACAGGGGATTAGGGAGAAAGAAACTCATTGCAAGATACTAAATCCCACAGTTTTCTTATGTCCATATTCTCTCTTTATTTCAATCCAGAAATGTATCTGTCTAATTTCACCTGATGTAGAATTAAAGCAAAGTAGGTAATTTAAATGGCATTTAATAATCTATGCTAATTAGCAAAAACTATGATAAATGCATATGATTAAACAACAATTTTATTTTGAGAAGACAATAGATCATCATGTTTCTTTACTGTCACCTGTATGTCAGGCATTATTATATTGGTTAAAACTAGGAGAGGAAACACTTGAAGTGTTTATTTGGTCTAGAAATTTAGGAAGTTCAAAGTGTTAAATGAAGGACTTCTTTTTTTCTAATTTCATAAAAATCAAAGGGAAAGCAATAATGACTTTTAAATTTATTCTGAAGTCACTTGAATCGAAGTCCTTGGAAAAAGGAAGCTTTCGAAAATTCAAATTGTGCATTTTCCACCCAAACATGCTTTCTGGGCTTTTACACATGTGCAGAGATACACACAAGCATGGCATCAATCTCAGTGGATATATTTGCCTCATCTATGGAAATGAAAATAGAATTGTACATAATAAAAAGACTCTAGGTGTTTAAATACAATGTATAACATTAAAAAAAGAGGGCAATTTAAACAAAGATAAAATTTTATGCAAATTTAGTTCTGGTTTCTTTGGCAAAGGGCCAAAATAGGAAAAGCTAATATTCAGATTTCAGCTTTTTACTTTTTATTTCCTCTTGACAATTGCCAATGGTTATCTTTATCAAATTGAGAACAAAGTGAAGAGCATGCTATGCTTGAGCACATTGGGAAAATATAGTCTAGATATTTGTTAAGGTTATGAAGGAAAAAGGATATTAAAATCCTCCAAACCACTATAATAATAAGAAATTAGATACATTTATTTTGTATTTTGTGTTCTATACGTTAGGATCATGGTACGTTTCATCAAAGAATATAACTAGCATTTAAAATATTACTCGTCATTAAAAATAAATTTTATTATAATTTGAAGAGAGAATATGGTTTAAAAGAGTTTATTTCCGATGTTAATAGAGTAAAATAGAATGATATTAGCTACAATTTATTTAAATTAATAATACATTTTCCCCATGGGTTGGTTTTCCTTATCTCTGACATTTCAAAACAAGACAAAGGAGATTTTAAAAAAATATATTTAGAGATATTTAGCTGGTCTGAAGCCCATTGATTTAAAATAACTTATTAAAATGACCTAAATTTTTCCAAACACTGTATTTAGGAACACTTTAAAGTTTTGAAATGTTTTATAATTTTGTTTTTAACTAGATTTTTCTGCATTATTAATAAGTTATCTTTCTGAAACATTAAAAATAATTGCAAATTCCTTTTAAGTTGAATTGGCAACAGCTTGAAAGTTGAGACATATATGAAAATCCCTAAGTAACAATAATGAATAACTCAAAAGTAATATCCCCAGTCAAAAAAATTTAATCTTCCATTACCAATAGTCTACATGTTTAGCTGAAGTTTTGCTCCTTATCCATCCACTCTGGAAAATTTTACAATAGCAAAGTTACAGGAAATAGACATGACCAAAAAGTGACACCACTGAGTTCAGATCTCTTTTCATACATTTTATTTTCTGACAATACCAATTTTCTCCATATAATGAGTTTTTGTGGTAATTTATTGCTTGGCTGTCTCAAGCCTAGAGCTAAAAAGTATTAAAAAAGGGAAAAGGTGCTATTTAGCATGAAGACAGTTGAGACTATATAACTATAAAAGAAATATGGCAAAAGATTTTTTGACTACAGAGTAAATGTGAAGATAGAGGCTTTTACCCAATAGTTTCTTTGATATAATACTTTTTAGAATCAACTTGATATAATTTTTCATTCATAAAAATTTATTTACTCTGACAGTTATGAATATCTTACCTAAAGAGGTACATTCCTAGCTCTCTTCTTAGAAATAATACAGTTTATTCAAATTTTAGTTCAATTTTTTGAACTATTAAAATAATAGTTAAAGATTTAAAGCTGGTCTTTTCTTTACATATTAAAATAATTTCTTTTCCTTTTCAAGAAATCTAAAGACATACCATTGGGGAAATCACTTAACCTCAGTGACCTCATCTATCTACTGCTCAAGTTTTGTCTAAACTGGATGTGCTCTGGAATTTTTTTAGATTCCTACGTACTTATGAAAAAATAGTGGTGAAGCCAATGTTTGCGTGTGTATATAATCGTCACAACATATATTTTGTTGTGCTAAAGTAAAAAGAATATTTATTTTCAAAGGTTGTGTGAATTAATCACAGACTATGCTGCACAATCTCACATTCCATTAGAAATTAATGGACATTCCCCTGGATGGATTTTTATGAAAAATCAAACCACTAAATTAGCAATAACAAGCAATAATTTTTCAGAATAGTTAATCAGACAAATAATCCTGGGTTATCTAAATGGCAAATCAGTCACTGGAAAGAGACAGGAGGAAGGTTTAATTCGTTTCTCAACTGTGGCACTATTACATTTGGAGCCAGATAATTCTCTATTGTGGGTTGTTCTCCTCTGCACTGTAGGATGTTTAGCAGCATCTCCCTGTTCTACCCACAAGATGCCAATAGCACTTCTCCAACCTCCAGGTTGTGACAACCAAAACTGCCTCCACACTTTGCCAAATGTCACCTAATGGGAGGGAAGGAAGGAAAAGAATCGTCCTTGATCGGGAACCACTGAGTTAACTAGAATCAAAGTTATCTCGGATCAGAGATACTCAGGAGTTAGAGTTATCAGAATTACCTAGGGGGATTTTTTTTTAAAACCACACATGGCCTCAGAGATTTTGGTGAACAGCTTACATTTCCTCAATTACTTATAATTACTTGTACCTCTGTAACCCTCCCCACCCCCATCTCTGTCTAGTGTGTAAGTATACCAAAATAAAACAATTTTTAAAAGCCTAAAATATCCCGGGTTAACTAGATGAAATACGTCAGAACACTTTCCCTCATGGCCACCTCCATGCCAATTTCTGGACTCACGAGATTTCCACATACAACCATTTTATTAGTAGCCAGAGCACCAGAACACCATTCTCTTTTTTCAATTATTTAGGGGAACGTTAATAAAAGTTGTGATAAACCCTGTCCTTCTCTCTATTATGAGGTAAAGAAGCAGGGCAGAGGCACAGAGCAATTAAAAACCCTCCCTTTCTTCCATCGTATAAGAGATCCACACATTGCAGACATGTAGAGTCTCATTCTTTTATAAGCAAGACTTCTTTAACCATGAAAATTACTTTCTAAGTCACTCTGAGTGGTGAGGCAGTCATAATTCTGAAAAAGTGAGGCTCTTTGGTAAAGAGCAGATGCATAGAAACATGCTGCTCTCACCTGCCAAGACAGCCCATATCTCTGGCCCAAATTTTAATATGAGGACAATCTCTTGGCTTTACGCAGCATTTCACACAGTACTTCACAGTTCATAAAATGCTCTTGCACACATGATCTTGAGTTATCTTAAGCAATCTTGTGAGCAAGGCAGGGCATTTGTTTTAATCCCCATTTTACAGATGAGGAGACTGTGGTCTAGAGAGGTTATAAGACTGGTCCCAGACAATTATTTATTGGTGGAGCTAGAATTTGAATGCAGCTTGTTGATCCTAGAGCCAGTGCTTTTTTCATCTTATTTCACAAAAATAGTGCTCAGCAGAGCTATAGCCTTTAAGTCATAATGGCATTCTTTAGAGTCCATGCAGTTAAGACTCTTTGCAAGGCCTATCTCTTAAAAAGAAAACAAACTCCACTATGCTGTATTCATGTACATCTGACAAACAGCAGTCATCCTTCTGAACAAGCTACTTAACATTGACAGAACCATATATTTTTCTAATGGGAAAATGTCTCCACAGAAAAAGACTTAAAGTTGCTTAACTCGCCGGTATTCATTAACTAAAGTTGATGTTGCTGCTAATACTGTAGTTAACGTTCCACAAAATTAATATAATAATACCCAGTAACTCCTTGTTCACAAATCAACACTGTAAATGTGGAGTGCCCTAGAATGATGTCTTTTCTTTATTAGCAAAACTACCATCCGCTAGCGAGGCTGGCAAGTGCAGGTTAAAAGCTCAGGCTTTGCTATTGGAAGATAATGGAATGAGAAACTGCCTGTAACAAAGCACAGATGCTTTTCTTTAGCCAGACTGGAACACTGAAAAAGTGACATTCTGACTAAGAAGGAAGGACTCTGGAGCTTTATATGGATGTCTGAGGGTCTTGGGCTAGCTTTTGTTGAAGGGGTGCTCCTCACAGCAGATCACTCCAATTGAGTGAACTTTAAATCTGTGATCCAACTGGCCATTTTTCTGAATGTCAATACCAGGAAATCAGTTTTATGTTTACATTTTTTGAAAGCAAGACCAAGAAAAGGTATACTAACCTCATCTATAGCTTTCTTATAGCTCTGAGATAAGAACCCAATCCAGAAGAATCCACAGGAAGGAGAAAAGCCAGAAGAAAGGCAGCAGGTTAGACATAAAATGGGAGTCATTAGTCCACAACCGATAAATGCAAAACAGCAGAGTCTCAATCCAGAGTGGTACAAATTCTCTTCATTATAACTCTCACTATACTTTCTTACTTTAAAATATAATAAACAGAGTAAACAAAAAAGCCTTCACATTCATTTCACAGAAAAGATTCTTGGAAAATTTAAGTGGATAGTAACTATTCCCAAGTTATTTTTCAAATTTCAGCCTCCATGCTCTTATTTTTTATTTTAAGGCTACTTGGGGTCTGTCGTGTTACAGCAGTGCAGATTTCAAGTTGTCAGGCCCCCTGTCAGACCATGCTTATCTGGTGTTGGTCCTGAAAATATAGCCCTAAAGGCATGAAAAGTGGCAGAAAAATTGTAATATTATTTCATATAGAAAATAACATGGAGAAAGGACAGAATAGATAAAAGAAACCCATAGAAAGTGCCCAAATCTCCTTAACTGCTAGTTGCAAAAATTTTTTTCAAACCTGCTGAGTAGAAATTACAGAATGATATCAGTTATTCGTTAATGATTAGCAAATACCTAAAGGCAGATAAGCAATCTAAGATCTGTTCAGTTCTTTCCTTATCGAGTATGACTTTCTTCTGGATGCTCCTAGCATCCATTTTTCTTATTAATCTAATCAATTCTTGTTTTATAGTCATGGGTGTATCCCTAACCGCTTTATCCAGTGGGTTCTCTGGTAAATTAAGAGTTTAAAACTCTGAGAGAAAAGCACTCACAGCTGGTCGACTAGGTCGGGTAATGTCCCTGGATTCTTCTGGTTTCACCTTGGAGGGTTCATGAGAGAGCACAGGTGATCCTTCCGACTTACTGTTGGCTAGGAGAAAACAAAGGGCCAAGCAAGATAATGGCTGTCAAAAAATGCTGGCTCGAGTTCAGAAATTCTGTGGTAAGTCATCCTTCAGGATTATTCAGTGGACACATTCACTTAGGCAAATCCTGAAGCATGCCCATGAAAACACAGTAGATGTCTAGGCAAGAGAAGTCAAGGGAACGTACTTAAGCTTACAATCTGGAAGTTGCTATGAACAATGAGAAAAAGTAGCAAGCGCGACCACCATTACCATTTATCGAGCATTGATTGTGTTAGGTCTAGGGCTAAATGCTTTCTATGTCAATTGTCTCTTTTAATCCTTGCTCTACCCAATGATGTGACTCATTTTCCTATTTTACAGTTGACCACAGATTTAGAGAGATGACATACTGGCCTAAGGTCGCGCTGAACTTATGGGGAGAGCTGGGATTCTGTCTGATTCCTCGAAGTCCTATTTTCAATAATTATGCTAAACCAGTTTTAAAGTTGAGATTTAATGTTTGGTTTCTTCCTGAATCACTTACCCAGCAGGATAAGTTATTTCGACAGAATTTTGTGGAACACAATACGAATCTATTTTGTTTGATGGAATAGCTCTTAAATGGGTGGGTTGGAGGGAGTTGTCTGGGTCCCTGAAAAAAGAAAGAATGAGGCAGGGACAGGAAGGAGAGTGCTGATGATAAAGGGGAAGGACTGTAGAATAAAGGTACAAAGCGAGAGTAGAGAATGGCTCCCTGACAGCTACAAAGTGAAGAGCATCTCTCCAATTTATGAGCTTATAGGTAAAGAAAAAGCAATCTAGGGTGAGAGAGAGTCTTTGTTTCGTTTTAAAGTGGTCTTTCCTAGGCAGGAACACACCAGGGACATAGAGTGCTTTTAACCCAGAAGAACTAGGGGCCAAAGGAAAAAAAGATAATTAAACCTGAACCGGATCAGAGAATTTTCTTTAGTATTTGCTCGAAGGATATTAAGTTGCTTCTGAATAGAACAAGGTAAGGGAGTGATAGTTTTCTAAATTAAGCAAATTTATATTTGGATCAAGGCAACAGAAGTATACATAGCTGTGGGCTGTGCCATTGATGTCAGAAGAATGATACAGGGGCAGCCTACGGCCCGTCCCCATGCCAATTCAGAGACACAAGACAGCATGTCAGATGTCGACCTTTTCGAAATGGACATGCAGCGATTTTATTTAGTTAAAACCTTAAAAAGATATTAGAAGGTGAAATATGATTGTGTCCAACGAAAAGGCTAAAAAAAGTGTGTTAATATTTGTCAAATTTTACTTTAAAAACTCCTGGTCTTTATTACTTGGAAGCAAAATTATCTTCTGAAGAAGGTTATTTAGAAAGAGTAAATTTATATAGCTAAAAACATTGTGCTACCATGTATAAATTAGCTGCACATATTAATGTTTTTCACAAGCGTCCTCATTAATGAAAACCGAACAATGATGAATGACTTGAATTAAATAGTCAGAGGATATTTTTACCTCTAATAATAATAACTGGAGGAGTCAAATATATTTATAAGTCAAAGATTTTATTTCTTCTCTCAAGTATATAATATTCCATATTAGTCTTTATTGAATTTCGATTTGAAAACTAACTATATTATGAACTATATTCAGAATATGAAAAGGAACTTTGGCACAATGGGAAGGATACTTGGAGGTACACAAAACTCTAACCAGGCAATCAAATGGAAATGGAAATTCAGGTGACTGGTGATTATATTTTCAAATAAGACCAATATTCTGTGATCTCCCTGGAAAACACTGGTATTTGTGATTAGAAAAGATTTAGTCCACACCAGTTATCGCATGTATAATTGAGGATAGCGGCCCAGTCCGCTAAGGATATTAAGGATGAGAGCAGTTAAGTGGCTCTTCAGTATCACAGAGCGGTGGCCACTCCAGGAGCAGAAGTCACAGAAGTCAGAAAGTAACCCGATTCCATGCCCACACTCTCTTCCCCAGGGAATGTCATCAGGGAGAGGTAAGGGAAAGCTTTACCTCGAACTCTGGTCCGTTCACTGGACCCTGCTTGTGATCCAGGCTGCGAGCCCCCTTGGGAGCTGGGCTGAGAGCTAGGGGTGCTGGAGCTGGAGGAACTGCCACTGCTGGTTCTCTGCAAGGGGCTCTCCAAGACGGGCTCAGTTCTGCGGAGGTCAGGGTTGCTGCAAGGGCGGCAGAGCACAGTGATGACCCTCTCAAGACCTTGCCATTGGTAGACACAAACATAGTCCAGTCCTATCCCCAGTGCAAAGGGATAAAGAGAGTGTTTATGTAACCTTAATCTAAAGGGGTCAATGGAAATGATAGTCATGCTATTCTCTGTCGAGCTCCTGGCCAGGTACTAGATCTGGACCGGATGAGCTGTTAACCCAATTCTTGGGTCATCGCACTAAAAGTATTAACTCCGAAATGGTGAATCTTCATTGTAAAAAACTTGAAAAATATTAAAAGATAAAAATAAGGAAGCAACACATGCAATTTCTGAACCAGGAGATATTCAACTACGTTTTACTATTTATGGTATATTACCTTCTAGTCTATTTTCTTTTGTATCTATGGAGGCATACTGTACATTCGGTTTTGCAGCTTGCTCTTTCCCCCCCATAACACTGCATTGTGAGCAGTTTCTTGTGCTTCTAAAAAAAAAAAAAATCATGGCTGCATACCAGTCCGTTATATAGATGAATTAGTTTAACCATTCCTCTACTGTTACACATTAAAGTGTTTCCAATACATTGCTGTGACAAGTGACACTGAAAGAAATAACTATCTACATGCACACAAATATTCAGTCACGTCTCTTTCCTGGAATTGGAATTCTTGGGTGAAAAAACATGAACTGGGGTATGTGTGCATAGGTCTGTACATGAATGTATGAAGGTATTACTAGTTTTTGCTGAGCTGTGTGACATGGTCCATCTGACTGAATTGTCACCATGCTTTATAATGAGCAGTTTGCTAATTTGTAAAATAAAATTGTATCTTGCTTTAATGCAGTTTAAAACATTACTACTCAGGTAGATTAATTTTTACTCATTTGCCATTTATTATTCCTCTTCTGTGAATTGCTAGTCAAATTCTCTGCTTGAATAGCTAGTGGTGTATTTGCATTTTTAAATTTCTTGCAGGAAATTTTTACATACCTTGGCTATTATCAAAGAGAGGTGTGTTTTCAAATAATTATTAAGTTCTAATTCAAGAAAAGTTTAGTTTGTCGGCAGGCTCCTAGCCTTACCTTTCATAAAATCTTACTGCATCATTCACTTTCATATATTTCCTTCTCTCAAAATTGTGATATTTATATACTTACTCAGCTGGTTTATACCATGCATTGGGTCAGGAATTTGAGATATAGTAATGACTAAAACACAGCCATGTCCTCTGCCAGCTTAGCCAGGCACATAAAACCGATTTCATTCATATATTGCCTGCAGTGAGCACAGGGCAATATGGGAGCACGGAGTAGGGACACCTAGGCCACTTTTGGTGATCATGGAAGCTACTGCAGAAGAGGAGACATTTAAGCAGTGATTGTGAAAGGCAGCTGCTGAAGATTTTATGACTTCATTATAAAAAAAAGCATAGTCAAAATTGCTACAAAGCTCTTCCTTTTTAATTGATAACTTATAGACCTTTTCATTTTTTCTTAAAAGTGCTAATGCTGGACATGGACGATTCAGTGAGACCTGTGACTCAAAGCTCATATTTACTACCATTCAGCTGCTAAGGGGAGCCACATTGGTCCCCTCCATATTTCCAACATCTTCAGTTCTCAAAGCAGCATGTCACATCTTGCTAATGGAGTCACTGTAGTGCTATGATTTTAATGCAGTGAGATATTATATTAAAATGTAAATTTATGCCTTCATTTTGCTCAGCCCATTTCAAGAGTATCAACTGCATACCAGGTATCTGCAGTGTGATGAGTGTCAGATGTTTCACACATAAATATGAAAATAATATGGCCTCTTTCCTTGAGACAAAAATCTGGTCACAAAACGGCGTCCATTTAGCAGGAACTAAACCAAAAAATATCTTTTTGAAAATGTAAGAATCTTGCTTTCTGGTAACGTATCTGCCGAAAATATTTGATAGAGTTACAAAAATTCTTAAATATTTGGTTATTGGAAAACCAAAATTTATTAATTTTGATCACATAAATGTAAAATTTATGACAATATTAATCTTTTAAGTTTTTAGGGTAAAGGGGTTGCTAAGTTAGCACACCTATAAAATCGACTTCAAAAGTGATTGTTGACAAACTTCAGGAAAAGTTTTGAATTTCTTAGTATTTTTATGGCATGCCTTTGTATAATAACTATTTTGGTGAAAACTGTTAGCATCTAATTGACTGAAATATATTTTGATCCATATTGGACATAATCCTGATTTGGAGAATACCTAAAATGATAAATGTGTAATACTTCTGAAGTATCCTACATTTCAAATTTTTCATTCTTCATTAAGAAACAATCCATCTTCTTTAATTGCAAAATAATGAATTCTTCCTATTGTCCTTTTTTATTAAACAGTAGTGGTCAGGAATTATTTACATATTATTAGTAAGTTCTACGAATTTTTTTCTAAAATTGTATTGCTAACCAAAGTGTATTACAGATTTAGGGTGATGGGCATACTAAGGTTTTTTGGTAGTTGCTCTAATTTTGTGGAATAATAATATAGTATTTTTTGTATTAAAAAAATCTATTGAGGGAAGGATGGCTGTGAGCTCTGAGTTTTCTCCCTTGGAGGCTGGGGTGCGGCAGTAGGATCCAGCTATTAGCTCTAACGTAGCACTCCTTTGATCATTTAACGAAAACTTTTTTTAACCTTAAGCATCTACTTTGTGAGACTCATTGGATCAGTATGAGTGAGGGATGGAGGACAGCACAGGTCATAGGGCAGACAGTCAAGTTACAACACAATCCTAGAGGTGAGATATGTGCTGTGGAGATAATAGCAAACAAGCCAATACTCTGCATGCTGTATATGAAAGAATCTATAAATATTGCTGGTGTCTGGGGAACAATGAATGTAGCTTGGATCAGTCAAGGTGGTATCAGGAAGGAGACAGGACTTGACCGGGCTTTGGAAGGGTGAGGGGGAAGGCTGGGGGGACAGCCTGAACAAAGACACAAGGCTTAGGGTTTTCCTAGGGCTCATTGATGTATAGGACGTCACCTTTCTGGAGGACCAAGTCTGTGTTAGGAAACCCTGGGAGAATCGGTCATCAGAAGAAACGAGTGGCTTATGGCAGCAATGGCCCATAAAGCCTGGCAGAAAACATGGACCTCCCAGGGTAGGCTTATGAATGACTGGCCAGGAGAGAGGCAAGTGACCAGGTAGGACACTGCTGTCACATCAGATGGTAATGCCCGGGCCAGGACTGTCCTAGCATAAAAGAGGGGCATAGGCATTAGCAGAACCAGCTGGGATGAGCATGCATTGCTGATGGAACTCAGAGCCTCTTTCTGTGTGAAACTAATTGGTTCCCAAGGGCATTAAATCCCTGACCTGGGCCTCATTAGCACAAGTCCTCCCCACTGCAGCTAGTCAGCGTGGGGGCTGATCTTAACAGGGTTGCTATTTTTGTTGCTGGAGACTGGAAAAAGTATTTAGTTTCTACATAACCACACATAGAAATAGAAAAAACTTTAAAATGACTTTTCTATCTTACTTGTTTTTTTGTAAAGTATGAGTATTTTGAAAAAATGTCTTACTGTTCACATTTTTCTCTTCCTTATTATGTAGTAATATGTGGTCTAGCCTTGGGGCCAAGGGGTCTGAAATATATGCTCTTAAATTGATTTCAGAATTTCATGAAATAATAGATTTCTCTTGTTCACATATTAACTGAGCCTACTCAGATCCAAATGTGTAAAACATTGAAAACATTCATACGGCTTTTTTTTAAATGCTAACTTTTAGTTCAGATATTTGCCATCCCTCAGACAATGCCGTTTGGCATATGAAATATACAGGAAAATGAAAAAATTCACTTACTTGAATAATATAAAAAGTCAAAACAAAATTAGGATTACAAAGTGATTTTTTGGCCCAAATACGTGGGCCAAGTCTATAATTAACTGGCTAAATGCCAAAATTCACTTAGTTTGTTCCTTGATGACACAACCAATGAGGATAGAGGAGCCATAAGAAAACAGGTTTGGGATGGGACAGAGAATTATTCTTTGTAATTAAGCATTTAGTCATTGGGTTTTGACTGGGTGTTTCTGGCTTAATTTAAAGCTTTTCATATTTTTAATGTACTTGGTTGATCAAATTTTAATTTGCTTTAAAAGAACAGATGAATCAAAGTTAAATATTAAAGTGCCTCGAATTTTTAAAAAATGGTATTTTAAGAAATGAACAAATCGAATGTTGATTTAAACTCAAGTGATCTCCTTGACAACATAAAGCATTTGGGAGTCCATAGAGCATCTGAGAACTGCCCTTTGATCTTTCAGCCTGAGCAATGCCCAGCTGCACATACATGAGACAGAAGGGCAAGGAACAGCTGATGGGGTCACGGTGACCATGTTTTCAGCGGGACTTTAGCCATCTAGGAAGGGAACTATTAAAAGCACATAACGATAGTAGTTCTAGCTTTAGTAGGGTAGTTTTGGTGCTTTAAATAGGTCCCATGGGACAACAACCCTTAAAAGGTAGTGAATATCACAGGATCAATAACCCTGAGGTTAAGAGGTGCTGTTAAAAGACTCACTAAACTACATGGGGAGAAAGGTGGAGGCAAAATGTTGCCCTGCCAGTCAATGGATCACGAGCTCCCTTTCTCTTGGGAAAATGAGGCAGCGATGTCAGCTGTGTTCATTACTAACAGATTAGCATCAGGTGACGCTAAAGAGTGAGGAGGCTGGTGCTGAGCCGGCTACCAGGTTTCAAATGTTGGCTCCACTCCTTACTAATTTTGTCACCTTGGGTAATTTACTTAACTTATGTTCATCTCAGTTTCCGCATCTATAAAATAGAGGGGGTCATAACCTCAAAGAGCTGTTATATGGTTCAAATTAGTTAACATCTAATGCACACTGAATAGTACTCTGCATATGTAAGTGTTCCACAAGTGTTTAATGAATAAAAAAATAGTAAATTGTCTCAAACTAAGCAGAAGGCAGGGATCCACAGGGGTGGCCCAATAATACTTTCGTGACCAACTGAAGCCAGCACAGCTGTACCTCCTCCAAACTGTATGTATTTCAAAACATATTTTTTATAGCGATCTTTTTTATTTAATGTGGCATGTGGAGATAGTAAAAGAATGACATAATAGGCAGTATTTTTCTGGAAAAAAGAAGGCTACTGAAAATAGTAAAGCTTTTTTTCTCCTTCATGTTATAGGTATATGCTTGTATATGCCCATTCTAACTCAAGAGTCTTCTATTCAGGATACTAAGTAGTTTATTGATTAAAACATACTGTTCCCCAAATTATTAAAAGACATCACACATTCTGCAGTTACTATATGACGTCTTGCAACTAGTAACTGTAGTTCATTAGTACTGAATTCAGGAAGCAAAACTGAACTTCTTAACCATTAGGCTTTGCCTTCTTTTTTTTCACTGGTTTATCACAACAGTAGTTTATTTCTCACTCAAATCACAAAATGCAGAACAGCTAGAATTGCTCTCTCTGTGGCTCTTCTCCAAATGGTGACTTGGGACTCAAGAAGAATTTTGCCCCTAATAATACCTGTAGCTTCAAAGAGCTGCATGTATATTATATCTTCTGATATAATATACTGGTCCCAGAGTCAGGAAGCCTTGGTTGAATCACTGGGTCCCAAGGAAATATGCAGCCCTGCACATAGCAGGTACTCAATATACATTTGCCGAATTTACCAAATGAAATAAAAAAATAATAACAAAACGTCCTGAACCTGTCTCTTATTACATGTGTAATCTTTCTTGGGATTCATTCTAATTGCTAATTTTCCAATCTCTTTTAACAATCATTTAAAAGAAAAGCCTGAGAGGACAAAAGGCATATTGACTAAGTATAAGAAGTATAGCTTAGAAGCACTGTAAAAGATGAATTATTTAAAAGCACCCCTTTTCTATAGCTTTACAGATGGGCAGTTATCTGACAAATGGTACAAAAAGAACTCTGAGGACCATTTTAGGATCACCAGAAAGTAGGAGAGTCTCTATGTAACAGTAGTGGCCCCCACTGAATCTCTTCTCTCAGTGTCCATGCCCCTGTGTATCTCCTTTATACACCGACTCAGGGCTTGACCCTGTGACCTGTGATGGCCAATGAGACATCAGCAAAGATGATGTAAGCACAAGTTGGACTAGCACTTGTGCATCGGGGCTTTCCTTCTTGGACTGCTGTCCTGAGACTGCCAAACAGTAAAGAAGCCCGGGACGAAAGACCAAATGAAGGTGCAGGTGACCCATCAGCTAAGTGCAGCTGCACGACTGAGCTCAAGTGAGACCAAGAGAACTTCTTAACAAACCCACAGTAGGGTAGTTTTGGTCCTATAAATAGCACCAATTGTGAGAAATAATAAATTGTTATTATTTCAGGCCACTAAGTTTCAGGGTTCTTTATTATGCAGCAAAGGTGAACTAACGCTACGTCTATCACAGTAAATAAACCACATCCTGAAGCTTTTAAAAATGAAATCCAATCCACGTTGCAAAGTCTGATTCACATCTTGAATGTTGGTCACTCGAATAGAAGCAGGAATGTTTGGTAGGGTTACTTTATGTGGCAGAGATGGAGATTCTTCATCCTTCCTGTTCCCCATAATCTCTCTCACTTTCATTGCAGGTAATTTTAGTTGCTATAGATTAAGCACCATTTCAACTTTTAATCTTTCCTTCTATAAACCGAAAAGAAAGAGAGAGAACTATTGTAATATAGTCAAATAAAAAGCAGCTCTTTGTTCCCCCCAAAGTGTTATTTTAATGACATCAGGGCCCAAGATAGTTGACATCTTAGCTTACTCCCTCCCTACTACCTCTGTAAGCACAAAAATGTTAGCTGTCTCACAGAGTCTTCATTCTTTGCACAAAGTACAAAATTTAAGTGGTTTTGAGGGAAAAGCACATGTTTTGCAAGCCACTGACTCAGATGTCTACTATCTTGGGCCCCAATGTCATTAAAATAACACTTTGGGGGGAACAAAGAGCTGCTTTTTATTTGACTATATTACAATAGTTCTCTCTTTTTGGTCTATGGAAGGAAAAGACTTAAAGTTGAAGTGATGCTTGATCTATAGCCACTAAAATTCTAAGCAACCGATCCAGTGAACACAACCTCGTGGGCAGAGTTCAAAGGAGAAGAAGCACTGATAATTAGGGCTTCTAGTTGCTTGAAGAAGGTGACTGAGAAAGTTCAGGCTGGTTTCCTGGTCACTATACAGCCTAGTCTTCCTCAGCCCTGCTGAGCAAAAGCAGTTCAGCACGAATCTGACAAGTGACTGGGAAAAAAATGGCTCATCCAGAGATTCCTGCAGTTGGTAATACCATGCAGAATGCGTTAGCTCCTTTGCCCTAAAAGGATAAATGTTCTAAGTATAGTTCCATCTTATTTATAGAATGACCCCTTCCTAAGGCTTTCATGTGAAGAGGAAAATTAAAGCTTTATGATCAAAAGCATTTCATATTTTAAAGATATGTACAAATAATCATAACCTTCATTTCCAGTCTCTTTTTTCTCTTACTAGCAAGGGAGAGTCCTTCTCTTATTATGAACACGAGGAAGAAGAATAAAACAGCCTGCCCAAGCTCATCCTTTTTTTAGTCTCAACAGAGCCCATTTGCTATTTCAGTTGGTCCTAAAAGGGAGTGTATTCATCATGAAAACTCTGAGGGAAGCTTGAGGAACTATAGCAGCCAACAGCATCTGTTACCAGATAAAATCTGTTCAAATACTGTAAAGATATTGTTTACTTTCCAGCTCCTCTTGAGACCTCTACACCAACCAGTAGGTGGATGCAACTTCCTGACTGTAGGATTACACATCATTGACGGAGAATTCTAGGAGAGCACAGAACACCAGTGGAAGCATAACTATATTTCAGTGACCCTCCATGATGTCGAAGAGGGAATTTCCTCATAAGAGCTAGTCCTTCTGTAATTTGCCATGCTAGGGAAACTCCTTACTGAATTTCTTTGGTGATTCCTTTCTAACATCTCAATAGTTCTCAGGGCACACTTCTTGACCTGATGCTAAAAATCACCTCAAACCAGGTGCTTTTGTTCTGTTGACTCCATAAAATGGTCTCTGAAGTAATGGTTTGCTACAATCAGACTCATATTTACAGTTTTACTCCCAGATTTTTAAAACTGTCAGTTAAGGTACACCTGAGTGATTTCTGGGTTGCTTCATTCATTCATTCATTCACTCGATCATTCATTGATTCATTCATTCATGAACCCTTACTGTACACTGATTTCTGTGAAAGGCTGCTGAAGTAATAAAAGGGCTGGCTGTGTTCTGGCCCACCAAAACTTACAGTTCAGGTGGCCAGTGAAAAAAGTGAAAAAAGTGAAAAAAGAACAAAGACATCTTTTAGGAAAGCGATAATGACAGAGGTAGGTGCAGGCATTTTCCTTTACCTTAACCATCTTTCTCCTTTACCTTGCTCTGATGGGTTGAGATCCTAGTCTGGGTCCCAGAGCACTACCATTTCCAGGAGAATTCTTTCTGGCTAACGCTGGGGATATAGAAGTTGTTCTTTGAGGCACCTGAAAAAAAAGCAGAATTCAGAAATACTGTCCATAAAATAGCTTCCATAAGCTACTGCCTGAAAAACAGCCCACTCCTTTAGAAAGATTTGCCAGGAGTTACAGAAATGATCAGACACATCTTTCATGTGTTAAGGAAGAAACATCTTTCATTTCTCAAAACTATTTGACTCTGTAAATAAAATCAAACAAAACACATTGAGGCACATTCAGCAACCATTAAGGGGTACGATCCTGAATTTTCAAAACAAATTTGAAAACAGACCAAGCTAATTATTTTCATTCATTGAGTTAAAATAATTGACTTCCTTTTGTACAAGAGTGGTGGACTCAGAAATTTTTTTAGGGCACCATAAACTCACCTGATCATTGGAAATTGCATCAGAGGAGAGCCATCCAGATAAACCAAGTTCCATTTTTAGCTCATATCACAACTGACAAACAGATAAGGAAATTATGAAACCTGGTGAGAAACTAGAGTATCAGGCTAGAACTTCGGACATAAGCCACATGTCAGTGAGCTCAGAGAAACTATTGCAATATACCCTGCATGTTTCCACTTCCTAATCAACCTGCAATTATTAATTAAAAACAAACTCCAAAACACCATAGTTTGGAAAGTCAATCTGCACATGTAATATAAAACAGAATTAACCCTGAAAATACTAGAAGGGTCTTCAAAAAGACTATGTGAGTACCAATCAGACTGTTAGATACAGCAGGAAATGCATCATTAGTTTACCTGGCAAGGGCCTAAGGTAGAATTCAAGTATACCTTATTTTATGAAACATTTTTTAATGGAATCAAATATGGCAAGTGTATTAAAGGAGTCTAACATGAGGGGAGAGTAGAAGGAAAAATTATTTTACAAAAATGACCAGGAAATGAAAATGTAGATGTCCCGTGACAGCTAACTGGGTTAAACATTTGTCAGGTGCTTCAGTTTTTATTCATTTTTTGTGAGTGTGTGTATGTGTGTGTGTGTGGGAGGGGGGTGTTCTTTTAAAGTGGTTTTGTGTTTTGTACTAGATATTTTAAAATGTGCTTTGTTTTAATATTATTAACATTGTTAATAAATTAAATGATGTTAACATTCATACAAGTTTTGTTGGTTATCAGAATATATTTTAAGATAAAGATTTAGAAAGATAAGTCAGTTAAGTGAAACAGAATGGCCAAATCAGTGCTCCCATTAAATATCACTGCTCAAATTAAATATCACTACTACTATTTTTCCTTTTTTGTTTGTAAACATAAATAGTTGTAGAGAAGAGTTTAATAAAATTTTAAAACCTGAAACCTGTGTATTGATCTAAATTTTTCTCCATGAGTTATAAATGTATGCCTGCATTTTTTTAGATAGTGGACCAATAATCTCCATTTTTAGTTTCCCCAGCTCTTGTGTCTGCTCCTCTGTTTACCTTGTTTTCCATATTGAACTTTGCTCCTTAAATAACATTTTTGATGGCATCTCTGCTTCCACAAGGGGAAAATATCAACAAAAAATCCATTATCGGTTATTTCTATTTTCAAAATAATAAAAAGCCTGTGATAATATGTTTTTCGAAGAACAATGAGGAAAAGCACTGGAGAATCATTGAATTAAAAAGTTTTTTTTTTTTTTTTCCTGGAATCATCAATGGTAGTGATCTCTGGAAATCGAGGGACATTCCATTTGTCATAGCTCCTGTGCTGAGTTCAGGAGAAAGGGGAATCCTGAACCACAAAGAATCTGATGCAAAAATTCCTCCAGTAACTTGAAGTACTTCCAGGTTGTCTTCAGTGAGATGCATGACCACATTTCAGGATACTTTTTGGAATGAGTACCAACTCAGTTTAGGCAAAAACAAAAGAAACCAAACCCAGGATTATTCTGTCCAGTGGGATGATGGGTCATTTTACTCAACAGTTTTATCCTCAGTAATTAGTTAAGGTTGGAATTAAATTATGACCTGGCCTAGAAAGAGCTTTCCTTAAATGGAACCAACTAAAATATTCTAGGAGCAATACTATCTTCTAAACACCTGAAATTTGGTTTCACTTTGTATCGTTAAGAATAGGAATAAATAAATTTATATTTTTTATCTGGAAGTTTCTCAATTTTTCTAGATATAGATTCAGTCACCAATGAAAATATTTATTATTCTATTTATTAATGTGGATAGTAAAATAATAGTTTGGAATGCTTGGGGTTGAGAATTCTAATTCTGGATACGAGGTATATACTTTTAAGTCATCCAACCAACCTGAGCCTCTGTTTCTTTGGGGAAAACGGAGGTCAGAGATGATAAGCGACAATCTAAGTCACAGATTGGGAATGAGGAGTGACCAAAACAGACGTGAGAGGGGACAGTGTTTTGGCATTATGATGTCTATTATTACGACAGGTCTGGAATTGGGGTGATAATAATTAACAATAATGGTGATGACAATAAGAATACCCCGGTAATGTTACCTTTGGTGGAATGTCTTCTTCCTGTCGTAACCAAGAACTTCGGTCAAACTTCTCAATGCGAGTGGGGAGAGGAGGGTTTTCTGACGTGGGATCCGAGTTCTGGCGCGGCATCTCGACGCGGTGAGAGGTCACGGTCAGGGCCTCCTGAAACCCCGAGAGGCCCTTGGTGGGCTGCTCGTGCACTGACTGGGAGGCGGTCAAGGCAGGGCCTTGGGATTTTACAGCTACCAAGTGTGGGATCTAAGGATGAAACCGACATTGGAGTTGTTAGAAGAAAGAGCAGATCATCCAGCGCCTCACTCAGTGGAAGGAAAAACAAGGTTTAGGGTCCATGAACTGGAGCACATAGAGCCGTTATCTACCGCATGCTTCTAAACACTCTTCAAAATTTTCCACTTAGAGCTATGTGGACTGAACCAGGGATCCTGGCAAAAAGTTAAATGACTTATCTGGAACTGCTGAGAAGTTCCAGCGAAATAAGTGTGATGATAGCACCAATAACAATTTTTAGTAAACATTTATTGACCAGCAATGCAATACATTTCAAGTACTTCTCTTGCAATGTTAGAAATGTCATTATTTAAAACCCCTAACCTGGACTTTAGAGAGTACTACTGCATGGTTAAACAAAAATTACTCTGGATACCTTACTTCTTATGACATATTAAATCCACCACAAGGTGGACACAATTGTTTTCCTCATTTTTCACGTGAGAATGTAAGTCACAGAGAGGTAAAGCAACATCACAGATTTCACAGCTAACATGTGCCGGAGCCTGGATTGGAACCCACATGTGCTCCCATAGCCTATGCCCAAATGCTAGGCTACCCTGCTTTGTGGTGAACTGGCTCTTATCAGCCATGATATGATATACTTCTTAACACCAGGATGTTTCTTTTAGAGTTGTAAGTCTCACAATTTGGCATGTGGTGACATTTTTCATACAGGAAGGACATGCAGTCTTTTGGTAGAGATGTGGCTCTTTAAGACAAATCATTAAAATCTAGATTTCAGAGTATCCTTTACCATTACTTGCACTGCTCACACTTCATTGTTAGTATATAAACTTGTCTCCTCCATCATGAAGATAAACTCCCTGGAGACAGGAGCCACATCTGCTCAAATTAAATATTACTACATTGTATTTCTGAGTCTAGCACTGTGCCTGGCATGGGGAAGGTGTTCTATAAATCTTGGCTGCAGAAATATCTAGAATGCTTTCTAAAATTAACTGTTAATTCGACTAACATTTATTTGTATCCGTTTTGGACAAGGAACCTATCGGACGCTCTTTGGTCTGAAATCTCAGTGCCTGGACTGCTGGGGGCATTTCTCCAGCCCCCCTACAGCAGCCGGGCCTCCGTCCTCTTGCCCTTGAGGTCTTGTCCTGGAACAGCCCTGCCCTAGCCTCTTCAGACCCTCTTTAATCTGAAATCTGAAATGTTATTAATTTTAGATCAAGGGAAATCCTCAAAGTCTAGTTAAGCTCAATGTCATGCTTCAACCAGAATAAAATTGTAATAAAATTTATATTAATGTTAAATATAACTAAATACATTAAATAATATTAAAACAAAGTATATTTTAAAAATACATAGCACAAAACACTAAATCACTTTAAAAGAGCAAAGAAATAAAGACAAAAATCCAAGCACCTGAAGAACACTTAATCCAATTCACTGTCATAGGATATTTACATTTTTGTTTCCTAGTCACTTTCATAAAGTTTCATAAGTTTTTCTTCTATTTTCCCCTTTTAAAGAGCAAAAGAACCTCTAAAGGGTCCAAGTTAGGGCTTAAAAATTTTTTTTAATTTATTTGTTTCTTTAGGTATAGTTGGTATATTGGTTATATTAGTTTCAGATGTATGATATGGTGATTTGACATCTCTATAACTTACAATGTGATCACCCTACTAATTCTAGTAATCATCTATTACCATGGAAACTTATCACGATATTATTAACTATATACCCCTTCGCCTTTCACGCATTCCCCCACACCCTCCCCTCCGGCAACCATTTCTTTGGTCTCTGTCTCTATGAGTCTGTTTTGTTTTGCTTTTTCTTTTCCTTTTTTTTTTAGATTCTACAGATAAGTGAAACAATACCATATTTGTCTTTCTCTGCCCGACTTATTTCACTTAGGGTAATACCCTCTAGGTCCACCTATGTTGTTACAGTCAGGGGTTTTAGAAAAGGAAGTTTGTGTGTTAAAAGAGAAGTTCCTATCAAAATGCATCCTATGGAAAGTCACACATAGAAGAATCACATGCAGATAAAAACAAGCAAGGGCAAGATTTGACTAACTGGCTGGTACCAAAAAACCTTGGACCTCATATGCTAAAGGCAAACTTAAAACCAAGAATCCTTGATTTCAGCACTACTCTTTTAAACACTCGCTCACACAGCGTGACATATTTCAAAAGCGACCCGAAAATATCTTGTGAAAGTGTTAATATAGGTGGAGGCTTGGAAGAAATTTAAGACATTTGGGTGAAAGCAACTGCATTACCTTTATTTTTCATAAAATTCCATACTCATTTCAGTTCGTTTTTGCTATATATAATTTAAAGTCCCCTAAAAAATCCTCTTTTTCTAAAAGCGAGGTAATCTTTTTTTTCTTTTTCAAATGGCTTAAAACAGTGGTCCTCAAATTCTACCACTCATCGCAATCACCAGGAGGGCTTGTTAAATCCCCACAGTTTGAGCAACAGGCCTGAAGTGGACCCGAGAATGTGCACTTCTGCCAAGTTTCAGGGTGATGCTGACGTTGCTGATTCAGCGACCATGCTTTGAGAACCAGTGGCTTAGAAGATGCAATTTTATCCAAGTCCACTTAATTTTTCTGGTTTCAGTATCATGCCCAAATCCCAAAGAACAAAAAGACAATATAATATTGTGTGCATATATATATATCAAAGGTCTATATAAATTTTATTTTGGCAGCTAAAACTAAATATATATTTGTTCTCACCTTGCAGAAACTTTTATGGGTCTCCAGAGAGGCTGATATCCCAAGAGGTGACTTCGTGGTTGGCTCAAAGTAAAGGATGGCACTTTTTTTTTTCTTACCCCTTCCTCTATAGTGGGGCCTCTTATGTTACTACGGATTCTATATTAAGGGCCATCATTTGATCCTATGATCCTATGCCTGAACCCATGTTACATTCTTCTGGGCTTTTAGTAGGTTTAACTGTTTACTGGAACACCCGATGGAGAGAATGGGAGAACGTACCTGCGGATCAACCGGTCTTAGCATAGGGGGGGTCCGAGCAGGCTGAACGCCACTGATACTGAAGGACTCCGACCTTGGTGGCAGGCTGGGGTCAGACACCCTGTTGGCAACTTTGTGCGGCATGGCAGGTGAGCTCTGCCGGTTGAGCCTTGACCGTTCTTCTACCTAGAAACAAAAACAGTAACAACAAAAAGAGAGCGTCAATGGCCAGAAGGGTAGAAGCTGATTTACTTCCTAGTAAGCGTTTTACGTAGTCACCTGCACAGCCATTTTTCTGTCCCTTGGATCAATTCAATTTGTTTTAAGGAGTCCGAACTCCATGTCTGCTCTGCATCAGGAATTTGTGAGAAAGCTCTTTTCTGTCAGAGTAAACACTAACATGAAAACACACAGAATACTTAAGCTATCATCCTTTCCTTACCCATTATCTTGTGCTATTTTAGTTAGCTGGGAATTTGGGACCTGCTTGAGTTCATCTTGCATTGATTGGGGTATTATCTTGCTGATTGGTCACAAAGCCATGGGGTCAGTGAGGGAGGCAAAGCGAACTACGGCAGGCATTGAGATTGCTTGGAGAAAACAGAAAATAGCTCTGAGTTGACTCATGGGACAGGGAGGGGAAGCATATGGGAGGGCTGATAAGAGGATCAAGCTGAGCATGCTAACCCCCCATTTCTTCACATGCCCTCTTGATAGGCAAGTGGGAGTTCTAGGTGGCTTGCTTAATGAGCATGGCCCATCTCAAAGAGATTCCTTTATCATTTTCTTTCTCTCTCTTGAAGGGCCTTTTCTTTTCAGTTGTCTCTCCCTGCTCCCTAAAATACATTAGCCCTCCCCATTCTTTCCATTTCCAGCTTGGACTCCACTGCCTTCCTCTCCCCTTCCTCCTCCCTGTTTCTCCATACATGGTATTCATTCCTGCTTCTCCTCTGCTCCTCCTTCTCTCTGGCTGTGTCCTTGTCATTCCTTTCTTGCAGGGTGTCTCAGCCCAAAGCAGATAACTGATTGCAAGTGTTGCAAAGAAAAGGCTCACAGTACCAGGAATGGCCTTTAAACAGGTAAAAGTTACCTCTAAGTATTTATTTGCAGCAGATAAGACTGTTTCAGAGGACAATTTTAAAGGAAAACTTAGATAAACAAGATGTACACTGTAAGACATGATTTAAGATCTTCAACAATGTCAAGAGGTCTAGGACTTTTCATCCAGATCCATCTCGTCCTCTTTTTTTTTCCTTTAGGGTTAATTCGACAGCAGTACTTTTCAAACCCACCAGGGCAATGTACTCCACCCTAGTGAGCGTTAACTCTTAACTCTCTTCTGCTGACTCACTGTCTGAGAATGACATAGGCCTGTCATGGAACCCACATGAAGGTCCTCAAGATATATTTGTATGGAGCTGCTAAAAATCTTTATTTATTTTATTGCCTGATTTGAAATTTAAAAAAAGTTATTCTTTCTCATCCTCCCTACCCCACTTTGAATCTTTCCAGAGGCAGACTCAGTCTCATATACAGTGTAAGTCTGTTTTCTAAACTTTCATATTGCACATATATTAACATGAGAAGAAATGCTATAGAATAGAAAACTGTCCTCCCGATTCTCCTTAGGGGTAATTTGAACATCTCTTCTCCTTCCGATTATTTTGGTAATGGGCAATTACCATGGCTGTACAGGTAACTGGCATCCAGTTGACTTTGGTTTTGAAATTCCAGGTCCCAGAAGCTTACCACATACCAAATATGATTAGCTGCCAAAAAGCCAGGAATATAAATCAGAAAATATATACTTTGTGTATGTGTGTGTGTAAAATATTACAATAGCAATAAATACTTGGCTATTGCACTGAGCAAAAGCAAAGAACAAAGCCAGCTTTGAGGTAAGACCACCAAAAAGAAAAAGTCTGCAAAGACAGCAATAGGTAAACTGAGACCAAGGCATGCAATGTATTGCTTTTGCAAATCCTAGGCTCTTTGAAAAGAAGTTGATTATTTCCAGACCATTAGAATTAATCAAATATTAATCAAATATATCTCATTTCCAGGGAAGATCATTAATAGATAAATCACATGTCCAAGCACCTGTCACTCTCTGCACTCCCACCATCGAAATCATTCTGAACTCAGGAATTCAAGAAATTCTGATACACTTTCAAATAACTATCTGACTAGCCAGACTATAGCCACTTGTTACTTGACATTCAGAACCAAATATATTCAAAGAGTGAAGAATACTCATCATCACTATTTTTTTTTAACTGTATAATACCTTCAGCTTTAAGTACACATTTAGAGACAGCACATTGAAAATAAATCAAAAAGTATGCCCCCAAAGGCTCCATCTTGAGCAAATAAACCATTTTTGAGATAATTCTTTTGGCAATTGCCAGCAACAAGGCTCCAGGAAACAAAACATCTTTGGCTCTAATAGGACTATAGGCCACCCAGGCCCTAAAGCGGTCATTAGAAATTAATAGGGCTGAATGAGGAATGCCGATTTTCATGGTTAATGGGTTTGATTAGACTATAGATATTAGTAATGTGCTTGTAGTAAAAATTCCTATGTTTTGTATGAATTAGTTTACTTACTAAATCTTACTATTAGCGTGTTTCAGTCTGTACCATTCTAAAATGTATAGTATCATCTATTGTTACACTTTGCAAATTATTCCAGAATGGGTCAAGTGTGGTGAAATTTTCTGAATTGAAGTTTGTTCCAAGAAAGTTGAAAATTTATGAGAATGATGTAACTAGAAGGCATCTGGTTACATACTTCGTCTCGAGAAAACTTTGATCTAAAATATTAGGACGATAATGCTGCCCACTGCTTTTGTACCACAGAAATAGCATGAGTATTAGAGGAAAGTTATGAAATCAAACATCCTAATAACAGTTTCAGATGGACAGAGGAGAAGCTGAGTAAGAAGCAGGCAGGCCCTTGTGATTATTCTGATAATGGGCAAAGACCTGTCTCCTGATTCATCATATCTATGTCTACTAACTGGACAGGACATAGATATGAGCGAGACGAAAGAAGAAAGTGTCTCCCACCCACTCCCAGAATAAGGATATATGTGACTGCAGCACGATAAAGATGTTTCAATCTGCCTAGCACAATACTCAAAAAAAAAAAAAAAATCTATTAGCTGAGCCTCTGCTACAACTTCCTGTTGCCAAGAAAATGTAAAATACCAGAAGTACCACCAACAAAGAGGGTTCTTACAGCATCAGACAGAGTGCCAAGGTGCCAGACCATAATGACAAAAAATACCTGTTACAAAGGTTTCATAGTTGAAGGTATTACCAACAAATATGGAGAACAACATTAGGAGAGACCCATCGATTGTACTATAGAAACAATACTTTTCTTACTAAAAGGATTATTTTAACATTAAAACTAAAATAACTTTGGAGAGATTTGGGTCACCTCTGCAGAACTGTTATACCATTCATTACAGCATTATAGGGAGAAAGAAATAATAACTGTGGTCTCAGAAATAAAATTCTGCTCCAGGCAGGACTATGCTTTCCATTGGGTACTATAAGAGTGATATCTGAGGCCTCTGAGATGTAGAAAAGCTACACAAATACAGAAGGCCTGAAAATAAATTTGTTGATTATACAATTGCAAAAAAATTTTTCAATTTTTTTTGAAATTGAAAAAATAAAAACATATTTAAATGCATAAAGGAAACATTATATCAATGTCAATTATTAAATTGCTTTGTACATTTGAAAACAATTTACAGCGTACAATGTCTCGCTTAGCAATAATGAATATTTGCTGAGAGAATTTTAAAACAAAATTATAGAAGTAATTTAAAAAATGTTGACAGCAAAAACATATTTATTATGTCATCCAGATGCATTTTAATATGTTTTATATGATGTAGGGCCCGTGGTGGTCTATGAAGTTCTTAGAAGGCCTTACTTAAGAGCTCATATGTGGTGAATTGAACACAATCTTATGGGAATTCCTTTTTATTCTAACTGAAAAAAACCAGTTTGAATTTTTGGGCAATGCTGGAGAATGAGACAGAAATCAACAAATAACTTTTAAGTGTTCATCTGATACTTTGACCCTGCGCTCATGGCTCACGCAAAGAGTTGAGTTGTTGGCAAAACCACATGGGCAGATGGTTATCAAGCAAGCTGGGGATATCTCTTCAGAGAGGCTCTTCCATGACAGGGAAGACTCTCATTCATATGGAATGGTTAAAATGCAGTCTTGTCTGAAGATAAGGGCCTGAACTATTTTTCGAAGATCTAATCCTAGCCAATGGTTTCAGAGAAAAATATATATTCTCATATGAATGAAGCATAAAACTTAAAAGTAATAAGGCAGCTCTTTAGTACGCTGAGATAGGAAATGAAGAAGTGTGCATTTATCACTGTTGAGAGGTGGGTACAGGAGATGGGAAATGCATGAGAACTGCCCACGTGAAATCCAAACCAGAAACAAGAGGGGCAAAACACGTATTCCTTATGGGCAACAATGGCCTTGGGAACAAAATATAAACATGTCGAAGACTATATTCCATTTGCATTTGTAAAGTGCCTACAGTTTCAATGGCACTCACATACATGATTGCCCAGGATCCTCCCGACTGCAAGGCAGGATGTATGATGGGGAAGGCGCACCTCAGGAAGACTACAAAACTTGTCCTTGGTCACACAGCAAGGAAGTGGAAGAACTTGAACTCAAACAAACTCCTACTTCTATCTTCCAGGTCTCTCTCAAGCTAAATCTTAAGAGAGATAAGCAGAGACTGAGGAAAGATGGGAATAGAACTGTAAATTCTCCAAATGGTAATTTAAGAACCTTATATATAAAATAACTCATATGAAGAAAATGACGCATCGGTATAGAGCAGAGAAAACCAAGTGGAGATGAAGTTCTTATGTATAGGGATTTGAAAGTCCAATGAGCTAATGGGACATAAAGAAATATCCTGGCCCATTATGTGCTGAATAAAACCATGGCCAGATGACTGGCATGCATTATAGAGAAAGAATATGACAGAGTGTTAAAAAAAAAAAAAATTAAATACAATCCCATGCAATACTCATGATGACAGAGCATTCTGTCACTGTGTTGGTGCAAAAAAAAAAAAAAGTATGGGTGTGGGGTAGGAAGGCACACACAGTTACTGCCAGGCCCAGGCAATCACATACCATTTTAAGGAAAGGAATCTGTTCCATTATATGAAAAAGAATTATAAAAAAAAGGAATCTTCATCATTCGAAAAATGACAGTGAGAAAAAAAAGACCTTCTAATTTTGCTGATGTTTAACAGAATCATACTGATGTTTTCACAGAACAAATCTGACTTCTATTCTAATCCAGAAATGGCAGAGAATTTGAAAGGGGTGAGAATACTCCCTGCCCCTCCTTTTAATAGGGTCATTAATGTTCCTTTCTGGCCGAAATCTGAGTATCAAAGTCAATGTGACATTCAAGACAGATAGAATACTCAGTACAAGGAGAGAGGTAAGAGCTCAACAAGTTTTGTAAATGATCCAGTTTTTCATTTGTTCTTACTGCATCCAACAAACTAAGGAGAAAGATAATGAAAAATGCAATGATGACATACGTTTTGCAAAAAGAAGCAACAAAAACAGGAAAAGAAGCATTATAGCAACATTACGTTACCAATGAGAAAAATGTCAATTTGGAATAAGGAAGAGAAGTTAGTGGATGGAAAAGTAATCAAAGAAGGAAAAACAATCTTGCTGAGAAAGTACAGAGTTAGAAAACAAACACTGGAACAGATCACAGAGGAGGCTGTGGTGGGTGAAGACGACTGGATGGCGTCTCCAACGGCACAGAGACCAAAAAGCCCAGACCCTGCATCACAGGAGACTGTGGCCTGGGAACGGCTGCCCACTCTTTCCTGGTGAGGTTATTTTCAAATTTATATCCTGCCAGAGGATGCATTTGAAAAAGAAAACAGTACCTTCAATTCTACCTCCAAAAAATAATTTAACCCAGTTTTTGTTTTTTTGTTTTTTTTTAATCAGTTGATACTTAAGATACTGAAGAGCTAGAAATTCTGTTCATAGCTAAAGTCTTGAAATGTATGTTACTGTTTGGCTCCTTTGAGCCCCACTAACTCACTACTGTAAGAAAAGAGATCTAGAAATAATACTCTAAAAGAAAAGTTCATACATTGCTGATGAAAAACATTAACAACTTAAAAAAATGATGAATCAAACCAAGGCAGACAATTATTTGTTCTCATTTGTATACCAGTTGCTCTAATCTCCAATTTAGCACTTGCCACTCATTTTATCATCTAAATGTTTCATCTAAATATAAATTAACTGTTTCTTCTAAAATACGAACACCCACTCTAAGACATGGGAACCATTTCGTGAATAGATTGATGGTTAGCTGGAAGCTGAATCATGTTAACTACACTCAGGAGGACAGGACTAAATACGAAATCTCAAAAGAATGTTCCCACATGTCTAGAAGTGAATGAAACCCCAAGGAAAAGCACTAACTGCTAGGGAAGTCAGGGACTTTAGAAGATGTCACCCACCAGAGGTAACCCAGAATTATGATGACCAGAGAACCTCACATCTGGAGTGTTTGATGACACAGCCATGCTCTTTGCATACCCAGCTGTTACATTTCTTTTACTGCTAGAAGCCTGGCCAAAAACCACAGGGGAATTATGAGTTCTAGAAAACTACCTTGTTGACATCTGCTAAGATTTGCCCCCAGGAATGCCACAGCTTGTGAATGCTCGGAAACCGTGAACTAATCCTGAAGAGAGGGGACAGGCTAGGACATTTAATGATGAGGGCAAATAGTAACTAGAAAACAATGAAGTCAAAGCGGTTAAGTTCAAATCAGAATATGCTGGGTCGAGGTGGAAAGAACAAGTGAACACCGCTCCAGACTTTTTCCTCTTTTCTGGTATATTTGAGCATGAGGAAACTGTACAGCGTAAAGAAGGAATTCAAGGAATTCTGGGATGCTTTGCAAGGAATCACGGTCTTCTCCAATAAGATCTGCAGGTATGCCTGTCCTAAATTTAGGCTTGGGGCTGGGAACATTGAAGGCCAGGAGGTCATGAGTCAAGGAGAGGTCATTTAGCAATGTAGTACTTCTTAGAGGAGTGGAGGTACTTGTTAAGATGCACGAATTCATGCCCCTTCTGCCCTGAGGTTCACACGAGTCTCTAAGGCTCTCTTTAACTGCAGTAATGGACCAGTAGGGATTTATCATTTTAAAGATGCTGGAAGAGGACACACAAATGACCTTAGATCCTAACTCTGAAGTTGTACTACATCCTTGTGAGCGAGATCACTTTTGAGAACTCTCTATGGTCCTTGAGGCTTCCCAAGGCTTCAATTGTTCTTCAGGACCAAGTCTAACAGGACTAGTTGGTCCATCTTTCTTCCATGAGGGATGCTCAAACAATAGTCTTGATTTGGAATCACTAATTTCTGCTGGTGTTACTGGCGTTAGCTTAATAGACACTAGTTTTTCAGCCTTCTGAACATCTGCCATAATCAGGACCCGTGAGTCGGGCTTAGCTGAGGGTTTCAACTTGTCATGGCTAGAAAATGGTTTAGCAGTAGAAGGTGGTATATCTCTGTCAGCCAGGACATATGTCAACTTCTGATTAACAGCATAGTGATTCTGCTTAGCTGGAAGAACTAAAGTGGGTTATTAAGGGGGTCGGTGCTGTACCTGGGAGTAGGATCATAAAGTTGAACTATTGATCTAGGAGAAAGAGGCAGCTGTTACAGACATCAGAGTGCGGCTACACTAGCTTGCTCACTTACCTCCTTGGCCCATGCTGGTTTCTCGCTGGGACTCATTCCTTCCTTGTAATGGTACAGTGGCTTCTTCTCCACAGGCCTCTGCTCCTGCCGCTGATGCTGAAGGGAAACCAAGTAGTCTCTCTCTTGCTTTAGCTGTCTCTGCAGTCTTTCTGCTTGTCTCTGCTCTTCCAATTGTTTGCGCTTATATTCCTGTCCAGATCAGGAAAGAGCAGCAAAGAAAGGCCACATCACCATACAGAAATCATTCAGTACCAGCTAAGCATGCAATGTACTCAAAAGTGATGCTAAATAACAAAGGACCTCAATACTAACAGAGAACCACAGGAAGATCTCCAGATGTGCCACAGAGATAAGCTACAGCCTTGGGTTAACATCTACACAGAATGTGGCATTTAATGAAAACACTATTGCTTTAATGGCAATCCCTACTGAACACCACCCGTTACAAAGTAACTTATCCCAGATGAATTACGACCAGGAAAGTGGCAATAATGAGGACACATGGATGGTCGGTACACAACTCCTTATAAGGAGCCATCCACTTCCTGATTTAGTAATTAAACCATTCAAATGTCTACAATTAAGAACAAAACTAAATGTGTAGCTAAAGATATTGCCTTAATCATTTTTGTTTGACAGAATTTGGATCTACAAAAGCCATTATTAAGATTATGTGTAGGCTAAAAATCATCATAGTGCCACTGAATAAAAAGTTCAATTAAAAAGCAACATACACCAAGAAGCTCATTTGGAGAGCAATGAAATAATAATAATAAAAAGTACTTCTAGTGGAAGCTGCATGAGCAAGGAACACAAAATGTTTCAGCCGTAAGGGTAAAATTAATATTCTGCAAATGAAATATCACTGCAGAGCTGAGTGAGTGCTTATGGAAGAGGTGTATTTTGCTGTGACTGCATTCCAGCATATTACAAATGACCTTAAAAATTACTCTGCAATAAACACAGTGGGTCTCAAAAACAGTATGAACTTATAATAAGGCTGGATTCATGTTAAAGTTTTATAGATAGATGGAGTTAATAAAGAGTGCATAACAAGTATATTAAATGTATTAAGGCTCGGCAAACTGGGTCAGGAAATGTATGAAGTCTCTATAAGATTTTTGAGGTCAATGAGGCTTGAAGGATCCCTTCTTCTGGACTGGCACCTTAGGAGGACAAACACACACATGTATGTGTGTAAACACACACACACACACATACACACACACATACACACGATGAACACAGAGCAGGTCAGCTGGTTCTTGGCTTTCCCATTACCAGAAGTAGAGCTTGTTCATGCAGTAGCTGCTGCTGCAAGATCTCTAACTGTCTCTGCTCCTCCTCTAACTGTCGCCTGATGTACTCCTGGAGAGGTAGGCAGCAGAGAATTCAGAGGAACACAAAGAGAGGAAGAGAGAGAAAAAGAACTGGTAATTTCAAAGGTGACAAGAGCTGCCAAGTAAAGTGTGGAAGGAAAGAAGGAAAATAAAAAATACCCAGACACCTCCTCACAAAATGAGAAAAGTATGCACACCAAAGCAAAAGCATTTCAATGCAGTCAAAAGCACAAGCCTGCTATCTGCAACAGCTTACTGAGATGGCTCAGTGCTTTGCTGTGACCATTTGTTTTTAATAAACCCAGCTACATTTTAAAGCTTTTCATTACAGTTTCACTCTTTATGGGCTACCCGGAATTAACAATGCTATGAAGTAAGGAGGCTCCTGTGCAAGCAGCAGGGATAAAATAATTGTTGAATGCCACTGTGCACTTCGTAATGGAACCACCCTGCAGAGTTTCACTGTGCTTTCAAAATGTGATTCTAACAAAGAGAGAAGGGTCCTGCATCAACCGCTCAAAGTAATGGAGACCAGAGATTGCCCGAGTAGAAAAGTTCTTGTGAATGGCTTGTTTATCATGCTTCAGTGCTACCTTCAAAGTAGATACCCAGGGTTGGGAGAATCCAAAGATCAAGGTGTGTCAGGGGACTCTGGCCTGGGTAGGAAGCAAGGTTGAATGAGTGGGCCTTGCCAAGGCTGTGCATTTGACTTCTTGAATGGGTGAGAATAGTTGCTCGAGAAAGAATAAAAACCTGCTTAAACTGAGCAGTCCTGAGAGAAGATGACCCACAGCCTGGAGACAGCTGGTGCTGGAGCTCTCCCTGGGGCATCAGTGGGGCTTCCCGGTCCCAGCGGTACCTGTTCGTGCTCCGCTCGCCGCCTCTCCTCCTCCCTGCGCATCTGCTCCTCATAGTGCCGGCGTTGCTCCCGCTCCTGCTGCTTTCGCAGCTCTTTCTCCCGCCTTTGTTGCTGTGGGGCAAGAAACAGACAACCCTGAAGGAACTGGGCACAATGGGGGGGCGGGGTCAGGAAACCAGCAGGGAAAGCTGCAGAACTTCGGATGTGAGGTGAGCTCTTAATGAGAGATGTCGACATGCCTGAAGGCTCTCTCTCCCCTGTGCAATTGGGGCACACATTGGCAAGGATACGGGGACAGCAGTTCAGTGTCAGGCAGAACACGCTGCTATTTGCCGTGCAGGTAGACTGTCCAGGTCTCCTGAGAAATTCCCATTAAGTGCTGTCTCTCAATTGGCTGATGGAGGCTTTCAAATCAGGGGTAGGAAACTCCAGTGTATAGTAAGTTACTTATTATATCTCATCGAACTGTTTATGAGATTCTAGAGGTTTTAAAGCACATTCACAATGCTCATATCATTCATTCTTTCAACACCACATAGGGCAAACACTTTAGATAAAGAAAGCAAAAACCAGAGAAAGAAAGTGACACATTCAAGGCCATACAGTAATTAATGGCTGAGGGTACAACAGAATTTACTGATCCCCATCCAGTCAACTACCCTTTCTGATACACCATGCTGCCTTTTTGTTTTCTGAAGCAGTCAATTTTTTAAGTGTCAATTTTGACTTCTTGCTCAAGTAAGACCCTTAAGCTCAGGAACCATCATCATCTCATGCAATTATTACCACGCCTCTGACAGTGGACCATGTGGTAAGCACCTTTCATGCTTTATCTTATTTAATCTTCACAAGAATCTTGTGACGTAGATATTATTATTATTACCCCCTATTTTATATGAGAACACTGAGGCCCAGAGCGATTAATTGTTCAAGGTCATGCCCGCATTCAAGGTCATGCCCAGTAAGTGGTTGAGCTTGATTGCAAAGCCACATCAGGTGACTCTAATCTGAGTGAAATCACTATGGAAGATGAAGAGGCAACAGGAGGGATAAAAAGATCAACAAACTAATCCAGCTCTTCATTATACTCTCGGGAAAGGAGAACATCTTAGGAGTAGTCACAGGAGCCAGTGTTTCTCAAGCAGGGATAGTACTGGAGCATTTGGAATGTGTGGCAGAATGTGGGAGGTTTTCTGGTTCTCTCAATGACTGAGGAACATGTCCGTCATTACAAAGTATTTTCGCATGCCACTTGCCATTAGCATCCCTTTTGAGAAATGCTGCAGGCCCTTCCCTTTGCGTCAGAGCCCAGGACTGGCATTAGAATTTTTTCTTCCTCAAATACAAGGTTTGGAGGAGACATCTCAGGGGGTCTAGTCTCTTGTAACTTTCTCGACAACACTTCACTGCTTGGCTCAGGAAACATTAGTTACTCAAAATAGAATGGATTGTAACGGGATCCCACTGGCAAGCTAGCTCTGCACAACCAGAGGAACGGCTTTCTAGTACAAAAGCTGTCACAGCCCCAGCTAAACCAACCACAGATAAGCCAAACTCCAAAGAAACCCATGATGAGGCAGCATTCCTGAGGTGCCTCCCGCCTGTAACCCTCCAGGCTTCCATCTTCCCGTAACCTCTGAGGTTTGGGAAATAAGCTGCATCTTTTGAGGCTCAACATTTATTTGTCCATCTTAGATTGTAGGCGATGGGGAGCCACTGGAGAACTGTATACAGTCAAATGCCCTGATCAGATAGCGTTTTCAAGAGGCCTCTGTCAGCCACAGGAGGAAGCAAGACTAGAAGCTGGAACGTAGCGCGAGGTCATTCTATGGATCAAGGCAGAAAATGATAGGGCATCTATGAGTGAAACAAAGGCAGTGGAGGAGTCCATGTTCATAATTGTCTTTGAGCATGGAGACGCAGCCAAAAGGAAAAGAAGACTAAACCCTATCCAGATTTCCAGTTACTCTAACAGGACTGGAGTGGGTGCCGACTTTGAAGGAAAAATCGGAATTAGGCCAAAATAAAATAGGCAGTTTGCTGTCTATGGGGTGTGTGAGGGTGAGTGATATTTTGGCCGAAGAGTTTGGCAGATGGTGCGATAGAGGAGGCAAAGCAGGTGTAGGGACGGGAACGAGGGGTACGCTGGGGGGTAGGGATGAGTCAAGTTCCAGACATGCGATTATTTGTTTTATAGAAAAAAATAATACAGGAAGATATGAGTAGGAAACATCATCACGGGAACCAAGTGAATAATTTGGATTACAGACTCAAAACAGAGATATTTCCAACACCCAACCAAAGCGAATCAATGCCAGCACAGAGAATAAAATAATTATGTATACAGATCTGGCTCCTGGCAGGAAATAGCCCTAATTTAGCTAACATTTCAAGTTTTTTACTCCCACCATTGGTCTCTTTCTTGAGGCAAAAAAAAAAAAAAAAAGCCTTTGGAAGACTTAGCTGATTTTTATATGAAGGATTTGTACATTTTCAACCTTGTTGCTAGGAATCAATGCTATTTTATAATTATATGCCACTCAGGTCCCTGTGCAAGGTATACACAGTATTGATTGCAACTCAAGAGGGTCTGGGCTTCCCAAGTACTCTGTAGTTTCTGAGAAAGACACTCAAAAGTGACTAATAATTAATACTGATCTCACTCAGATCAACTGCCGCTAACTCATGGAGGCATCTGCCAGGGCTTTGGCTCCTGTGGCGAGGCTGGAGAAATAAATCACTTCCTCAGTCTTCTGAGGGCACCTTGCCAATTTCCAGCTGCTGTGTCTCAATGTTAAGTGACTTTCCGGGAAAAATGTTTGCTCTGTCTCCTCCTAGGCGTTGGGCTGTCTGAGGGGACATACAAAATACGTCAGAGAAAAACCCAGTCCCGGGCCTCAGGCAGACGCCTTTACAAAGCTCTTACGACTCTTGCTGGAAGCAACTCTGAAGTGACTATGTTGTTCTTGACCCCGGTGGACCCCTAGCCCCTCACCTGGGGCCTGGAAGTTGGCAGGTGCACAGAAGATTTTATTGAACTGAATGGAGTCAAGACTTGGGGCAAAAGAAGACAACGTAGTATTCTCTTAAATTTCATGAACGGTTTTTCCCTCCTATCAGTACGTACAGTTTATATCACACTGTACCTCATATTATGGTTATCTGAGTAGGTCTTACCTACTCTGTACTCTAGGTTGAAAGCTATATGTGGGCGGGGTCTCTGTTGCACTCTAGGTTTTATCTCCCACTATATCCAAGTTAGAGCCTGATATCATTGATACTTATTATGCTGAATACTGTAGACAGAGTAGTCGGAAAAGAGGAGAAAGACCTTCAGAGCCTCAGACCACCCCTTCCAGGCCAGAAAATTTTTTCATGCTGAGCATAGACAAAACCTAACAATGTTTTCCTAAACAGAGACCCATCCATGATTGGGACTGGCATGGGATCTATTTGCCATCTTAGAGAAAAGCAGAAAAATAAAATAAAGGAATGAAAGTCTAAGTTGGAAGAAGTGAAAAAGGAGAGAATCAAATAGTATTTCTAAACTTCATTCAAATTATGCATAATGATGTCAGTGGTTCTGTTGTCAAAAAAGAGTGGCTTAAACCAACTACTCAAAAACTCCTGGCAGATGCCCCGCCTAGACTGAACTGCCTAGAAGTATGTTTTCATCCAAAGCTTCTTGGATGCATCTCCAAAAGTTATATCACTTAAAATCTGACGTTCCGTGGATTCTTACAAGATTCCTAGTTTTTGTTTTTGTTTTTTCCTGGTTGGGGGATGACTAATAATACCCACTCTGAAAAATTTCCAGGCTAAAATCATTGCCACCTTGCTCTATAGGGTAGGACACTGGGGTCTTCTTGTCCTCTTTGCTTTCTGTTGCTGTACCCCAAAAATAATTTTTTTAAAAACAGTTTGATCCTCTCCATGGGTCTTTCCTCAGGGCACTTCCAAGCAGAGGTGGTACGACTGCACTTTCAAGAACGTGAAATGGTTAGTTCATTTTAATGCGGAAAGTAATCCTGTGCCCCACTTGTGGGATCCTCAAAGGTTATAAGATTATCCTAAAGTGACTATGCAGAATTTCAGCTCTTGAAATTCTTGCAAGAGAATATCACCTGAACCCTTAAATATTCAATTCTTATTACGGTCATAAGAAATAATCCTCATGAGTGATCATGGCAAAGGCTGTGGAGTTGAGCTTTCTTTTGTTTCTTTAAATGTTCTTTTGAGATTAAGTTTAACCAGCAGGGAAGTGTGAACTGGGATGCTCTGGCTCTTGAGGAAGTGATTCTGATGAACTGTTAGGCCATAAATTGCATTTTACAATGTTATCAGAACAGCCGAATAAAACTAATCACTATGTTTATGGTAGGGACCTCACCTCAGACATTAATCATAGTCCTACTCACCCAGGCTAGGCAAGTGGAAAGGTTTTCAATTGTCTCAGAAACAGGTTTACCCTTATCGGATGATCAACATGAATCTGGAATCCTTCGAGTTTGCCTCTCAGAGTCAGACTGGCGGCTGCCTGACGCCCGCACATGGATGCCGCGCTGTGTGCGCATCCTGGAAACTGACCCCGCCTTGGCTTCGTCTTGTTTTTCTCTTCTACTTTACTTTCTTGTTTATTTTTAGTTGCTCAATTAATCTTTGTCAGCTACCTTAGGGCCTTTTATTGTAATGAAGAAAAGTCATAAAGAAGTGTCTATACAAACAAACAAATGGAAAACAAATCTTGGCCCTCGATATCTATTTAAACCTGGAAAGATGAAAACAAAGACAAACAAGGAATTGTAGACTTGGAATTTGGTTCTTTGTTTATGAAGATGCCACCTCTGTCTATGTCACCTGAGCACGTGGTTAAAGTTGTTTTTATGGCAGTGGGGATCGATCTGCTCCAATCTAGACATGCCCTCTCACTAGAGGTTAAAGTGACCATAACACACACAGAGCTTGCTGGGACCTAAAGGGAAACTTGTATACAGTTTCCTTCCTAATCACAAAGATTGTATGTACCATGGACCAAAATCTACTCTAGAATGTAACATTCTAAAGACATAGAATCTTTTAGAAAAAGATACAGGAATGTAATCACTACGTATGTTTTTTTGTTTGTTTGTTTTGTTTTGTTTTTTACTCTAAACAAGTACTTCGGCATAGATTATTTTAATTAGAGCCTCACGATTGCCCTGTGAGATAGGTGGGGCAAATGTCATTTTTAAATTTCCTTCTTTTATAGACTCTCAGGAAGGTTTACTACCTTGTCAGTGGCCACACAATAAGTTAGGGGGAAATCATGAAATGGATACAAATCATCACATGGGACACTATCTGTGAGTACCAGGTATTTGCTGGGCTAAATGATTTATATGCTTCGGCTCTTAATCTCATAATGTGATCGCAGTTTATTGTTATTATTTTCATTGTATAGAAAAGCAAATTGGGGCTCAGAAAAGTGAAGTAAATTGTTCTGTATCATACAGCTGGAAAATGCGGCGAGCCTGGAACCAAGCTCAAGTCAGTCTGACTCCACGTTCTTCCCATATTACACCCTACCCACCTTCCAGGCCCGAGTACCTGGAGGAGGATTCTGCCAGGCAGAGAAGTAGTGGGAAATACAGTGAGAGTGTGGGGAGGCTCATAAGCAAAAGACACCTCATCTCTCCTGTCACCACCAGCACTTCCTTCAGTATCCTTAAGAAACTTCAGATAAGATATTTGGCTGCTTTTTTCTACTTACCAAATATTCAGGTTGAATTTGAGTCTTGTTCTCATGACCTTTGGTAGATTTGGGGAAAACCAGGTTAGATGCCAGTGTGTAAAGATTTCCGGCCCTGGGTCTATCTTTTACATACATCATGTTTTCCATTATATAGACTCAGAGATAATATCTGTATTGAGAATTAATAACCTGTAGCTCCAATGTGATGTGTCACTGTGGACAGGGGTAGGTAAGAGAGGCAAAGGCCTTGGAGGGAAGAACAGTCGAGCAGAAACAGTACAACTAGATTCTAGTCCTGCTCTAGCACCTGCACAGACACTGCAGACCACACAGCCTCAAAAAGTGTTTGTTAACATGAGTGAATGTTGTATGACCTTGAAGAAGTCACCTTAACCCAACTTTCAACGAAGAAGGCAGATTAGGTGATCTCACAGGTTTGTTCACTTTAGAGTCTAAGCAAGGATGTGCTGTATCACAAAGCAAAAACTACTCACAATTCAGAATGGGACGTGAAATGAAGCAGAATTCTGGTTTGCTCTTAGAGAGCTCCGCTCGCTTTTTATCTGGGTGGCCTCCTGAAAGTGGTGAGAGGGGACCCCATTGACCATGGGGGGCCTGAGTCAGCCTCCAGAGGACAGGAAGAGGCTGGTGCGGGATAGAGGTGGGCTCCTTGGGTAGTACCTCAAACCATCCCCTTGACTCTGGGGCTCTCGGTTCAAAGACACTTGGAATGAAAGGACTGAGTGCAGTCCTTTGAGTCAAGTGCACAGCACACACACCCCTCACTCAAGTAGGACTGTTCTGGATCAGCCTTGTAGAAGCTGTGCTTGTGTCCAGCCGGGCTGAAGCTTCTGGGCATTCCATGTGCCCATTTTAACATCTGCTAAAGTTCAGTTTTGAAAAGACCTTTGCAAACCAACAAGAACAGGGCAAGGGCATGACTCCTTGTAACTAAAACTGGGATTCTAAACTTTTTTTTAATAGGAAAGACACTAGAGTGATGGTGAAGCAGTCTGGCACCTCTCCATTCTATATGAGACAAAGTAATGAGAATTTTAAAAAAAGAATAATAATCATTAATAATGAGAACAAACATGTATGTAGTGCTTTCTCTGATGCCGGCACTGTCCTAAGTACTTTTACCAACTCATTCAATTCTCACCACAACTCATTCAATTCTCACCACAACCCCTTAGGCACAGACTACTGTCAGCATGCCCATTTGACAGATAAGAAAACCGAGGCAGACACAGCCAAATAGCTTGCCCAAGTTCACTCATTGGTAAGTGCAAAGCCAGGACCACACTCTGTGTCTGGTTCTTGCCATGCTGTCTCTATGGACTCGGAAGAAGCTGTTTGAGAAATTTATGTATACCAAGTGAAACATGCTGTCTTATTCTTTTTCAAGTGACCATTTTTCCCTCTTTCTGTCTTTACTTTCTTACCTATCTTTTCTTCACTGAAATGGCAATCAGAAAACCATTGAGGAAGTTAAACAGGATAGACAGCCCTCATTCATTTTACACCTACTTTACACTATTAAAGATAAACCATCCAACCTACCCACTCAGAGTTTTCCTGGAAACTAACTGCCTAAATTTTTCCTTTGAGCTCCAAGGTCAACTTTTGAGCAACAGGCAGCCCCATAGCTAAGCACTATCTGAGTACATGTGAGCCAAGCTAGTCTTTATTCATGTAGAAAGTTTTAAACAGACTGAGCTGGGAGGAGTATGAATGAAGAATTCTGGTCCTGCGTCTTCCACGAATGCTAGTCAGTGTGATTATTCGTTACTATCTCTGAGCCACAACAGTTTCCCCAAGGACAATGGCTACCTGGATATTCTCGGGTCTCACATAGAGGAGCAAGAGTTGCCCTCCAGCATTTTGGGGGCTTGTGTGGAAGGCATTTTAGTTTTCTTTGGCATAACTTGTATTAATGCAGGTATTCCTAAGAAACTGAATCAATAATAGGATAAGTTGCTCAAAAACAGAACATGCTGCTTCAAGCCTCTTAACGTAAGCAGAGATTAAATGTTAAACAGGCTAAATGACTCTGTTTGAGGAATATTGTCAAAGGGATTTACGCTTTGAGAGAAGTGGTTTAGACCATTTTCGAGGTCTTTTATCTTCCCCCAACCTCTGTTTCTATAAAACTACTCACTGAAGAAAATAAGAGTGAAATGAAAAAAATTTGATTATTTAAAGGTCAAGTGAAATAGCACTATCTGTGCAACTATTTTGTTGTCATAGTTCTATGGTTAGGAACAACTAAAAATTATAATTGTTAAATACAAGAAATTCAGACTAGATATAATAAAGAGAGGTTCCATGAAGACTCCAGTGAATGCAAGGCAGGTCTGTAATGCTCATTCCCCTCTGTCACTGAAAAGCCACCCTTGCCATCCACCTAAGGTTAGCATATGTCTAATGCTGTTTTTTCTTTTTCTTTTTCTTTTCCAGTAAGTAGGAAGCTATAAGTATAAGATTCTAGCATATTCTTCTCATTCCTTGAAAGTGTGGAAAGGGCTCTGGACAAAAGGATTTCAAATATCAGTAGTATTTTTAGCATCAGCATAGGAATTTCGGCCCAACTTCCTGACCTTGGCAGGGAGGCCCTGCCATCACAGAGTCCAGGTAACCACGCAGAGAAAGCCCGGCCTCCTGTAGCACAGCAGCACATTAGAACAAGGAGCCCTTCTGGGATCCACTGAGAAACAGGGTTCCACACATCCATGCACACTCCACGGCCTCCTGAAGCACCAGCATGATATATATACTCATGCAACTGCAGACCACTGTCAGAGGCCTGTGGGAAGGCCCTGCCTGGGACAACGAGCATCCAGTTTGTCAGCCAGGCTCCCAGCTACTTCATAATTTCTGTTCAGTTATTGACATAATGGAGCAAAACCCCAGCTGGAAAGTGTTCAGTCTTCATGCTGATGCTAACGACATCTAGGAATAAAGGGCTGCTCTACCCCCCACCAGTGGTGACCGCTCACAGCACACATTAGGACGCCTACAGTTAATGACTAAGTAAATTAAAGGCCATTTCTCAGCAGCACTGATGAATTAACACTCCAGGCCCTGAAAGGGGGGAGTTATTCTTGCTCATGGTGCTTTCTTCCACTGAGGGCCTGGGAGTGTGGTCCAGTGGGTGGGAATGCAGCACTGGTGCAAAGCCACACTGGTGTCCTGGTCTCCTGCTTCTGCCTGCTGAGCCTGCTCAGGCTGCATTCAATTCTGAGCCCTCACCCTGAAAAGAGATGACTCAGAGCAGCAACAAGGCAGATAACAGGAAACAAAGTTTTTCTCTTCCTATGCAACTCTCTTGAACTTATTCATATGCTTACTTGGTGCCAGGTAACCTATTCTAAGTGCTTTATATGTATTAACTCATTTACTCTCATTGAAACTATCACTAGCCCATTTTATAAATGGGCAAATTGAGTCGGGGATAAGTCATATCTTGCCCAAGATCACAAAGGCAGTAAGTGGCAGAGCCAGAGTCAAACCCAGGCAGTGTCTTACTGAACCCTTGACTGCTTTGCTTCTACTTTCTTGGTGAAGGGGTAACTCCTAAGGTACTGTATCCCCGATGCTCAAAAACTTACTATTCAGACATCACAAGATCTCTATCTTCTTATGGGTTTTGTTTAGGTACCGGTGGGAGAGGAGATTTGATGCAGCCACTCGATGGCAATGATGGGATCATAGTTACACAATGTTGGAAATGATAGCAAGAAATGCTGATAAGAGAATCCACTGAAAAGCAGAGTTCTCCAGGGGAAGATTCGCTGAGGCTTGGCTAGGAAGAGGAGACTTTCCAAGCACCTTGATCCTTCTAAACAAGGTGCATTTGGAAGGATGAAGAATAGGCTGCCTCCTTGTGCTGGCAAGGCCAGGCCTGCGGACTAAGTTAATAGCAGATGATACACCAACAAAACACAGAAAGAGGGGTGCTCTCAGAAAAGAGCCCTCAAGAAGGGATGAGAAAGTCCAAGTTTTATAGTAAACAGGGAAAGTACATTAGAGAATTAAGGCAGACAAGCTATGGGAACTGCTATCTGTATAAGAAACCCTTAAAACAAACAAACACAAACCAACAACTTTAAAATCATCAGTTCCAAAATAAAATTAAACATTCACCCAATAATGTCAATTCATTCCTATGTCAGGCATTTGTGCCAAGCTTTCTGTATATATGATTCCACTTACGTCTCAAAACAATCCTGCAAAATTAATAGTATTGTAATTGTGTACATAAGGAGGCAGAGGTTCAGAGAGGTTAAGTAATTTGTCTCCAGCCACACAGCTAGAGTTACACCATGGTCTTCACTGCTTCAAAGCTCATGTACTTTGCCTCTACACTAATCTGCTATCCTGCCATTTAAAAACTATTGATGTTTTTTCTTAGTGACATAACTGAATTCCTACTTGAATATTATAACAAATATGCTTCCCCAGGCATAAAGCTTACTTGTTGGTACATTTTATTTTAATAAGTTCAAGAGGGTTTTACTGCTGTACATAAAAGAATTTAAACTTTGGGAAATTATAATTCTGACCAGTCAAAGGCACCTACTCCAATAATATTAACAACTAATAATTACTGAGTGTGTCCTAAGTATTGGTGCTATTCTAAAGCTTTCTATGAATTATCTCACTCCTCACAGTAGCCCCAGAAGTTAAGTGCTATTGTTATTTCTAGTTTTACAAACAGGGAAACTGAGACTTCAGAAAATTAAAGAACTTACACCTATTAAGATAACTGTTAGCCAAAATACTACTCTCGACAAAATTTCCCCAAATACTCAATTGCCCATGAAAGTTTTCAGAGTTTCACTATGTTGTCCTGTACATATGGACTCTTTAAGAGATATGCAACGACCCTGCCCCATTCCAGCCACCAGCTTGTGTGTGTGTGTGCGTGTGTGTGTGTGTGTGTGTGGTATAAGAGCATCTGGGAGAAACTATTTAAGTTTCAAAAAATAACCTTATATGCCAGTGGCTGCTTTGGATTTGGGCTCCAGCTGGCATAGATTCTGTGAGACTGGCCTGAGTGAAAACGAATGCTAAGAGAGAATGTGAGCGAAAGGTGACCACGAATGGATGAGCAGATAATTATGAAAAGTTCTCTAAATAGAAACATGAGATAGGTCTTGTGAGCAACATGTAAGCTGGATGTGATAAGTTCTCCCAAAGTGAGCTCTGTCCAGCTCTTGGCAGATGACAAAGTTCTTTCGTGTGTTTTCCTGGTCAACCCTTTGAACAACTTGGTGGTAGAAACAAACTTCGTTAGGAGCTTCCCCAGAGTTCAGGAAGGGGTGTATGAGGTGACTATGAGAACTGCCAGGGCACGCAGACGAGGCCCTTAAATTCAAATCAACGACTTTCCATTCCAAAACCAGATCCAACATCCTGAGCAAGTTGTTTCTCTTCCTCCCAAACTGAGAAGAAATGAATGTGTTTCTAAAGAATGCTACACAAAAACTACCTTTTTAAATATCTTCTCTGTCATTAAAACTAAAGGATGCTGTTATTGTACCCGAACTTGGGACAGCAGTCAGCATAACTGGCCCTTTTAAACTCTGTACTCAGGCTTGAATCCTCGATTTTCCTTGTACCAACACCAAACTCTCCTGTTATTCCTTTTATGTCCTTATCAGTCTTTTTTGCTGGCTTATCCTTCCCTACACTGAGTTCTCTGAGCTCAGGCCCAGATTCTCTTTTCTTCTCTATGTACACTTCCATTACCATCAACTGATAATTCCTGTTTTTTTCCATCGTCAACCCCTCTTCTACCATCTTCTATGGCTGTATCTATATAATCCAACTGCGTCCTTGGCATCACCATTGGCCACTTTATAGGCATCTTAAACTCAACTACATTCCAAACTGATCTTATATTTCTGCTCCCAAACCTGGTCCTCCCCCTGGATGCTCCAGTCCGACATCAGGAGTATGACTGCCTACTTTCCTTCATCTCTAATGTCTAATCAACCACAATGTCCTCCATGTCCTATAGGCTACGTCTCTCTCACATGTGTCCACTTTTCTCAATCCCCACTCTGCCATCTACCTAAAGCATTACCTTCTCTAGCCTGGACAAATTTATCTCTCCTACCCACCCATGCTCCTTCCAATCACTTTACCTGCAGCAGCCAAAGATGAACTTTAAAAATGCAGATCTGATTGTATTCCCTTGTTTGACACACGTCAGTGTTTTCCCACTACTCTTAGAGTAAAATTCAAAACTCCTTAACATGGCCTACAAAGCCCTGCAAGACCATGCCTTGGCTTCCCTGCCTAGCGTCTCCACATGCCCCTCTTCCTTCCTTCGGCTGGACTGCGAGCCAGGCTAGGCTCCCGTCCCTGTGGTACTCTCCCTTAGCATGTATTCTTCTCCGCCATATGGCTCTGACAATGATAATGAATGGTTATCTGGGTGATTATTTGCCTAATGCCTGTTTCCCTAACCAATCTGGTCTTCTTAAGGACAGACTGTATTCCAGTGTCCTGTACAGTGCCTGCATAGTGGAGGTAAATTTGTCAAATGACTGTCTATAGGAACGGAAAAAGATTTTAATTCTACCATAAACTTAAAAAATAAAATTGAGCCCAATATCCTTGAAAGCTCCAGTTACTCATAATAAAAAGTTAGAAACTTATAGCAAACTCTCTGCTTAGATTTCTAAGTTCTCATTTTATACACGAGGGCTTCACTGTTACTGGCCAATAAGGCACCAGTAGTATTTCTTTAAAAAAAAATTCAGGCAATAGAACCAAAGCAGTAGAATATCTTTAACTAGAACTGGTTGTTTTATCACTGGACAATGTTACGATGGCCTTGAAGGGCACTACATGAGACCGAGGTGGCCTAGAAAACTCACAGTTCTCTGAAGAATAAAACCTACCACCATGGAGCAAGTTGGTGCTCCTGGGGTCAATTTAATTTGTTTCTGAGACTTAAAGATATTTTCTCCCCCAAATGAAGGAACAGAAGACTCTAGGCAAGTTGAAAAAAAAAGATACGAATCACTAGTATCATTTTAAAACCCTTGAGCAGAATCAGGCATCACCAAGGTCTGCCCAAGGTCAATCTGAAAAGATGACCAGGGTAGGTACCCCAACACCTCCTGGCTCCTAATTCTGTGATAGAGAATAAAACAAGTTGTACTTTGTCTAGGTGAAGTGATAGGAATTTTTGTTGAACTGAATAAAAATAGAAGAAGCCTTCCATGTACTTTCTCTCACTACTGATGGACACATTTGCCTGAGCTAGGTTTAATCAACCTAGCTCGGAACTTAGTTATAAATTGTACTTTATCATTGGTCACAAGCTGAGAGTCTTGTATCCACCATTTAATTGGCCTGAAGCCATGTCCTTTTCACAAAGATAATAAATAACTACATTCAATGTACAAGGTCCTTCTAAGAATATACAGATACTAATTTAGAACCCAGCCAAATTCACATGGTTACTCATAAATAGCACAGGACATGCAGAGCTTCCTTAGAAAGCTCTGGTAGGAGGTGACATCTGAGGTCACTGAGAAAGACAAAGGCTGCAATCTACACAGCCTTATGTCACCCAAAGAGCATCTGAAGGGCCTTTATTTGGAAATGGGAATGTATTTCCCAGGATGCCTGCACAAGCCCGCCTGACCTACGGTGACATGAAATTCAAAAGCCTAACTGTGGGTTTTAACTACTTCCATGTGACAATCTAGTCCAAGTTCCGACTCATAACACTAGAAACACAAGTTGTCACCCCAGGCCAGGGCAGTAGACGTGGATGGGGATCCAGCAGGAGCAGAAGGTGAGAGAGGAGTCCCTGGTGGCAGAGACAGTAATTACTGAATATTTAGTATTTCTTGATCTCTATTGCGTAAAGGGGGCAAGATGAAGGATCAAAAGATAAAGTCTGTATACTCTCTTGATGTCCTGTGGCCATAAGCATTCCTGCTTCTGGTGAGAAGCCAGGGCTCAAGGACATCTGTGCACAGAACAATGTGTCCTTGTACACACAGTCACCTTCTGTGCCAGAACTTAGAGGGTGTGTCCCTGTGGACGCATGTGCTCCAGAGAGTCTGAACGCTGACTTGAATGCTAACTTGGATGCAAGGAAAAGACTCCAGAAAAGTGCCACAATGGAAGAGATGTGAGGAAGCCTCGGCAGTAGCTCTGACTGGGAGCATGAAAGCCAGAACCCGGCTAAAAGGTGAGCACCTGCTGGGTGTAGCTTCTCTGCCCTTGCTCAGGAATCCTTAAATTCTCAGGGTAAAATATCAGCAAAGGAGAGGCCAGCTAAAGATTATGGTGAACACAGTGAAATATACAGATGATCAATTACACTTGAAACTTATATAATCTTCTTAACCAGTGTCACCCCAATAAATTTAATAAAGTTAAAATTAAAAAAAAAAAAAACAACCAGATTATGGAGAAGCATGCTGACTATGGCTTATTAGTAGAGAGGCAGGACAGGTGCAGTGACAGCACTTGGGCTCCAAAGTCAGAATCCCTGGGTTTGAAACCTGGTTTTTCTTTGCAAGCTTTGTGACCTTTAGCTAGTTAATAACTCTTCTGCGGCTCAGCTGCATTATCTTTACACTGGGGTTATTGTGAAGATTAAATGAGACAGTTCACACAAAGTGCTGAACAGAGTACCTGTCATATGGTAAGTGCTTTATAACTATAAAAAATGATGACTCTAGAAACTCGAAAAAACATATAAAGCTAAAATAGATCATACCAGTTATGAAAATCCAAAAAATAAAAACAAAACGATCAAAACAATGCAGCCTCTGAAAAGACTTTACGCCAATTGAGGATCTAGGTCCAAAGGCCAAGAGTTCTTATATTAAAATTTTAAAAAGAGAAAGGAATAAACCACAAGCCAAGAAAGAAGCAAAAAAGGCAGGCTTTGGGGCAGAGTCTGAGAGGGCACTGCCTAGCTAGGGAGAGGGGTCTGACCAGAAGAATCAGGGAACAAACCTTGGATCCAAACAGCAGAGGCCCTTGGTCCCGCAGAGACCTGACAGACTAGAGGAAACGGTGTGACTCTGGTCTAGAGGCCAGTAAGAGAGGCCAAAACCGGCCTGTGTGGGCCGAAGGAGATGACACCGGGGCACCTTTCTGAGAATTTCGATATGTGCCCTGTAGAGTAACCAGAGGCACAGGCACCTCCATTGCTAATACTTTATACTTCACTTCTGAGCGCTGCCTGATGACACCCACACATCCCTTACCCCTGCCTCTGCCTGCTCTTCTGAAGGTCTCTGCCCCACAGCACTATAGAGCCTCTGTCTACTGCAGCGTAAGTTCTAGACTAAAGATGGTGAGCCTCAGACTTCTCGCGTGCTGAGCATTTTTCACACAGACAATGTTTCAGACTTATACACTTCAACTGGAAAGTGTTTCACTTGCCTACTGCTGCTTGCTGAAGCCCACAAGGTTTAGTTTTGAGGATTATAGTTCAAGGCTCTGATGAAATGTTTACGTTTACCATCTCAGGGCCTGTGTGGACATTTGAACCAGGGAGAACTAGTGTGATTCCTGCTTTTGCACTTACTGGCTCTGGGATATGGAACCATTTACTTCCCCTCCCTGAACCTCAGTTTTCTCTTGTTAAATGAAGATTATATTCATTTTGCATGAGAAATAATGAATATATACAAAGAGATAATGATAGTAAATGAGATCCTAGATATATAAGCAAAGCACCCCACCCGGTGCTTGGCACACAGAAGTCACTTGGCACACAGTAGTTGCAACTGTTAAATATTATTGTTGCTGGTCTGCATATGAATATTCCAGGGACATAATGAGGTTGATGGGATTTATTGCAAAATGGAACTGAGGCCTCACTGATTTAAACCTGGGTGGGTAGACCTGGATATGCCATTTAAAAAGCAAGCTGCTCCCTCTGTCTGCAATTTACCACCCTCTAACTGCAGCGGCCACATGACAATGCAAGTGAATTGCCGTAAATCGTTAATGAGGAGCAAGACAGTTAGGGAGAACTGTAAAATCACTACTCCATTACTGTGCAGTTAGCGGACCTTTCATCCACCATCCAACTTCCCCAACAGCTATGGCTCTCAGTTTCCTAATTGTCTAGAAGCTTTGATTTATCTGGCAGAGGAAGGAGGCCTCAGAGCAAGGTTCTGGGAAGGCTTTAATAAATGTCTAAAAGACCACGAGGGTGAGAGCCTTGCCCAGGACAAGCCAGGCAGGGAAGTATGGCTGGTGGTATGGTTTCCCACAAAAATGACAGCAATGTCTGCAGGTAAAAAGGCAAGTCTTGCCCACAAGTTGGAGGACAGGGCCTGGGTACCAGAGGGTGTCTGGAAGGACTTGGAAGTGCTCTCCCAGTGTTCAGAAGAGTAACAAAGGAGTATTAATACAAGCAGGCCTGCTTCTCTATGCTTGACATTTCATTTATCTGCCTATTCACTGTGGTCTAGTTAATACCTGTATTTCACTTCTTAATCATTGTCTCATTCACTCTTACCTTAGTTTATTCATTCCACAAATCTTTATGAGGCATCTGCTGTGTGCTAGGCACTGTCTAGGCATTAGAGGTACACGATGTAGAAGTATATCAGGGATAAAATGGACACAATCCCCTGTCTTCAGGGGGCTTACATTCCAATAGGGAGAGACAGACATGCGAAAGTGCATACAGAATATTTGTGAAGGTGATAAGAGCTATGTAAAAATAATAAAGTGGGGAAGGCAACAGGACATGCTAAAGAAAGAGGGTATGATTTTAAAGTAAGGTGGTCAAGGAGGCCTCACTGAGAAGGGGACAGCTGAGCTAGGCTTGAAGGGTTGAGGCCTTCACCTGCTCTTCTGAAGTGACCACACCAAGGTGACACAATGCCAAGCAAGGGAAGTCCTTGGCTTCTAAGAGCGTTTGGCCTCATCCTCCTTTGCAGTTAAGATGTGTGTGCTCCAAGCGGACTATGGCCCTGATGTCAGGGCTGGGATACCACGGTGGATACCAGGGAGTGACCCCAGCCAGGACACGTGCGGCACAGAGGGTGCCCTGGGAGGTCCTCACCTCCTCCAGGCGCCGCCGCTGCTCCTTCTGTTCCTCTATGCGCTTCTGGCGCTCAGCCAGCAGCTGCCGCTTGTGTTCCTCGTTCTCTCTCTGCTGCTGTTCCAGCTGCTGCCGCCGCAGGGCCTCCGACCGCTCCTTGTTGGCCAGCTGCAGCCTCAGGAAGTCCCGCCGCAGCGTTGACTCCCCTGGCAGGTTCAGAATGGAGCTGTGGGCAGGAGAGAGAGATCAGAATTCCGCATGGGGCAAAGGCAATCGCTACCATGGGTCTTGGGGGAGTTGATCAAGGCACAAAACTTGCCCGTATGTGGCAAAAGAAGCCACATGCTCAAGAACCGGCCCTTAGGTCCTCCATTAATTATACTTCTCACTCCCCAAAAGAAACAGAGTCAACGTGAGAGATGAGTCTTGACTCCCTTTCAGTATTGACTATTGCATACACATGCTATCACCATCCCTAGAGAGATGTCACATTCCTAGAGTCATCACCTTTCCCCATGACCATACCGCTCCCTCACCCTTGTGACATGGCAAAAATATATTTGTATAGTCTTTAATGAGGGTGCAAACTTTGAGCCCAAACCAGCTTATTTTCATGTTTAAGAAAGGCAGGAACAAAGCCAGCAAATAAAAATTAATTGAGAGCAATGAGGAAGCCTACTCGGAAGAGTACAGATCAACCTCACCCACACTGACTCCTGTCACCAAACCCCAGGAGGCAAAGGGCAGACTGCTCATGTGAAGACATGATGAGCCAAGGAGAGAAAGTGCCTGAGCCAAGGTTGACAGAGCCAGGACATGAACCTAAGTCTGCCAAGTCTGAGAATTCAGGACCTGTCTCGCTGCACCACTGTCAAAATGCAGTTAGACGATTCAGTTCTGGCCGTAGAGGGTGCACCTGGGACTTCAACCTGGCTCACTGATTCCTAGATTCCCTTTAAGCACCTCAGTTTCCTGTCTGTAACATGGTGATTATGTATGTGCATGTATGTACCTATGTGACACAGAGAACTCCTCTAACTACTCTGGTGGTAGAGGGCTGCCCTACTCACCATCTAACTGCATGTGAATAACTCAAAGTCACAGACACAACAGCCTAACAGGCAGGCAGAAATGGTTCTTATTTGTTTATACAGACCTAGCCCTTTTAATCTTTCTGGCAGCTCCCGCTTGAAATAAATCAATTAAATAATTATTGAGCACCTGCTATGTAGCAGGCTTATAATAGGCTCTAGTGGATACATCAGGAGCTAACCAAATTCTCTCCCTAGAGTTATCTTCTTGTGGGGAAAAACAGGCAGACAGACAAATAATTACAAATAACATAATTTCAGGTATAAATATGTTCCATAGAAAATAAAATGTAATAGTTTATAAGTGACAGTGGCAGGGTGCTGGGGTGAGGATTACTGGTTCTGCTTTGGATGGGGTGATCAGAGAAGACCTCTCTGAGAAGGTGACAGCTGAGCTACGATTCAAGTGATGGAGTCAGTCATCAGAACAGGTAGGGAGAAGACACTTCAGGTAGAAGGAAAAGCAAGTACAGTTGACCCTTGAACAATGCGGGGGTTAGGGCTGCTAAGCCCCTGCACAGTAGAATATCTGTGTATAACTTCTGACTCTCTGAAAACTTAGTTATCACTCGGTATCTATGAGGGTTTGGTTCTAGGATACTCCTTGCTACCAAAATCCAAGGATGCTCAAGTCCCCTATATAAAGTGGTGTAGATCGATGCATATAGTCGACCCTCTGCGTCCACAGACTCACACAGTTCAAAATCATGTTAAGGGTTAACTGTTAGAGTCCTGGGGTGGGAACAGTGTGGCCTACTCAAGGAACTAAACCCCAGCTGGTCTTTCCAGAGAAGAGTGAATGAGAAGGAGAGTGGTACACAGGAGACAGGGCAGTCCAGGTACAGTGTGTGACCCTGGAAGCCACACGTGAAAACGTTAGGCAGGAGAGTAACATGATTTGGTTTGTTTGGCTGCTGAATGGACGATGTCTGCAGGGGGTATGAGGGCAAGCAAGACTGCCAGTTGAGGGGCTTCTGCAGTGGTTCTGGGGTGGAGACTTTAACCAAGGTAAGAGTGGAGGGGATGGAGGCTGTGGGAATCATTTGGGGATAAAGTTAATAAAACCCGTTGCGGGGTCTAATGTGTGAAGAATGACTTGTAGGTTTTGTCTTGGCGCCTGGGCAATGGTGGTCATGAGAACTGGGACAGAGAATGCTGGGGGAGGAGCAGGCTTGGTGACAGCTGATGAGGTGAGCATTCTGTTTTGGAGAGTGGTTAGGGTACTATGTGAGATACCGCCATAAAATGATGTCCTTGGTGCTGTTGCATAACAATGCTTGGATTTTACTAACAAACCTCCTCTAAAACTTATAGCTTTTATGTAAAATTCTAAAACAAATTCCAAATGGTAGCATTTGTCTACACAGACCATATGCTTGTGAAAGGCAGTTGGGCTTAGGGAACCTCACGTGCACACACGGATGCTCCACTAATATTAATTGATGCTGAATCAATGTCAGGCAACGTGAGCTGTATTGCTGACTCAATCATTAACTTGGTATACGACCGAGTTGCTACCCTTGGACTGTTACCTCAGTTCTAAAATGAGATAACCACTTCCCTTTCAACTTTTCAGGATTTCATGAAGATTAATTAGATGTGTCCATAAAACAGAACTTGGAATATAATCTTCAATGTGCTATAATGATATATTACAATTACAGAAGTGTTTAGGCACGGCTAGGTCAGCACACCGAGTGATTCCAAACATGCAGTTTAACAAGTATTAGTTAAACTGGGGCTTCTCGCTTCTCTAGAGAGTGATGAGAAGGGCTGACATGACTGCCTAGGTGAGCTTTGGGAAAATAGTGTACAATTTCTCTGAAAGCAGGGCATTTGGTTCTTTGCTTCACAAGAAGGATCATTTGCCATGTCACTACTTGACAGTCATCATCTTTATACAGCTAAACTGGGGGCGGCTAACATGTTAAATACGAGAGGAAGGAAAGAATTCTCCCTCCATCTTTGACCTTGAGAATTCCTGTGGCAGGCGAACAGAGAAAAAAGTAGGTGGCTCTGTGAGCTTAGTCCTGTCCTCTTCTAGTAGTTTAGCAATAATTCAGCTTGGTAGGTCTGAGTTAACTCCAAAAAAAAAAAAAAAAGAACCTATTAGCTCATGCTAGCAGCAGTGGCTGAGCCGGCCCCTTCCCGGATCAGGAAGCTCCACCTCGGCAGTACGGGAACTGTTCTTTCTCCTAGAGCATTGGGATCCGCTCCTTGGATGGCTAAAGGATGGGGATCTGTATACCCCAGTGACTTTCTCCTGGTGTATATTCTCTAATAAATCTCACTTTGCATATACAGCGCATCTGACATAATGTGCGTGACTGTGCCTGGGACTAACCAAACCTCCACCAGCTGAAGTCTCTCACGAAAGAGAAATCCTGGCAGTGTAAGGGCACTAGCATTAATTATTTATAAACACAGACTAGAAGAAAGTTGGAATCAAAGTCAAGTGAAACCCAAAATGTAGGGATGATAACAATAAAGCAGCACTCGATTCTGGGGTCCAACATGTGACAACAGGAAGGGGCATGAAAGTTTCTATCTAGAGTGTAATTTGATTTCCTGGAAATCATTTCCTCTTTGATTAGGCTGCAGTGAAAATACCAAAGCGTGTGACAGGGACAGTGGTTGCCAGAATGGGCTTCTCAAAGTTATGAACTGAATAACTCAAATCTAAAAATACCACTTAGGTCTCCAGAAAGTTGTTGTTTTAGGTTCTTTTAGTCCTGTATTATCCAGACAATTGCCTCTCGCCCATTCTACACATTCCGTATGTGAGAAAATAAGGTCTTAGAATAGAGACAATAAATCTTAGAAGACAAGATAAAGAATATGCTGATTTCTACATTTTTTTAAAGAGTCTGCCTAGGGAAATTTTCTCCAATTAATGAGTATGTTGTGGGCAATAAATTAAAAAAAGATCACCATGCCAGATTCTTAAAAATGAACCTATAAATCAACAGGAAGTGAATTTCACACAATTACAATTCAAAATGTGAAAACGAGAAGACTTGGCTTTTGCTCTCGTACCTGGGCTCTCCTGAGTCATTCTCCTCCTCTTCTTCCTCACTTCCACTGTACTCATATTCTGTCTCATCTAAAGAGAGACTCACAGAAGGTTAGTGCACAAACAGATGCTACAGCTCCATAAAGCCCAACCCCCTTGTTCTATATGTTGTTAGCCCTGAACTGGGACAGGCTTCAGGCCTCCAGACTTGGGCTCCCACAGTTCCCACCAGCAGGATTCAAGTACATGGCACTACTCACATCCAAGATAGTCCCAAGACTAACTCAAGATATTTGTCCTTAGTGCCTGGTGTTCATATGAAAGTGTAGCTAAGGAACTGAAAAATCACCTTTCAGTTTGTGTTAACTCCCACTATAGGACTACCTAAAGAAATTTTTTATTGGCCCACTGTTAACTTATTGACAGTATTAATAATTTTTAAGCAGGAATTTTATTATTACTTACATGAACTCACCAATTGCCTTTAGATATCTTGACAAATATCAGAAAGAAACGTTTGACAATATGTGCTATTAAAAATAGTTGAATGTGTTTTGATGGGCTCACTGAGGAGCTTCATTTAAATAAAAAAATATCTTAAGCAAGTTAATATGCAATAATAAACAAGACTGAGTCTTTGCTTTGGAGGACATCAGAATCTAATGGGCAAGATGGACAAGTAAATAATCAGAGTCTCCAAGATTATGAAGAAAGGGAACTAACCTTTGTTGGGCATCTCCCATGCTACTAGTAACTAGTCGCCATGCTAGTTACTTTACCCATGATCTCTCATTTATTTCTCATGACAACCTTTTAACATAATACCCATTTTTCAAGTGACGATACTGAGCTTACAAGAGGTTAAGTGATATGACCAATGTCGTCTCATTAATAAATCTGGGATTTAGATTTAGAATTCAATATACATCTTTTCCAACTTTAAAATAAAGTGTTCTTTCCAACATATTATATGGTAAATAGAGGTGCATAAGAAGAGCACTGAGATATCAGAGAAGGGAGCAGCTGGGTCCACTGGTCATATGGGGAAGGAAGACAGGGAAATCTTTGAGGAGGAAATGAGCTGGGTCTTGGAAGATCAGTGGCCTTCTTCCAGACAGACAGCGCTGAAAGTAGTGGAAAAAAGGGCATATAAGCAACAAAGCCAGCTGACAGCAGCTGACAGTATTACAGTGCATGGCACATTTAGGAAACAGTGAGTCGTGAGTGGGTGTGAGAAAAGCGGATGGACTGAAAAAGGCCGGATGGTCTGATAGGGCTTGCCGATCCATATGTATATATACCATGCTGAGAACTTTTCCGTGGGCAGTGAGGAGACTTTGGAAGAGCTTTTGACTTTAAACAAGGGAGAGTGTCACATTACTGTTAGCCTTTCATAGCTGTGGGTTAGTAATTACGATTTTGGTGCAACCCTAAAAGAAATTGAAACTGCAATTTTGTTATGCTACCACCAGGGACAGTAGTCACATAACTGTTGAATTTGATCATAAACTTGAACACACTTTGCCCTCCACACTATTTAGCCATTAAAGACATAATAAAAAGAAACAAAAAGTGTAATGACTTGAAGTGTATTTTTTAAAATCACGAATCAGCTTCATATATTTAGATATGTATGAAATTTTCAGGCTATTTATGTAATATAAAGAACTTTCATAAACTGTTTCAATGTTCTATGTTTAAAGTTTAATATTCCGAACTTCCCTGAAGTGAATCAACAGAGTTCAAAGTAAAATGCAGAAATTTTATCTATTAAGGGAAATAATAGCAAGGAAAAAAAGCACCCAATTAATCCAATTATTTTTCATCTCTAGGGTAAAACCTTCAATTATCAAGCTCCACAATTGTAATACTTCTCCAGAATCTGGCTTGATTGCTTTTATATTACTGGCTTAAATTAGCGTGTGTCAACACATCTTAAGGAAAAAATAATATCAGGTAAAAAAAATCATAAAGCAACACACATTAGAATTGTTTGATTCCACCAAAGCTGGTCTTAAGAGAGTCAAAAAGTAAGAGGGAGCGAATTCAGTAATTTGATCAAACTGAGCAAATGGAATGAAATCTTACTTGGCCGATACTCTTTCTTGGGGAGCAGACCAAAATGAGGGCTTCTGATGGCTCTAAGCCTAAACAGAATTAGGTTCCTGAAATTACCATGTAATGCTTGAATATACCTACTACCAAGAATCCTACTCTTCTACTTGAAAAACACATTAAAAATAGTCTGTCTTCATGAAATGGTGAGCTCTTATTCACATTCAAGAGCTTGTGCTAACAAAATGTGAAAACAACCCAAGGCACAAACTTTGTTCTCAGCAACTAACCCTGAATAGTACTGAAAATTATTGGTCAATAAAGAATTGTCTAAATAAGAATAGCCAATATTTATTGAGTAGGTCTATATGCCAGACATTGTATTAAGCATTTTACATGCATTATCTCTTTTAATCTTTGCAACAATACCAGGCGACAGTAATTATTATTTTACGCCCAGTCCTATATTAAGGATTAGAAAATTGGGGTAAAGTTCACATAATTATTAAGAGGTAGAGCTAGAATTTGAACTCAGAATTTGAGTCTAAAAACAAGAGTTTAGCACTTAACCTACTTTATATATTGACAGTAAAATAAATTTCCTTTTCAAAGAAGTTGGCCTTTAATGGTTACATGTCTGACATATCACCCTAAAATATTCCCTTTAAAATTTTGACTTCACGAAGTGGCCCCAGATCACTATTAATAAATAGCAGTTGAATAATCAGTCCTAGAACTTTTTGACCTTGACTTACCTATTTCTCCTCATGCCTACTTCCTCCAGCTTGGGCTGCCCTCCCAGCTCCTTGGGTTCTGATTGATACCTCATCCCTCTCCGCCACTAACAATGGGAGACGGGACTCTTTTTCGGTTGTGCCTCATAACCTCCAGCTTCTGAGTCTAACCTAATCGAACATTTTCCCGAGTCCCCAAGGATCGCTGCAAAGAAGGAACACTTCCCTTGAATTTCTCTTCCCTGGATTTCTCTTCCTCCCTTAGCCCTCTGCTGATCTTTCCTCTGCCCAGTCCTGACTCCTACACTGCTCACCGCCCCACTCCTAGGTTCCTGCTCACACCTCGCCACATTGTAGGTATTAACTGCAGAGGCAAAAAAGAAAGAAAATTCAGATAAAAAGAGAGCACCCCTGTCTTGTGCTGCCCACCCCCTTCCACTAGTCCCTCTGGATTGTGAAGAACTGAAGACAAAGCCGGGGAGGATAGAAGCGAGGAAAAGCACATCGCCAAGTACCTCCCATCCTCCGGCCCTGGCCTTCTTCTCTTCTCTTTACTTCCCAAACACTCAATGCTCACCTTGCCAGCCCTCACTACCTCCTCACTGCCATCCCCCTGCCAGCTGCCCGCACCTACTCCCACCCAGGGAACACTCACCTGTCTGTCCTTTATATCTCTCCTTTTTCTGCCCACACTTCAACCTTCCGTACCTCCTCGCCTGACTAGTTATAAAACCTGACCCAAACCACATGAGCATCTACCTTGGTCAGGATGCTAGTTAAGGAATTTTGAGTCTCTATTCAAATAGTCCTAGGACCCTGAGTTGGACTTAAGTCCTTTCCAACAATGCAATGAAAAGACAGTGTGGTATAACAGCCAGAGCCATAAAAGCTAAAAAAGTTTTTGAATCTACAAACAAAAAAGTGCATTAAATGATCTCGCAGCTCAAAAAGTTAAAAGCCCCGTAACCTCTTTTATATCACTGGAGCTATAAGAACATTCATTCTGACTTTCAAATAACTAAATTAAAAATGAGCCTCAGAGCACAAGAACTGCCAGTACAGAAAAATGTCAACTAAGTTTTTTTTTAGGTGTCTGTCTTCTGTGAATTTTTAGTCTTTGAAACATGAATATTCATTTGAATTAAGAAAATCACTAATCATATTAAATCACTTCATAGGATCACTCAACATGACCTTTTGTTCAGTGCCTGGAAAAAGTACTATTTCTTACAGTTTGATTTTTTCATGAAAGATTCTATTTCATGTCTCACTCCACTGATGCCCACAGGCTGTGATCTCAGAGGCAGCCCCTCACACACCAAAGAATAATGCAGGTCCATTTGAAATCCCCACGGTCACCTCCGAATACATCGAGGGCCCAGGACTCACTCCATCTTTTGTTTCCCTCATTGAAATACAAATGTGCTTCTAACCTTTCTCGCCTCGCTTCTTCTTTGTTCTATCGATATGGTCCTTGAGTTGAATGCGGACCTGTCGTTCATTAGGTTGGTCTCGTATAAACGGATGCTTCATCAGTTGCTCTGTTGCTGGTCGTTGGCTGTGATTCTTTACCAAACAGCTCTCAATAAATGACTGGAATTTTTTTGACCTGCCAAACAAGACATGAACCCACGAATAAAAAGACAATCCAAAGAAAAGCAAATTTATATTTTCTGAAATGCTAGGGGGGAAAAAAAAAGAAAAGCAAATTTATATTTTCTGAAATGCTAGGGGGAAAAAAAAAGCCAACGTAGCGATCAACCTATCACAAAGTAAGTCTAGCCCTTTACTAGGCACAATCAGGTTGAAAGGCATCATCACCATCAATGCACAATTCAGGCAATGTATGGTAGGTAGTGCTATGCATGAAAATATTTCTGCACAGTTTATACATAATATCACACAGAAGACCAAAAGGAATCAGAGTAGAAAACCATTATCATGGGACTCATATCTGTAAGAGCTATTGGATTGAGAGAACTGGAGCTGAACCTTAAAGAATTAGAAAAAAATCACTCCAGAGAAAGTTTAGGGAGGTAGGAAATCATTGAAAAACTAAAGCTGCTAGTGAGCACACTATATGTCAGGGGACACTGTCTAAGTAAGGCATAAGCTGGGGAAAGTAAAACCAAGGTTGGATGGGTTGGAGAGGGCAATACGTTTTGTAAAAATGAATGAGATTCTTTCATGGTAAAGAAAACTTGATTTGGCAAACTTTTTAACTGGTAGTTTCATAATCACTTTTGAACTTTGCTTTCCAATTAATAAGAACAGGATGTATGTGTATGTTTGCTATCAATCCAAGGACTTGGAAACAACTTTAAGGGACTAAGTTCACACCCAGAAGCAAATTATCTCCTTCGAGGAAGGCACTATTTCCTCAAAGATAAACCCTATGCCACAGACATGGTCAAGGGAGAGCTGGTGAGAGATACTACACCCATGATTAGGGCAGCAAGTCCACAGTCTGGTAGAAATTAATGGTGGTCTTTAGCTATGATTCATGAGTTGGGCATGCATGTTCTTGCTAAAAATTCCAAAAATTGTCCACCATCATAAATAGTTAAGCTCAGGACTTTTCCAAGGCACTCTATTGGCAGCATGGCACATCAACCCCAGCTTACTGTCCCCACTCTGCTAAGAGGAAAGGGAATCCGTTTTGTGCTCTCTGTCGCCCTCCTGTGAAGCACTGTGGAATTGCAGGAGCAGATTCAAGGCGTGAGCCTTCCCCAAGCTTTCCAGGAGGTCCTTAATGTGTGTATATATAATGCTGGCCTGAAAGGTGTCCTCACCACACAGAACACAACGGTGAGCATGCTCTTCAAGATTCCAAGACACGAAGACACTCATACATGCACCACTCTCTGGTCCTGCCCAGGTCAAAGCAGTTTCTCACCTTTTTCTATGTTTTTAAAGTACTGAATTATTGGTATTTCTCCCCCCACCCCAATCCCAAATTCCTGAGCTATGTTCAAGCTTTTAAATTATTTTACATAGAAGTAAAGGTAATCTGCTATGTTTGTGATCACCCAAGGATGCATCAGGATCAGTGACACTGTGAACTAGAAATAGTGACAACAGGATGGACATTCTATGCACCTCCCTCCAAGTCCTTCTGCCTGTATCCCTGCTTCCTCCACGCTGGACATACTTTGCAGTGTTGAGATACCTTTGTATTATGAGCACACCACCTGTTTGATAAATGAATGACTGCATGAATGATTATCGGATGAGAATTCCAGATAAGAGCTGTCATATAGGTACCTTCAAACCTGTGTTTGTGAGGGACAGAGATAGGGGCTTGGAAAGAAGATATTGTTTAGTGTGCTTTCTTTCTCAGATCCATCAAATAAATCTGTGGAGGCACAAATAATATCACCTCAGGAAAGATCTGGCAAAACAACAACAACAACAACAAAAAAACCCATAATGAACTAAGGGACTCTCCTAAGGAATAAACTGAAGAGAATGTTAACCTACATAAAGAAACAGACAAACTCGGTGCTTTTCTGGGTGGAAGTTCTGTACTAAAAAGATGAAAACAAAAAACAAATTCAGACAGAAAGCTATTAAATATTCACAAAGAATGCAAATGGCAGTTCTCTTTTTCCTGCTTGCAACTGGAAGGAAGCGCTGGTTTTTTATAAAGCGCTGGGTTATTAATTAGAGGATGATAAATAAAAGAAATCACAGCCAATATAAAAACGAGATCCCGACTTAAAAGACTGTCCATTCCATTCCCCAATTCTGTCACCTCAAAAAAGTCAGAGAAATCTCCAGGATGAGATAGTGTTCAAGGAGTTTGATGGAACCGGCTCTTGTACAGAGTCTGTTTTCTAGAATCTCTCTGGTGGAAAAGAACCTCAAGAGATATTGAAGACAATAACTTTGGGCCCAAACTATGAGCCAAGAGGCAGAACCGCAAAGCTGGCAGTGTTTCCCACATTTGCAAATGGTACTGTTTGAAGAGAAAATAATGCTTACTTACATCAGGTCTTCAAAGAAAGATTCATTGTCTCTTATTTAAGGTGGTGTGACCAAAGAGTCAATATACTTAATTACACTTTTAATTAAAAGTAAAAACACTTCACCTATGTTGAACACCCCTTGACTGTTTGCCAAGCGGTCTAAAGGATTTAAATCACATTTATACAACTTTATTGTTTGAATCTCTGCTGCCAGTAATTTAGTTCTCTCTTTAAAAAAAAAAAAAAGCCTAAGATTAGCAATGTCAATTTCCCAAGGGTTGGCATGGAGAGATAAATATTAATGATTGATGCTTACAGTCTGAGGCACTAGTTCTTCTAATACTAGTGTTGCTGAATATTTTATCCTCCCAGATTTTTCCTGTTTATATATTAAATTGTCTTAGAGAAATTAAAGTGCCTAAAAGATTATTACATTAATTATTATAATCAGCTGGGCTGAAAATTCTTGGTCATCATCGGACACCCTAAATGCAATTTGACCTTTAAAGCTTTCATTTGCCCAGGATTACCCTTTTTCTCTGCTTTGGGCTCCATCATTTACTAACTGTGTGTAACTCTGGGCAAATTATTTAACTTCTCTGTGCCTCACTTTCCCTGGCTGCAAATGGGGATACTGTTAAGTGTTTATCTCAAAAGACTGTTGTGATGATGAAATGAGTTAATGTAAAATACCTGGAACAGTATCTGATACATCATAAATGCCATATGTGTGTTTACTATAATTGTGTTAGTATTATTATTTTCTTGATGACAATGTCCCAGCAACCTCTGACCATCGCCAGGCTTAAAGAATAGGAGTATCTGCCTTTAGGGCTGGGAGTAGAAATTTGAAGGTGTTTTTCTCCACTTCTGTTGAACTGAATGATATAGTGTTTTATAAGGGAATTATTTCACATATATTTGGATTAGATATGTTAGCAGGAAGAGTCAACAGGACTGTTGTTGCCAAGGAGACAGTGCAAAAAGTTTTTTTTTTTAAGTTTGTGTAGCAATTTTTGTTTTGATTGTAATAAAGTCCAAAGTCACACTATTATTAGCAAGTTTAGTCTATTTGAAGTATTTTCTTAAACTTGTTTTCGATTATCACTATTTTATTTAGAACACACACATACACATAAATAGTTTTGTCATTTCTTCAAACAAAAGTGCCTGACAACTCACCACGTTTCAGAACTGGTCTTTCATAAAATAAGAGGAGTGACTGTAAGCTCTGGAGTAAAAACAGAAGGCTGGAGTTCCAGGCTGGCTCTACACAGAGAAGCCTAGGATGCCAGATCGGCCAATTATCGTCACGCCTCCCAGTCTTCTGCTGGAGCATGAGTAGCTTAGACCAGGGGATCTTTGCTTTTTCCAGTGAAAAGATATTATTTTTCTAATAATTTCAATCTAGCGCTGTTTTGCCTGTGTGGATTCTTCACATTTAAAGGGCAAGTGAAAAGAACAAGGCTGACCATCTTACAGGAAGGAAGTTATCCTCATCCTTCTCCAGAAACTCCCGAAGGGAAGTAAATATACAGCACTAAGTATATTTAAAGGCCAGGGGAATGCGAGTTCACTCAGTGGGGGGAGAAGGGAGGAGGAAACCTGGTTCGCCCATGCGGGGCGATTCTAAACATGCATGGAGACGGGACGAGGAAACGGCAATCCTAACTTGCTGTACATTTGCTAGTGGTGAAATGAGGATTGAGGGTTCTCTTCTGATTCAACCTTGTTCTCTTTTGGTTCAACCAAGGCTATAACCCTCCCAGAGACACACATATTAAATGACTGAGCCACCTGAGCATGGAAGGGAACCATGACCACACGACTTCCTTAGCTCTAAGGCCTCTCTCTCTTCATCACGCTGATAGGGGAAGGGATGGTCAGTTCCTGCTAGTGGAGATGCTTTCCTTTCCTTCCACAACTAAAGGGGCAAAGAATAGTGCCACTGCCTTTCTTTCCCTGATAGTAAGGTGCAAGGAAAAAATCGTCAACTAAGAGACTAGTTTAGCTCATTCTCTACCTCTTTAACCTTTAACTTAAGATGCCAAGTGGTGCAGTAGAAAGAATGTATCTGGGTTACAAACTTAGGAAGCTGTACGGCCTTGTGCAAGGAGCATAGCCTGTCTAAGCCTGTCTCTCATCTATAAAATGAAGACTCAGAGCATCTGTCAGGAAGGATTGCAGCTAAGATTATGTGTAAGTATTTTCTTAATAAAATATATCTTACATATACACACATATATGTGCCGGTGCCCAATGGAAGACTGTTGTTATATACACACACAGAGTCTATATGAGTCTACAATATACATATATTTATATGTCTTATATGTCATAAATTCAGCAATGTTAGTTGGAAATGACCTTGAATTGAATGTTTATAGTTAAGAGTTTATGACCTGTCTCTACCACAGTAGCGTCCTCTTTGGTAATACATTCATATATACACTGAGAACAGTGCACTTCATCCGATAACTCATTTAGGTAGAGAATGGCTGGATATAAAAGAACATTTTGAAGTTTTGTTTCTCTTGCTGGGGGACAAGGTCCTCCTCCCTTAAAAAATAAAAAGAATATAAATAAAATGTTTCCTTCCTCCCAAACACTAATGCATATTAAAGCAAACCCTAACCTATTTTAAATCACTGTGGATCTTATCTTTCAAGACAAAGCACAGTTGACCCTGGAACAATACAGGTTTGAACTGTGCAGGTTCCTCTTAAATGCAGATATTTTTCAATAATTACACAGTCTGCACTCCCTATCCCCAGATCTGCATCTGGAAATTCAACCAACCATAGGTGTGAAGGGACGACTGTTTGCATTGATCTATATCATTTTATATAAGAGACTTGAGCATCTGCGGGTTTTGGTATCCATGCGGGAATGGCATGGTCCTGGAACCCCTTCCCCACGGATACTGAGGGACAGCTGTAGTTAAATTTTGGAGGAGTGAAAAGTTACATGCAGATTTTTGATTGCGTATGGGATCGGCGGTCCGACCTCCGTGTTGTTTAAGGGTCAATTGTACTCTGATGTGCTTAAAATTTTCACTTAAAAATGAATTCTACTGCAGAACAATGGGAGCCACATCAAGTGTCCGGTGGTTGGGGCTGCATAAGCATCTTGTAATGGCCGGGTTCCAAGTGCGAGAATACTCTACTGTGGCTTCGTTCCCCCTACTCACTCCCAAGCCACCGAGCTATTTCCCCGTTCCCTGCCCGGCAGCACGGGGCTTGTGCTCCCACCTGGCTTCCCTTCTGGCTCAGGGAAAGGAGTGCAAGGAGACTGGATGACATGAAATGACCTTGGCCTCGTCCCTGCTCCCAGACTCATCCAGGCCCTGCAGCATTATCAGAATAAGTTTTTACTGTCAAAGGTTGGAGGCAGAAAAGTCAGGCTGTATTTTCTCCAAAGTCTGTATTTCTTTAACAAGGTCAGTGTGCAGTTGATCTCTTCGGAACGGGGTCAATAAAAACTGAAACCATAGTATAGGGTCTGTTCCCTCAGTTTTCTGAGGAGCCAGACAGGTCATACAAAGGTGGTGCAGCCCTGGGTTAAGAAGAAACAGGACAAGTGCGGTAACCAACCTACTCCAGCTTCAGTGCTGGGGAGAGGTGGCAACTGGGGCGGGAGAACAATCTCTTACCCTAAAAGGGAGTAGTGTCGCACCTTTGCACAAAAGGCCGGACATCTAAATGTTATGCTCAATCACATGATTTTTAAAAGTTGTCAGTGAATACAAATATTTCTGAAACATGGAGTGTGGTTGGCCAAACAAAACATACATGTAAATAAATGGACCATTTGTCCTCTGTGGGAAAGTGGAAACATCTGTCCAGCAGCAGTGCAGGGACAGAAGAAGGCCACAGGGTAAGAGAAGCCCACTGTCTACAGTAGGCCCCACGGGGAGTGACTTGGCATGAAGAACAAGCAGAAACCTAGCAGAGTGCTTTGTAGTGCCACTGACACTTCCAGAACTGAGCTGACTCCTCTCCCCAGGAGTCTGTTCCAGGGAGAAAGGAGGAAGCCGGGCCTCTGGGCGCCCAGCGTTCACAGGCTGTGCTGGTGCCCAATGGAAGGCTGTTGCTGGGGAGAAAATAATCGTCTCGCACAACTGTGACCCTCCAGAGAGAGAAAGAGGAGTGGGGAATGCTCTGCCTCTTGTTACCAATAGCAACTCTCAGTCTCTCCTTGTGCAGGCCTTGGCAACTCCAAGGCTGCTGTCGCTTCTGGCCGTCTCCTCCCCTCTCTCGGTGCAGTGTGGCTTTCTCTTGTTTCACCAGGGTTGCTATGCCATTCCTAGATGACTGGTATTAATCAAGACTGCTCTCTGTATGGTGGAGGGTGAAGCAGTGGGTAGGGGGTGAGAAATAGGAGGGGCCCCAGTCAAGGACCTGATCATTAAGGGCAGAGGAGTCTTGTTCTTTCATGCCCTAACTGTATGTCTCTGGAAAAGCATAGGAGGTTACAGGTGGTCCAGGAATTAGCCCCCATATAAGGGGAATCAGAGGTTCAAGAATGTATCAAGAAGCGTACACCATATCCACAGGGGTAATGGACGGAGCAATGATTTTTTTATTATAAGGAGCAAAGACCCTGATACAAGTACACAAAAATGTCAGAAGTCCAACTTCTGGCCTAACCTGTAGAACTCTGTTTCCCAAACTTCAGACAATCATACACTACTGACACAATTTTCTCCATTCCCTTACACCACTCATGCTAGTATTCATTTAGCATTTTTCTTTAAATTAAGTCACTTTTTTATGTGAAAAAGTTTATTAAATGGGAAGGTTATATCACTACCCCAAATAAGAGGCCAGTATCATCTACCCTAAAGAGATAGCAATAGAAAACTCCAAAATTACAAATGTTCATGCACAGACCTGTGAAATCATCTCACATACTACCAGGTGTGTGTGCACTTAGAGAATTATTGTTTTAAGAAACAGAAGAAAAGTCAGCCAATCTAACGGGCTGACTCTCTGAACTATCGCCATCTCTGATGAGATGTTCTGTGCTGCCAGAAAAAAATATTATTTGGGGTTATAAATTAAAGAGCTTCCATGTTATTACTTGGGTTCCACTACCCGTTTTAGCTAATAGCTCCTTACCTTGAAGATGTGGGGATAAAGTTCTGCTGGGCAAACACAGTCGTCTCCCTTTATCCACAGGGGGTATATTCCAAGACCCCCAGTGGATGCCTGAAACCGCAGATAGGACAGAACCCTATATACATTATGTTCTTTCCCATATATACGTACCTATGGTAAAGTTTCATTTATAAATTAGGCACAGTAAAAGATTAATAATAATAAACCATTACAACGATATACTGTACTAAAAGTTATGTGAATGTAGTCACTCTCTCTTAAAAGAACATTTTGAGACTGGGGCAGGAGGACAATCTCTTACCCTAAAAGGGAGTAGTGTGTAGCACCTTTGCACAAAAGGCCAGACATCTAAATGTTATGCTCAATCACACGATCTTTAAAAGTTAGAATGAATACAAATATTTTGGAAACATAGCATGTGGCTGGTCAAACAAAACACTAGGCACTCTTCTTGTGATGATGCGAGATGATACAACGCCTAAGTGAATGATGTGGGCACTATGGTGTAGCCTTGGGCTGCTCCTGATCTGACAGTATGTCAGAAGGTGGATCAGCTGCTTTGAATGATCCTGGATCATCGAGCCATGATGATGTCGATGGTTGGGGAAATTTAATATTTGTGGATAGCAGCTGACCATGGGTGACTGAAACTGCAGAAAGTGAAACTACAGATAAGAGGGGGCGATTACAGTACTCAATGTGTATTTTAAGATGAATGACACATACGGAAAATAGCTCACCAAGTCTTAGTGTATACAGTCCAATCCTGTCAGCAGGACCTAAGTATTTGAGTTAATCCAAAAAAAGAATCACAGGAAAACCCTGCCTTTGAACCTGTGAAACACTGAAGAGCAAACTCACCACTTCTTAGACTTCAGCCGGGGTGCTGGGTTCCGAGGGATGAGGAAGAGGGCTCTCATTGGGTGCATGTCACAGAGAGCTGCAAAACACCAAAACAAAGGCCAGCTCCAGTCAGAAAGCCAAACCCATGCCAAGCCCATCCTAGCTGTGCCGCCGATGCTGCCAAACAGCTCTCCGAGTTCACCCATGACAAGCGAGTAGTGTCAGTTAGAAGATCGCAAAGCTTCCATCTGATATGCTATTATGGCAGTCTCATGAAATAAAACAAGTGTCAGCTAGATATTGTTGACACTTTTACGTTTGCTTCATATTTAAGGAAACAAAGTTAATTAGTAAAAGCCTAAGTCATCAAAAAAAGATATTTGATAATCCATGGTCTATTTCTTATACACTGAAGGCTCATACAAATGCAATCTTATTCACATATATTTTTGGAGTACAAAGGACTAGACCAGATACCTCTCTCTGTTTTTCTCTCTATATTTCCAAATATCCTAAATGGGTTTTCAGGTTCCATGATAGGTATTTTTGTTTTGATTTGTTTCCTGGCCCCAGGAAGACCAGAGGATTAAGGCAAATGAAATCTGGCAGGAAAGTTATACAAATATCTCAACTTGTAAATACAACATTATCATTTATAGTAAAAGCACTCAAACATTCTTCTTTTAATCAAAATATTTCACTAGTTTACTTTTCAAACATCTGGGAGTACCTTTTCCTTTGTGCCTAAAATAAGAATATATTTTCCCTAAAAGCTAAAAAATTCTGTGGGTAAAGGCTTATTTTTAGCCCCCTCGACTACTCATCAAGAATAATAGAGTTTTAAGACTGCAATGTATTATTTTTATAATTCACAAATGCCTATTAGCATTGTGGATGAGGGGAATTTTGTCAACAAAGACTCCAAATCAGTCATTCTACAGACAAATTCTGTCAACTCTAGAGTGAGAAATAAGAAAACTGATGACTTGAAGGGAAAAAGTCATCTGAGCTTAACGACTTGTCATCCAAATAAGGGGTTTCTGAAAAGCAGATACCAAGGTGGTATTAAATACAAGAAGGGGAAACTCCTGCCTCATAGGAATGGGGGGGAGCCAGGGAAGGCTGGGAGAGTCATCGGAGCGCTGCACACGTCTGACTGGAGCGAAGGCGGGAGGGAGAATGAGTAGGTGGAAGTGTGCTAGCCTCTCCTGCAGTCTAAGGAAACTGAAGAGTGAACCTGAGGAGTGAACGGTGCCTATAAAGGAACCCTGCATTCTAGGACGGGGTCCACCTTATATCCCTGCCATGCTCGGTCTCTGAAGGGGAGTGGCCCTTGGGAGGTGCAACCTCAGTGCCATCGCAGCAGCTAGGCCCTTGGTCAGCTGCGCTTCCTGCATGGAAATCTGCGAGGCACATGCTCATGGCCACCACAGGGCTGGTAGAAGTACTCTGCAGTGTCAATATTCCAGGCTCAAAGAATTTGAGGAGTTCTCCAGATAGCCAGAGCCCTGGCCACTCTGTCTGAAATAAGTAGGAAAACCTAAAAATCTAAACATCAGTATTTTAACAGGAGTGAAAGCAGTTGAGTACAAATGTTTGTATAACCTATGCCCTGAAAATCAACTTTGAATTTTTATTAAGTTAGAATTTACTGTCTTTGTGGGTTGGTCCTACTTTTATGTTAAGTGAAGAATAGTTTGGGAATAAATTACACACTAAATCAGTAAAACAAACAAGACTCCCTAAAGTTTGCTTTCTTTTTCTTTTTCTTTCCCTCCTCATAAATACAAGATCCTCACACCACTCTGAAATGAATGGATTCCTGGTTGATCTAAGATGACTCTGCTTTCTAAATATGCAGCTTGAATCCATGCAGGGCTCAGTGTAGCAGAAGCAAAGCTACTGCAACTCCTGGCAAACAAGCTTCAGCACCCGCAGAGCAGACCAGCAACAGATGTCACCCAGAGGAAGGTACTTACGGGGAGCGCCTTCTGCCATCTCGATAGCAGTGATTCCCAAAGACCATAAGTCACTCTGAAAAAGAGGGAAGGCACACACACATGCATAAATGCAGTCAACAAAGGACAAGTTGGTTAGACCTGGTAATTGCTTCAGAACTGCCTGCAGGAAAGCCACTCATTCAGTTCTCTCTTTACAAACCTATTTTGCCCGCTGAGCTTTAAAGCAGAAACAGCCTCGTTCACTTTCACTGACAGTACCTTTCACAGTGCCTGACATGTATGCGGTGAGTTTTTAAAAATGTATGAAAAATGACTATAAAGTTTTAAAAATTAATTCATCACAAAAATTTATCTACTGTTTGAACCATTGCTGCTATTCAACCGTTTTTCACAGTTATCGAGGTATAATTGTCATATAATTAACTTTGCATGTTTAAAGTGCACAGTTGAAAACGTGTGACATGCATATACACCTGTGAAACCATCATTAACAGTCAAGACAGTAAACACATCCATTACCCCCAAAATATCTCGCTTGCTCCACTGTAGTCTCTCCCTCCTGTCCTCCTTGTCCCCAATCCCAGCTCCTGTTCCAAGGCAACCACTGATCTGTTTTCTATCACTATGGATTAGTCTGCATCTTCAAAAGTTTTATGTAAATGAAGTCATCTGGTTTCTTTAACTTAGCATAATGCATGTAGAGTTCATCCATATTGTAGCGTGTATCAGTACTTCATTGCTTTTTATTGCTGAATAGTGTCCCATTATATACTAGTTTGTTTATCCATTTACTTGATGGACATTTGGATGGCTTCCACCTGGGCTATTACACATAAAGCTGCTACAAACATACATGTACAAGTCTTTGTATGAACGCATGCCTTTCTAAGTAAATACCTATGAATGGAATGGCTGGCTCGTGTAGTAGATGCCTATTTATAGACAACTGTCTTTAACCTAGAAAAATGGCATTTATGTGGTTTAACCAAATGAAATGAGGACAGGGAAACTTTTGGATGGTAGTGTTTACTGAGGTATTGCTAGTGCTTGGAAAAGAGCCGGGCACAGTAGTAGGTACATGATACATTTTTGGACTGAATGAACAATATCTTCTTTCTTGTAAGTAGACTAAAATGTGAATAGAGATCCTGTAACCTTATATTCTTATACTTAGACTGACTTTGATGCTCTTATCAGAATTTTCCAGGCTAGCACCTCAACCTCAACCTGTGCAATCTCTAACAATATGTTTCTCCCTGCTCTCTGTCTATGGCTTAGTAGTCTCTAAATATTGCATAGGAGAGAGCGACTTGAGATGGGGAAAACCAGGTTAGGAAAGGCAAAAAGGTACTTGCTTCTTCAGCTTCCCAGTAGATTAGTAGAAGATCACAATGTGAAATTTGGCTCAATTGTACAAGATTCTGATGAAGACTCTTATCCTCCTTTCATTTTAAATATATCCTGCATTTTGTATGTTATTCCAAATTCTTACCTGCAACCTCACTCAGATTACAGAGACCTGAGTTGTTTCCTTGCTATTCACATCAAACAAATGTCAAGGTCACATGAAAAAGAGATGTATCTGCAAGATAACTATGAAATCCATGCGGAGCCACCTCCTAGAACTAAACTTCTCAAAATCCTGTGAGTGACACCCAGGCCTGTTCAGTATTTGGACAGAGACTCGTACAATTTGGAAGGAGCTTTCCAGAGGGTCTAGCCTCTTGCCTAAGTGCAAACTACCTTAGAGTAGGTGGTTGGGGCCCACGTTAATCCCAGACTAAGCCCAGTTCATGAGCCCATCAACCTGTTCACATAAATGTTACAAGTTCTCAGCTCAACTGAAGATAACAACACATCTGCATAATACCACTGTCTTCAGACTCCAAGTAACTTCTCTGCATGAAACACAACTCAGGAAGGCAACTCTTGTCCCTTCTCTTTGTAATATTTCAAGATGTATTTAAAGTTATCACACACACACACATACACACACACGCACCGTTTTTGCAGCCCCAACGGCCGTCTTCCGCCACAGACTCTGACGCTTGGCGGGAATCCAAGATCAGGAAGGCTCAGTCCACCTACCACAGGTTGGCTCAGGAGCAGTAACTGATAAAAATAAAAACACAGCTCTCTCGTACCTGAGGTTTTATAGTTGAGTGACACAGACGATCATTTGGGAACAGGATGAAAACACTGAGTCACTCACTGTGCAGTAGGCATTAAACAGGAAGCGCAGTAAGAATAGTCTGGAAATGGTGGGTTGTATTTTTGTGGTAAGATTCCAGTATCTCCAGACCTTGGCAGTTCTACCACGATTTCCTCAACATCCCTAGGAATCGAGTGTTTCTGTGGTGTGAAATGAGATGGAAATATGAAGGCGGCAGCCTGGTTCTACGTCCCTACCTGCTACACCTGGGTCAAATTTAAATGGCCTTCAAGTCTAGGAAGCTTGAGCTGGTTTGAAAACCAATGCATGTGAAAGGAAATGATGACTGTGGAGTAAAAAGGGCTCCAGAAAATTCTCAGAAAGCTCAGGCCAACTTCTGCCTTTGGGTCTTTGCTCTACTTACGCCCTCTGCCTGCAGCACCAACCCCAAATATGTGAAGGCTGACTCCCTCCCCTCCATAAAGTCTTTGTTCAGATGCCTTGTTCTCAGTGAGGACCACTGAACCTCTCCCTGAGCACTGCCAGTCCTCTTCCCCACTTCCCACTTTTGTCCCCCAGAGAACTGATCCCCTTCTAACAACTGTGTAACTTACTTATCACTAATTTATTATGTTTTGTTCATTGTTTGCACCTCCTGCCACCAATTTACACACACTAGAACATGAGTTCCACGAGGACAGGCAACTTTGTTTTGTTGACTGGTATATTCCAAGTACCTAGAACAGTGCCTAGCATTGTTAATCAATATTTCTTGAATGAATGAACAAATGAAAGATGCATGAGAGACTGGAGCAGAACCTAAGTGTCCTGAAGCTATTAGATTCTTGGTAGACTATCTATTCCAACATTTCATTTATAGATGAGGAGAAATGACTTACCCAAAGTCACAGAGCAACTCAGCACCAGGTTTTCAACAGAGCTGGGTGTCCCACCTCCTAGGCCAGTTCTCTTTGAACTGTCATCACAACAGAAAGACCTAACTACTCTCTTTAAAAAAAAAAAAAAAAAAAAATCTTGGGCCCATAAAATAATTCTTTCAGATAGATTCCTACTTTGTCTACATGTAACTCAGTAAGGCACTCCAAAAACCAATGCTAAGAAATTGGCTTCAACTTCCTAGAGGCAACATTAATTGTTTTATAAGTCGGACAGACAGGGATTCAAATCCAGACTCCTAAATTAACTACAGGCAGAATACTGCTCAGAGCTTAGCTTTCTCAAATATACAATGGAAGTAACTGTGACATGTATATGTAGGTATGCAGCATGCTGCCTAGCACAAAATATAGCACAGAGCATGCTCAAGAATATTAATTTCCTTCTCCTCTACAATTAGGTGAGACTGCCTTAGCCTGCCCAATTTAGTCTTCTATGATTTCCTTCTATTTGATTGTGGCAGATACTGTTTGTTGGCTAACCCAACAGACATTTTCAACCCCATTTCCCTTGCTGCCTCCATTTCAGATTATAGGAAAGCTAAACTTGTTTGTCTACACTTTCCTATAGCTAAGGATGACAATTAAGAATGTGACATAGTTGTGGTCAATGAGACATAGGCAAACATCTTCTGGGAGCCTCTAAGAAAGCTTTTGATTTTCCTGAAATAAGTTTCAAGTACAGCTGATGTCTTGATAACTCTTCCCTATTTCTTAATGCCTTGAATAAAAACATGATATCTGGAGCTATAGCATCCATCTTGCAAACATGAGGCAATAAGTCAACAAATTAATGATGGCAGGGCAGAAAGGTAGGAGCCTGGGTTTTAAAGACATCAATAAGCCACTATACCAACCTTGAACTGCTTCCCCCTGGACTCTTGATGACGTAAAAAACTTAAGTACAGCCAAAAGCATTCCTTATTGATATGTCTGTGGCAAAAATTTGAGGAAGCATAAGCATATTTTGACAGTAGGGAAGTGGAGAGGTCACAATTGTTAGGTGATTCCTGGATTTACCCCGTAGGAAGCAGGAAGGGTCAGTGAAGAGAGATGTTTCCTTTATTCAGTTCACAGCACCTCAGATCCCCTCTCAGGCAGCTCTCCCCAAACCCCGCAATCAACTCCTTCAAACCAAAGGTCACACCATCCCCACTCCTGTGCATCCTCTGTCATAAGATCAGGCTAGAAATTGTTTCTTCTTTAAGACCTCATTGAAGCATCCCTAGGATCATTTTTTTTTTCTGGGGTTCTCTTGTTTTCCAAAAGGAACATTTATATTCCTGGCCATATATACCCAGAGCTGCTTGTAAGCTATGCTTAACTGCCCATGCTAGAGAGCAATAAACGTCCTTGACAGGCCTTGTTTAAGCCTTTGGCCGCATTAGCAAGTCCCAAAGACACTTCAGAACTTAAATACAGGAGAAAATGTTCCAATTACAACTGGCAAGACAGATCACAGGAGACGAGAAAAAGAAGGGGGAGGAACAAGATGAGGAGAGTCAGGGAGAGATAAGTTTCCTTAGTGGCCATGGTGTGACTCATTTTGGCAGGAGCTCGGCAATTCATTATTCCAGAGGTGCTATGCAGCCTGGCCTGTTGCATGATTAATAGCCCAGTCCTGTATGCATTACAAACAGAACAGAGACAAATTCTAGTGCCTCTGAGGAGGCAGAGGCAAACACACAAAATTCTGGCTGATGGGGGTGGGGGGAGCATCTGGCATGCAGGCAACATGAACAGAAGACAGCAGTCCTTCTGGGGCTGGGCTGCCCAACATGTGAAGAAAAGAACACTTTTAGATGGTCAAACTAACCACACAAGGAAAAGAGGCAGTGTGGCACAGGAAAAGAGCCCCAGAGTGCATGGAGTGGCAGAAAGAGCTCATGTCGGGCAGCCAGGTAGACCTACATTTGACTCTCAGCTCAGACACAGCTAGCTTGGTGACCTGTGCAAGCCACTTAACTCCTCAGCCCATTTCCTCACCTGTAATGTGAAGAGAACACCTATCTTGCAGGGTTAATATAAGAATTCAATAAGATAATATATGCAAATACAATGCACATAGTGGGTATTTAACAAATACTGGTACAGACAGACCCTGAGGACCAGTTATCACTGACTAGCAGTTCAACCAGCATACCTGAGTTAGGTAAGGTGGCAATGAGCTCTGGTACTTAATCGAACTCACAGAATTAGCTGGGATAATGTAGATGTAAATAGGAAGTTTATAGGAAGAAACATGAAAAGGTGTGTCCTTCCTCCTCCACCCTTGCAGTCTCCCCCTAATGGCAGAGCCTAATAAGAAGCCAGATGGACAGGGAGAAACCGGGATAGCAAAGTAGTATAGACTTGACAAACAAGACCTTAATAACTGGCACAAGCAGTATAGTGGTTGCACAGACCAGAAAACGGTCTTTTATTGTGTAACTTATTTGTTATTCTCTTTTTGGAAATGTTCCAACTGGACAAATGAAAATTGTGTTTATTGTGTGTGGTCCCTAAGAGCAGCACCTTAATCTAGAGATAGAAGTTATAAAGAAGCAGATTCTGGCTCAATGTAAGCAGATAATTAGAGGTGTGTAATACAAATATGAGGTTTGTATCATACAATATTGCTGGCCTTTTTAGGACAAAATGGCCTCAAATAGCTGTACCTTCATATGACACATACACACAAATATTAACTATCATATATGAAGTGCTTATCAGTTTATCAGGCACTGAACTAATTCCTTTACATATATTAGCTCACTTTATTCTAAAATAGCCTCATAATATACAATTTATTATTCTCATTTTATAGAGGCTCAAAAAGATTAAATAACTCCCCTAAGGTGATTTAGTAAACAGGAGGCAAAGTCTGCACTGTAAACCAGTCTTCTCCAGCTTAAAAAGCCTCATTCTTATTCACTATGTCATACACTTATGTACTACATAAGTCTATGTATAAACAGAACCAAGGTGGCAAGTTCAGGGTCACCAAGGATGTTCAAGCACATATAGTCATTAATAACCCCACTTTACACATAAAACAAACTCAAGGCAGAAACTGTTAGTCCCTTGTTCATCTATATTTGTTATCTGACTGAAGGGAAAACATTAGAAGAATAGTTTCTTCTCTTGGTGTGGGCATCAGCATGCAGCCCGGAGGAGGTGCTGGAGGCTCTGTCTAAGGAACATACAGGAGGTGTGAACATGGAGCCACATGAGAGATATCTAAGAGCAGTTTCTGCTCCCCTCTGGAGATAAAACATGGTGCTTGCATCAGCTTTCCCGTCTTTTGAATAGAGATAGGACCTTTGTTTGAATCTCAGTAGACAGAGGCCAGGCCTTGTTTGAAAGCGTAAATCTCATTTAGCAATCTGAATGTTGTCCTCTCATGTGACACCCTGCATGCATCTTGGTGGCTCCCCGACTAGTCAGGTTGCTCACTTCATCTCCATCTAAGCTTCTTACCTAGAGTAGCTCTTTTCATCCTGCCTGAATAAAGCCAATTATCTGTACTACAGAAGAATGAGTACGTGCTCTACAGCCAGCTTACATCCAAACCTTGAAGGAGATACCTTTGTCTACAAATGATCCACAGAATCTGTGTGCAAAGTCTCATAAACAGAGTATAGATGAATAACAGACAACATTAGCACAGATTTGGCCAGAAGATGGGGAGTGGGGGTTTAGGGGATATGTCATTTCATTGTACTTCTCTTACTTTACTAATTTAATATGAAAGCAAGACCAGTTTATGAAGGGAGGAGGAGAAAAGGACAGAAAGATACATAAAATAAACATTTTAAGTTCTTTACCCACATGTCCTATATCCATGGGGTAGGGGAGAATAAGACTATATCATGTATACTATACTGTGAGCTGTTCCCTGTACTTGACACTCTATCTTGGAATCTGCCCAACATCAATACTGAAGGTACACCATTGCTTAAATGGCTGCGTCATATTCCACAGGACAGACGTGCTCATCTTTCTTTGACCATTTCCCCATTGATGGGCTTTTGGCAGCAGAGAGCTTTCTTTAGTGAGTGGTTCTATTAAAGCAATAAATATATAGAAATATAAAATACTTGACAAATCCCATCCAAATGAAATGAAATTCGAATTAAAAAAAAATAACAATTTAAACAGGCTAGGAATTTTGAACAGCTTTATTAATTTTAAATCTTTTGAATGCTTATTATTAAATGAGAAAGCTTTCATTATTGCCCCACATACTTATCAGGAAAATGAAACCTTTCCTTTTGCTTGAAGTGTTTTGACAGAATTTCTGAAAACAAGAAAGGAAGGGCCTCTAGGGGAAAGTGAACACACCAGGCAAATGAGATTCTGGCACTCCTCCTCAGGATAGGGGTTATTTTCAGTCAGTTACTTACTGCGCCCGATAGATATCAGACAAAATCAGATTGCAATAAAAAGTACGAACTCTTTTGACTACTTTCCTACAGAGGCACTTATTTTACTGAATTAATGTAGTTTTTAAAAAAAATTTATAGAAGTCTTTAAAGACATCTTAGCCAACTCAAATAATACATAATAATAAACCATAAATCATATAGCAAGTCAAATAATAAAACCAAACTACACTCTTCTCTTTTGCATTTTGTCTTTATTTTAAAGGAAGGACTTTTATGGTAGGGGATCTGACAAAACTCAATGGTCTTCATGTCATCTTTTATTCTGAACATGCTCTTTAGGTTGAAAGTATCTGTAGCCCAAGAGCACCCAAAACAATGACATCAGCTTCTGAGGCTGAGATACACTGTTGGGTCACATGGACTACCAAAGACACAGCACCAAACCCTTAAACTTTGACAAGGTCGCAGATGAACTTTCCAGTCTAAACTGTACATACAGATACGGCTTGACTAATTCCTTACACACAGTAGCTATTCAGTAAATACACCCTAAGTGAATGAATGAATGGTTTCTAAAAGTCAAAATATTGTCAAGATGCCTCTTGGTGACAAACCATATTCCTAAGAATAGTGAACAGAAGAAAGGTATGATCTGGTACCAAGAAAGAAGTAGAAAGACTATTTAAAGAATAGCTTCTCTGGTACATGGTAAAACTGTGAAGTAGTTGAAATGAATCTTCGAAGAACTCCCAAGACTTTCTTTCTGCCTGGGCTTCCTTACTTTTACCCTTTGTCATGTTCCTTCTTTTACCCATGATGAATGAACATTGAAGCTCAGATTCTTGTCATGACCTTCTTCCTCCGCTCTATAATTTACACTCATGATAATACTAACAAACTCATTCATACTAAGATCTAAAGAGCTGATACAGTTGAATATTCTCATCAGGATTTTTTATTTTTTAATAAAATATGCAAAAATTAATCTCCAATTTATTAATGCCTCAGGAAACTTAAAGTCACAAGAACCTTCTAGTACCTCTGAAATCACCCTGTACAGCATGATGCCCCCGGTGGTTACTCAAACACTAGGCTTTGTCTACACCGAGATTTATGCATTGAGCTCAAAAATTTTCACCGACCTCAAATGACATTCTTCAGCTATAATCTGAGGAAAGAGGACCAAGATATTGGTTTAAACCCAAGCTTTGGCTTGGCTGGAAAAAAGTCCTCTTCTACCTACCTTATTGCAAACAAAAATAAATCACAGGGATTTATTTTATGTCACAGAAAAATAGTCCATACACAACAGCTAGTCAAAATACAGCGAGTTAAGAGGCTAAGCTAAGGGTAAAAGTATGAAACACTCTGATTTTCCATGGTATGTTATAATGTAGTCTAAAATATCTGTGGCCCTGATGTAGATTAGTTAGCACTTGTTAACTATATAACTATAGTTTGAAGTGCTTATAGTCAATTATGATACACATATCTGGTCTGGGACATATTTTTATGGTGGTTCCTCTGAAGAGATTTGAAAATTAAGTTATTTAAATGTGCTTATCATTAACAGTTTAAATAAATGACATTTATTTTGGCAAGAGCTAAATTTTTAACTTGGCAGCTGTTTTCAGGCAGATTATTGTCAGGTTATGACAGTGACTGATTTTGAAAGAAGGAAGAATTTACAAGAGATTATTGTGTTTTCAGACCTTTGTGCTTGCATTTCTATAAAGAGGCCAATAATTTTGTCATTGCCCTGGGACACTGGGTCCCGAAGACATTGCAATGTTTGCATCATTGTGACCTGATTTCCATAATAACCCCACATATGGAGAACTAAAAATGTTATTTATTTAAAAGAGGAATTCTTCAAATATATACTCTTCAGAGGCTGTTTTGTTGGTAAATTGGAGATTTATATAGGAGAACATCATAGAAGATTAAGAGCTCTGCTCAGAGAGTTAGGAAATCTGGGTTCAAGTCCCAGCTGTGAGAAGATCACTAAGTAAGTGTGCACTTGTAAAGCTTTGAGCTTCAGTTTCCTCATCTAGAAAATGAGGTTATTTCAAGATGATCACTAAAGTCTTTTGGTAAAAGGTCCACGCACCATGAAACCAGGCTAGGTACTATCAGGTTTTGCCCAAGGTTGTCCTAGGATCCACACAAAGACCACAGGGTGTCTCCCCATCTACCACACAGTCTGAAAACACACAGTGCACACATCCCATCTGCCCCCAATTTTAATGTCTTGACTTTCAGCCAAAATTCATGACAGTTACGTTACCTGACACTGCAGCTATCAACGGGATAGTAACCCAAAATTATTTTTGATTCCTGGCTAGGAGAATGAAAAACACTGCTTTTAATTTATTAACAAATTACCAGTTTATGATATGAAGTCACAAGCCACAAATCAAGTTTCTATGAAACACCATGACAGGCTACAGAAACACCATAAAGTAGCTACTGACATCTCATATGGTTGTCTTTCATTAAAAAGAAACTCCAAAAATTAAATTTTTAGCACTGTAGAAATGAGGAAGTCTGATTATTTTTAATCAGAAAAAGATGACCCAAGACAACAAATTCATCTTAGTTCTTTTAAAATAAAAAGTTCTTAGAATATATACTTTGCCCAAAATCTAAATAATAAGCAAAATAGAAATCTGTTTTCTAATTAGAAGCAAGAGTAAATTCAAAAGAATATAGAAAATGGCTTAAACATCCTTTTTACAAATAAGCAATCATATATGATGGGTAACTTCATTTAAAAGATTCTTATTTGAATATCTTATCATTTTAAATTCAAATAATGTTTTTCAGTTCTCTCTTTGGATTATAGAAATCATAAGCCCAAAGGCACGTGAGAATTCTCTAAAAGATTCGGGATGAGATTTCACACATAGTTTTGAAACATAATGAAGAAGTAAGAAGTCGTACCTTGAAATCATATGTGGCGTCTGGGTTTTCATCACAGGCAATAACTTCTGGTGCCATCCAGTAGGGTGTACCAATGAAAGTATTTCTCCTGCCCACTGTTCGATCAAGCTGGGCGCTGACTCCAAAGTCCACTATTTAAGAAAATGCAAATGAACAAAGTGTATGATTTTTATATGGTGATAAAATAAATGTGTTTTTTGTTAAAACACATGTAACATAAAATTTACCATTTTAAAGTGTTCTGTAGTATTAAGTACTTTCACGTTGTTGTGCAACCATCACCACCATTCATCTTCAGAACTTTTTCTTCTTCCCAAACTGAAACTCTGTCCCCATTAAACAAGAACTATCCCTTCTCCCCTCCCCCCAGCCCCTGTCAAGCACCATTCTACTTTCTGTCTCTATGAATCTGACTCCTATAAATGGAATCATACAGTATTTATTACTGGTTTATTTTATGTAGCATGTTTTCAAGGTTAATCTATATTGCAACATATGTCAGACTTATCTTCCTTTTTAAGGCTGAATAATATTCCATTGTATGTGGGTGCCACATTTTGTTTATCCATTCATCTGTTGATGGAGTTGATTCTTCCTTTTTGGTATTGTGAATATGTATTTTTAAATTGTGTGTGTAAATCAAGTGTATCAGTGATGAAATCACAAAGTGTTATATTTGGTCATACCAAGGCTCCACAGGAGCCAAAAATGGGTGTTAATTAAAAGGCGAGCTTAGTTGCTACAAAGGGTAATACTTAGAGGATACAAAGAAAGTGATTAAGAAATAAGTTTCTAGAGTCAGACTATTTAAATTTATATCCCATTTCTGCCATTTCCTAGTGATATGATCTAGTTTCCTGTTCTATAAAATGAGGATGATGATATCTACATAGAGTTGCTATGATGTTTAAGTGACATAATCTTTGTAAAAGTATCTTGTACAGGGCCTCACATATAATGTTCTCTCAACAATAAGTGTTAATTAGAGGTGACCGAATATTCTGAGGATAGCTTATGTTGTCAGTACATATATAACTGCTTTCCCTATATAACATATGCTTTTGTTTTACGAGGCATATTCATCAAAGTTTGGCCCTAAATACCAAATAAAAAAAATGAAAATTATATATTTTAACAAAAAGGCAAGAGCAAATTTGAAGATATAAACATAGGAGATGTTTTAAATCCTTTCGAAGATAAACAGTTATACTGACAGTGATTCTTTTCTAGAAGACAAATTGTGTATCCTATCAGATATTTGTCAATTCATGCTCTTACTCATATACACCAAGCAGACAAATGCATGTGGGACTCTCTACCTTATTTCTGACAATCCCAGATTTGTTGTGGAAAGGGCTCTAATGGACAGGATTCCCTCACTGATAATTCTGGCAGCTGGAAGTGGGGTAATTAGCATGCATGTTAAGTAGAATAGTGGGTATTCATTTTGTATAGGTGACCTAGGTAATAATGAAAGCAACATAAATATAACTTAAACATATGGAAATACAAGAATTCATTATTCTAAATATATTTAACTGTAGATATTTTCAATTAAAAATGGGTCATCATTGTTCTGTTATAGCAGTAATAATGTAAACAAACAGTAAGATACAGGAAACCATTTCAAGGTCAGTCACTTCTAATATAATGGGTCTTTGCTAAAAAAAAAAAAAAACTCAATTATTTCTACACATTGATTAAGCACATGATTCTGTTTACCATATTGTGTATCAATTCAGAGTACTTTTAGGAAGTGTTTTTAAAATAGACAAAGAAACATTTTCCATTCTATTTTTAGTATAGTGATCTCCAAACCCACAGTGGCAAATTTGCATTCAAATTTTCTGGAGTCAAATTTTTGTAAAAACATATTTACAAAAACAAAAATAAAAACAAAAACAAAAAAACAGCTATTGAAATAATCTTATCAATTCCTGCAATTCCTAGGCTCACTGGATTCTGTTCTTACCTAGTTTAACTTCTGCGTTTTCAGTCAGCAAGACATTTTGCCCTTTAATATCTCGATGAATCACTTTATGCTGGTGCAGGTGACTCAGCCCCTGGAGTGACGGAGAGTTGAAAAGGGTTAATAGATACATAAGCCAAGACGCAAATAAACTATTTCAGATGTTAATGACCCAAAAAAGATGTAGACTCACTCAGAGAGACTTTCATTGTTATATTCACATCTTTTATGTGTTCATAGTGCTATACTAAGCCATAGGCAATTGATCAATATAAACTGAAATACAGAGGTGGCCCTTACAATGCATGGTGCTGAGCTAAACAAAATACTTTCATGTCAGCTTTGATCTCAGGAACCGTGGAACCACACCAGAGATGATATGTTTCAGCTAACAGTACTGTGAAAAGTGAGGACCTTCTGTTATACAAATTTAATTAAGCACAATAATATATTTCTCAGAACAGCCAAGAAATTTCTCATTGTCTTTAGCCAATATGGCTCATATTAAGAAAGAAAGGCAATAATTTTTATTTCCTTTGTTGGTAATCATAACTGTCATTCTTAGTGCTTTATGATATTTGTGATTTTGTGTTCATTATATGAAATGATTATTCAATGACATTCAAAACTGATTGTGTTCCATTTCTCCATGAATTACTCTGATTTTGGCTCCTTTGTGGTGTGAATTCTAAAACCTACAAACTTGCTCTAAGGTAATCACATGTTTTTCAGATAAAATATAAATAGCCCCAAAGTATCGAAAATGGGAATCTTGAAGAAAATTATGCTCTGTTAACACTTGATAATTGAAGGTATTAGATACCTAAATATTGTCATTTTATTACTAATATTATTCTATACTTTTAATTTTTCTCCACAACAACAAAACCATGGTATGAGAGATGAGTTTGACATGAAAAGAAACAAAACTAAATATATGAATTCAGCATGAGAATGCCCCTAAAGATCCATGTTTATGTTTAGGAATATCGGTAAATCTAAACCACCTAAACCACATGACAGAACAGTTGAGGCACTGATTTGGGTCTTAAAAAATTACTTTTCTTATCTAGTCAGTTTGGCTCAAAATAGCCATCGAGCAGATTGAAATGTATGGTTTTCATAGTATATCAACACCCCATAAATCCTTAAAAGAGGGATTGAAGATCCCATTCCCTCCTTCACCACCAAAGTGGTTGGAAGCAGATACCAGAGCACATAAGTGCACCAAAGGTGGTATTTAATGAGATCATACAATGCATGATCATCTCTGAAGCTTCTTGTGATCAAATGTCCCTCCCAATGAGTCGCCTTATCTCGAATGCCAGTATCATTTGGGAAAATGAATGCTTTGGAAGAAGGAAGAAAACAGCTGTTTCCAAACATTTTAAAAGTAGGTACTGAGAGATACTCATGGGGTAAAACCTCCCTGCTGCTTTTAGAACCCCTGTAGGGTTACCCGGCAGCACAGAAAGGCATATTATGTAGATCCAGCCCTGCCAACCCAATAGATTCTTGGTAACCACTGGGTGGTCAAGATGACTAAGAAATCCTTCATGCTTTCTCTGAATGAGTAAAATTTTAAGTCAGAAACTCAAATTAAGTTTACATAATGGCACATCTATACTTGGGGATAAATGTCAGATTTGAAGGAGGTCAACAGCTGTACCTTCTTGTTTTCCCCCTCAAATTTTATTTTATGTTCTGTTTGAGAAATATTTTTGCCTACTCCCAAGCCATGGAGGTATTATCCTATGTTTTCTCTTAAGAATTTTATTTTTTATATCTTTCACATTTATATCTATAATCCAGCTGGAACTGATTTTTAAATACGTATAAAGCAGGTGTCAAGTTCCATGGCTATTTTCATATGGCTCTTTAATTGACTTTGTTTACTGATAAAAGCACCCTTTCCACAGGCACTGTAGCATTTCCTTTGTCATATATCAGGTGTCCATATGAAGTGGGTCTGTTCTTGGAGGCTTGATTCTATTTCCTTGGCCATTTGTCTATTCTTGTGACAATACTATTCTGTCCTAATTACTTAGTAGCTTTATAAGTCCTGATAACTGGCAGCGTAAATCCTCCAATATTCTTCTTCTTCAAGATTGCCTTGACTATTCTTGGCCTTTTCCATTTCCATATAATATTTTAAAAATCAGCTTGTCAATACTCACAGATATACCTAGAGGGATTTTGGTAGGGAGTTCAATGAAACCATGGATCAAACTGGGGAGAAATAACATCTTACAATATTGAGCATTCTTATTTATGAAATGGTATATACCTCCATTTATTAAGGTCTTCTTTAATTTCTCTCAGTCATATTTTGTAGTTTTCTATGTAGAAGTTATTCACATCTTTTTGTAAATTTATTTCTAAGCATTTGATTTTTATTCCATTATACATATTATCATTTTCAAATATCACTTTCTATTTTTTGCCCAATGTGGTTTGAATTTAATGAATGTCATTTTAATGCCTTTCTTTTTTAACTTCCATCCATCCATCCATCTATGTATTATTTTTAATGTATTTCTTCCTTCTTTCTTGACTTCTATTCATGCATCCATCCACAGCTCATAATCTGTCTCTCAAAGGTATATCTTGGACACATCAAGAAAACAGTTTTAACTTGTTTCCTTAAATTAAGAAGGCCAAGGTTATAAATAAATGATTGTTAGGTAGATCTAGTAAGAATGCTCAATGGATATATAATAGCCTCCATAATAGTAACAAGAGATAATTAAACTAATCTGAGTGAACTAAAATATAACCAATTACCTTCTCCTCGAATTGAGCTCAGCAAATATAACACTATAGCCCAGTTTGCTTGATTGTGGGATTTGAGGGCAAAACTGGGCAAACAGGCAGTCTTGTCCAGCTATTTTGATTGATTTAAGTGATTAAGTCTCAAAAAAATTTTTTAAAGGTAAAATCAGTTAGACTAGGTCCTTGGTACTGAAATGGCTAAAGTCACGCACACAATCCTCAAATTAGTTACAACTTTCACAAATGGAAAACTCGAATAAGTGATCAAAATATCTCAGAAACAATCCATTTTCTAAGTGGGACTTCATCTTTATGATCTCAAGTCAGATTTCCAATTGGAAACATCACTGGAAACGAATCACTTATTAAAAGAAATCTCCAGTGTTAATGCAAATGAGAGTACACATGGGCCTTTTCAGAATGGCTCTCTCTTCCATTAGAACAGATCACAGCGAACTACCACTACCTTCATCGCTGTTAGAATAAAGCTTTAAAGAGGGTTCCAGTACATTGATGAATTTCAGTGGAAGGTTAGTACAAAGTTCAACACCTTCCAATATATCCTGAATTGTTACTTACTCGTAAGATCTCCCTGCAGATGTATGCAATCCACTCCTCCTTCAACGTGTTCCCTTTTGTGTTCTTGATCAGGTCAGTGACAGAGCCAGCGCCACAAAACTCCATCACCAACTGGCAAAGGAAGCAAACATGCCATTCTTATAATTATGCTTCTCTGCTTCCACCGGTTTGAGTTCAGAAAGCACAAAGTATTGCAGCTGGCTGCTTTGGAATGCCATTCTTACAAAGAAAAAATGATCGTTATGCAATATATAAAACATAAACTATTATCTCAATTTCTTCCCAAAATGATAACAGAAAGATTATTATTAAATTTCTCATTTGAAAATTATAGTCAGAAATTGGGAGAAATCTCCATATTCTACATATTTTATAAAATGAGGGCAGCTTGTTGGTTCAGATGTAGTTGAGAATATCTGTGTTTTTATCCAGCAGTTGAAGTCATCCTTCCTACAAAAGTAGAATCATTCCCTGTCTGAAAGAGCTATGGTTGTCTAGGCAGTCCCAAGTAAGAACAATAGAAGTACACACTGTGTAAGTTATTGGTTTGTAAGTGGCACTATAAGCTGTCAGAGTGAGGATCCTCTGTTTTTAATTAAATTCAGCAAATGTTCCCAGGAGGTTGGACACATCAAATAAATTCAATAAACAATAAGTCCTAATTTAGCACCTTTCATCCAAAAAGCTCCAAGTTCTCTATAAATATAAACTCATTACAGTACTCAGCAGCTTTATAAAATAGGCAGAAAATAAATGCTTCCCTTACTTAATGGAGAAGTAGAGACTAGAAGAAGAAAAGCAATCTATCTGCTTTTACATTCATTTTCTAGGTTTAGAAACACACATCAATTTCCATACTTTTTCCCTCTTCTTCAAAAAGTCTTCAACAAAGTCACCTTATTGGATACTTATATCTTTTTGTAATTATATAAAAAAGAATTCAGAATAACTACCAATCAATCTCTGATTTGACACTAGAAACAGAACAAATATGGAGCCATAATGAAATCATATTAATGATTTTGGCTTTGTCCAAATGTACATAGTTAACATCAGCACCATGTCACTCACTCCTAGAAGATATTCCATCAGGCTGCAAAATCTTCAGGCAGAAATTATTTTTTCTTTTTTTCTGCATGCCTAGTAGAAACTCATAAAATTAGTTTCATTAATGAGTTTCCAATGCCTGTTGTAACTTGTCTTTTTATGATTTTACGCAGGGTAAGGAAACTCTCCCACCTTCTCCAGAGTGCCAGTGGATATAGAGTGACATATCACCAGCTTTTGTAAGGAAATTTGAAAAGTGCCACAATAGACCACAGTCCAACCCAGTAAGTGTTGTAAAGTTATATTTGATAGCCAGGAAGCTATCAAAGACCATACAATCATGTTAGAAAGGACTCAGGAGTCAACTTCAAGAGGTTCTCACTGGCCAAAGATGGGATAATCTGAGCATTAATAAGAATAATAACTGTGACGTCCTGAAACACATTAAATATGCTTAACCAGAGCATTAATCAAGACATTCCTCAAAAAGAATATAACTCGTACTGTTTGAAGAAAATGAAGAAGCAACTTCTTATTTTGAGATTTGGTAAACAGAGAAAAGAAAAATCAAGAATTTACACTGTCTTTCTTGTACAAGTTTTACCACTGAGTATAAATAATTAAAGAGATAAAGTTTCTCTTCATAAAAAGAAGGTATTCCTCCTAATAAATGAAGAAGACATAATAGAATTAGAATATCGCTATTTCACAACCTCTAATGGATTTAGGCATTGATCAATGTCTGTTCACATTAAAAAGTAAGAAATAACCAGCTCCGATTTGCCTTTTGAGTAGAATAACATACCACCTAATGAGTAGTATTACCAAAAACAAAACAAAACAAAACAAAAAAACCCAAACCTGAATCTAATGAAGCTTCTAGTTCCAACTACCAATTTATAGGAAATGCAGAGGACCGAGGAACATGCTATATTAAGGGGATATGATCAACAAAAGCAATAGGAAACTCCACAGGGCAAATGACCATTTACTTCAACAAATTGCAGGAAGGAAGAAAAAGATGGAGGGGAAATCTACGGAATTTAAAACATTTTAAAAGATATACCAACAAATTGCAATGAATGCAACTTATCTGGACATTCATTATTTTTTTAAAAGCTGTTAAAATTTTTCAGACAATCTAGAGACTAGATATTTGATGATACTAAGGAAATGTGGTTAATAATTTTTTAAATGTGATTATCGTACTGTGGTCACGTAAGAAGGAATTCTTATCTTTCAGAGAAACATACTACGGATAAAATGATATGATTACAGTCTCTTCTACAAATGGGACAACTGGATATCACATGTAAAAGAACAGTGTTGAATCCTTACCTCACACCATATACAAAAATCTATCTCAAAGTGGATCAAAGAGCTAAATATAAGAGCTAATGCTATAAAACTCTTAGGAGAGAACACTGGGGTAAATCTTCATGACCTTAGCTTTGGCAACAGTTTCTTAGCAATGACAACGAAAGCACAAGCAACACAAAAATACATATATAATTTGGATTTCATCAAAATTAAAAACTTGTGCATTAAAGGATACTATCAAGAGATTGAAAACAAATTTACAAATTATATGTCTAATAACATCTAGTATCCAAAATATACAAAGAAAGTTACAACTCAACAATAAAAACATAAACACCACAATTTTAAAATGGGAAAAAGACAAATAAATATTTCTCTAAGGAAAATATATGACTAACAATTACATGAAAAGATGCTCAATGTTGATAGTCATCAGGAAAACGCAAGTCAGAACCACAATGAGAGACCACTTTACACCTACTAGGATGGATTTACTTAAAAAAAAAAAAGGTGAAAAACAACAAATGATGGCAAAGGTGTGGAAAAATTGGAACTCTCATACACTGCTGGAGGGAATATAAAGTGGTGAAGTTGCCAAGACTGTTTAATGGTTGCTCAATACAGTCCTACCATATGACCTAGCAATTCCACTTCTGGATATATACCCAAAAGAATTGAAAACAGGTGTTCAAACAAACACTTGCATCTGAATGTTCAAAGGAGCACTATTCACAATAGACGAAGGGTGGAAATAACCAAAATATCCATCATCAGATAAATAAACAAAATGTGCTATATCCATAAAATAGAATATTACCCAGCTATGAAAACAAATGAAGTGCTGATACATGACACAACACAGATGAATCCTAAAAACATTATGCTAACTGAATAAAGCCAGACCAAAAAAACGGCTATATATTGAATGAATCCACTTATATGAAATATTCATAATAGATAAATCCGTAGAGACAGAAAACACATTAGTGGTTGCCAGGCACTAGGGGGAGAGAAGAAAGGGAATAGTCATTTAACGGGTACAGAGTTTTTTGGGGGGAGTGACAAAAAGTTCTGGAACTAGATAGAGATAATGGTTGCACGACATTGTGTACTTAATGCCACTGAGTTATACATTTTAAGATGGTTAAAATGATAAATTTTATGCTATGTTTATTTTTACAGCGTTGAAAGAAGGATACGATGAGAATATTTGTTTCAAAATAATAGCAGAATGGAAGAAGTAGATGGCTGTGTAGACAGCACAGGACTGGCCACTGGATGATGGTTGTTGGGGCTAGTTTTGAACATATTGGTATCCATTATACTGTTCTGACTACTTTTGTGTATTTGGGGGATTCTCCACAATACAAAGTTTTTAGAAATCCCATTATATAGCAAACCATGGTTCAATGGCAGCAGGATGGACCAAAGAAATTTCCTTGGCAGAAAGAAAAGAATATTTTCTCAAGTGAGCAAAACATTTTTGTGCCTCTTCTTTAAATCCCATTTCGAAAAATATAGACCTCCTATGAATGCATCCATTGCTCCTGTATAAGCTGGAGAAAATGTCCCACCACTGAGCTCTATTAGGCCATGTAATTATAGTTCCCAAGGAAAGCAGTGGACACCCAGTGATTCCAGTCTTTTAAAATTAGATTGGACAAAATAATTTCAAATATTCAGTAGGAAACAATCCTGCTCTAGCCAGGCACTAATGTGACTGATTTCTGTAATTCGTTTCTCCATTCAGGTCCAACTGAAAGCTGCTAAATTCTTTTCATCTCACTATGAAACAAAATGATTGTTAAATTATGTAATGGGATTTAAATGGAGAGAGAGAGGAAAAGAGGGAGGGAGGGAGGAAAGGAGAGAAGGAGGGAGAAAAGGAAGGAAGGAAGGAAGGAAGGAAGGAAGGAAGGAAGGAAGGAAGGAAGGAAGGAAGGAAGGAAGGAAGGAAGGAAGGAAGGAAGGAAGGAAGGAAGGAAGACCAGTATTCGCTAGCAATTGTTTCCTATAGCCGCACAGCAACACTGATAATTACTGCCACCACACAGTGGGGACCCTCCCTCACCACAAGTAACCTCATCACATTAATAAACAGAAAACAGGGCTCAACATGCCATGCCCAGCAGCGATAAGTCAAAATAACTTCATATCTCACAAGTGAAAAATAATGGATCATTAATATTTTTCTCGAAAAAAATTTCTCGAAGAGTTGACACTGAGGCAAAAATACTTGCTAATATTTACTGTGTGCCAAGTGCCAGGCACTGGGCTAAGTGATTTGCAATGGTTGTTTCATTAATTCTCCTTCCTTTCATTTCTCTTTTCTTTATTTCTTTGGAAATGAAGCTTAGTTATGGTCTGCACACTTATCCATATACTCATTAAACAGCTAGAGCAGGGGTGAGAGCGTGGCGCTCTCTCAAGTACAGCTATGTGACCTTGGGCATGCTCTCTAACCACCCTGAGCTCAAGACCCCATCACCATCACTATAAAATACAACTTAAAAACATCAACCTTATTGATTTGATATGAACATTAATTGTGTCTATGAATATTAAGCTCCTAGCCACCAAAAATCTCAAACTATATTTATTACTTTTCCATTCTTTGGCCTGTTTTAATAAAATTATTTATTAAAAAGTTTCCAACTTGGAAGATAACATCAATAACTCTCTAAGATCCACTTCCCTTGGGTGGTGAAGAAATGGCTGAAGGGTACTTATAAAGCCATTGGACACATATGCTTCTAAATCCTCTGTTAATGAAAGAGTACCAAGGACACTTGTCTTTTTTTCAAGCTTGTATCACACAGCAAGAAGACACAGTGGTGCATTCCAGGACACTGGATCTTTTTTATGTGGAAGTTTGGGAGACAGTGGTGGTGGGAGAGGCTTAAAAGAATCTTAAAATTCTCACTCTATGCCACCTACATGACTGGGTCAGAAATGAAATACACATGCATGTCGCTTGGGAAGAGAGAAGGAAGGTTACGATGAAGGGAGGCACAGAACTGTGCTCAGGCATAGTGTGGGTTGGGTCTGGGCCTGGAATAGTGTTATGGAGGAGATATTTAAAAAACAGCCTGGTAGTGCAACTCAATTATTAGAGAAAGGGTTGCTTGAATTATTGGACATGGGTAGTTATCTCTACCAAAATAATAGTTAATTATTAAAAACATGGAGTTCTAAAATATACTTCACAATTTGCATGGTTGTTTGTCACATTTTTTTGTCAACTGTCATATTTCTGACGAGCAGGATGTTTTCTCTTTAGTGGTTGTGGGGGTAAGGGATGCTTATTATGTCCTCCTGTGCTTTCCCTTCTCTGGGGCAATATTTAAGGAAAGGGTCTTTGGCCTTAGAGGATTCCAGAAGGAGTTTCAGAAGCACCATGTGAGTCTACCCTGAGCTCACCTCCTCAACGGGAGGAGACTTCAGTTTGGAATTACCAGATATGCCTTTTTCCAATCCCAGTCACCGTTGAAAGAATTTTAAAAAGGTTATTCTCAGAGCCAGCCTAAGAAGCTCAGGATGATTTCTAGGGTCCCTATGGTATTCATTCACTTGCTAGTTAATTGGTTTTAAGTTCCTGTAACAAGAAACAAAGCTTTAAGGTATTTTCAAACCACAGGCTCTAGCCCAGAATACCTTGTCAGTTGCCCACAAGAATAAATGACTACTAACAGATCCATTCTGTTTTATAGTACAAGAAGGGGCAGGAAGTGGGGGTGAGAAAGAAGAGGGAGCAGGAAGATGATGGTCTGCCTAAAATGAGAAGTTTGCACCAAGTAACTGAAGAGGCACCTCAAAAAAAGAATAGAAAAGATAAACTTCCAAGAATTCACAACTCTGCAAAGAACCAGCCTACTGACCTTGAAGGTCCAGAAACATCAGCAAGGCACAGGATATTTTTATCGTGTGTGGCTGAAAACAGCCACAGATCTCATCTGCATGATTTATGAGGGTCTAAACAAAACTTAAACTCAGTACTGTGTTATAGAATGCGCTTCATTCACCAAAGGTAGTTTAAGTCTAACAATATAAAACATGTGTGTAAAGAAGTATATAAATTGGTAGGTATACATTTATCATTTCAATCAACTGATGTAAAGGTAAAATTTATCATTTCAATCAACTGATGTAAAGGTAAAATGCAAAAGTAAAATTGTTAGAAATTTCAAAATTAGAAAAGCAATCGAAACAGCTTTTTGCATTCATTTTTAAACTAGCATGCATTTGAAAAAAACAAACTCCCCAAATCCCTCAGCCTCTGGATTACATTTTTAGACTTGAAAATAGTGCTTGAACTAAAATGCTAAGTCTTCCAAAGATGAGTCCCAAGGATGTGAAGTTCCAAACTTGGTCAATAAAGTGTCTGGATAATGAACAACTTTATATCTTGAGAATGACAATGGCAGTTTGAATATACTGAGCTAAGTGGTATTTTTAAGAACCAGAAGGCTGCCCACAGCCGTACTGGGAATGTTTTCTAGTTGCCCATGTCTAAGGAGATAGCCATCTCAGAGTCAGCACAGCAGCATTCACAGAACGACAGAAGTTAGGTGCATCTTGTATTTGGTATCTGTTGCTAAATTTCTCAGGACATGTGCAAGATCTTCTGGAGAATTTTAGGGGGAAGTCATTACATGGACATTTGGGCCATGGACTCAATCACAGAAACTAACTTGAGGCTGTAAAAAATTTACAATTCAGCCTCTTGAAATGTTACCCCAAACAGAAGAATTTGGGGTTGGGATAAGGGAACAAGATAAAAATAGGAAGAGAAAAAAATATATATTGGACTTTGAGGACTTAGGACTACCCAACTTGGTAGTAGAGGATTCTGAGAAACAATGTAAATAGGAACATATACTTTAGCTCAAAATTAATGGATAAAATGAACCAGAGGGTTGTATAGACCATTAGCAGAATAACCTTGGGTATACATAAAGTCTTCCTTTTGCTAAGGTGAAAAGCAGTTTAAGCATAGTTCAAATAAAACTCATTGGAATAAAAGAAGAAATCGTTTTTACATTCTTGTCACAGAATCACCCATTAATTCATAAAAATGGCTCTATTAAAGCTGAACTCAAGCCCAGTGACAAAGTATTAAATTAAGTGTAGCTTTAGCTCTATGTTTGTATCTAAGCAACTTATATGCAACAGGAAGACTGGGAGACCGATTATAAACTCATCCTATTATTTTAGGCTTCTCTATTTACCATGTTCAGCCTTTTAAAAATTTCTGCTCACAAATAGTAAGATTCAATCCAGACAAATGACCTAGCCTCTATATATGAAAGAAAGGTGTTCTTTAGTTATAGAAGTGACAGACACTGATTAAAACATGCCCTCCGCCAAAACTGCATTTCTGATGCATAGAACTAAAAAAAAAAAGGGAAATTTTAATTAACTGTTCAAAAGTTTTAGCTACGGGTGGTTGAATTTTTAATGGTGGTTGGTATCTGTAACATTTGATGTTTAAATCTTAAAACAACCAAAATGTTAGTGGGCATGACTTTTGCCAAGCCAAGATGCTACAGCTATGTAAATCCAAACTGACAGACTTAGGTTTAGGAGTAATGGCCAACATCATTGCAGATTCTAGAAAGTGTCCCTCATTGGTAGATGAATGACACCACATCTTAGTTCATCTCAGTATCTCATTCCCAGATGATCTCATTCAGGGCATGGACAAGTAAATACGTGAAGTAGAGGATGCATGGAAGACAACAGGGAGTGATGGGGCCCATCGTGGGGATGTGCCCTCTACACAGCTTCTCTACTGCTCTAACATACTGCTACTATTTGGGATTTCGGGCTCAATATTTCCAGATCATCTGATTTTTCAAAACCTTTCAAGAAATCCAGACTATAGTTTGAAAGTGCTCATTTTTTTGTCTAACGTTGGCATAATTATAGCACCACCACCTTTGGTGGACCAAGCTATCCACATTTATCTGGACAGCATTTAGCCTCCAGGCTGCCACTAGTCCAGAGTTACCATTTTTATAAGGAAGAAGCCAAATGCCAGAGAAGCATATGCCAGGTCTGAATACAGGTCTCTGGATTCCAGGCCAGGTTTCAGCCAAGCTATGACATTTGTCCCCAAAATACATACAGTATAATTTCTTAACTCTTAGCTCTGCAAATCTATCCTGTTACAATTAATGAATGGCTTATTGGGTCATTCAGTACATAATTTACTTTACTTGACCACCCTACATTTCAGAAGCTAATCATAAATTTATTTCCTTTTGTAAGATATTCTAGCCCTGTGGTGGTATACAAAGAGATAGCAAAATACATGTGATTTTGCTTTCTAATTTTAGAGAAATTAGAAATTTTCTTTAATAGACAGTACTTCTCACTCACTCCTAGTGTCTGAATGGCCTGCAGCAAAATGGCAAGCCTCTCAACACTGAGATGCCAGGGAATGAGATGGATGGCAATGTTATGTGTCAGAGCTCGCCTTGTTTCTGAGAGATCAGAATCTTTATTGAAAGAGCTCTCTTTTTTGATTTCCGGATCAGGCCCTAAGCAGTTGATAAGGGAGAATTACTCGGCCATTATCAGAAGTAGTTGTATTTTCACAAAGAGCTGGTACTGAACAAGAGTTTATCTCTACAAGACTGATAGAATTTGCACCGATTATAATTCAATCAGACACCTGAAACAGCACACACATTGGCTGTTTGGTGAGTTATGTGCAAACTTCTGTACTCCAGCCACAGCATCTGGGAAATATTTTTCTGTGGTCTAAATACTGGGAATAAATGTTAGAAAGTGTTGCTCTCTTGGTTGTTACAGGCTTTTTCTCTATAGAATCTATAATAACATTTCATATAAATGTAATTCTAACAAAATGCCATTACCCAAAGAGTCAGCTATCTGTGACCTTTGCAATTATTTGCTAAAACATTTCCAAAAGGTTTAACGTACATTTCAAAGTGTAATTCCTAGACTTCACACCAGTCTTATTAGCAGCTAATAGTTCTCTTCTTTGAAAATTGGGGAAACTGATAAATGAAGATCAAAAGTGAAGTCAAAATGAACTTATTTAAACACAAAGCTGCAATCCTATATTGAACACCAACGAAAAGGTCAAGAATGTAGCGTTCAGAGGTTCACTCCAGCCTAAAGGTAGCTTGGCGTTAGCTAGCACACTGGCTTCATCACCCATTAGCTATGAGACCTTGGGCAAATTTCTTAACTTCTCTGAATCTAATTTCCTCAGTTGTAAAGTAGGGAAAATGATTTATCTAATTTGTAGAGTGGTTGTACAGATCTAATAAAAAAAATTGCAATGCAAACAAATACAGTACTTGGCATGTGATAAGTAAATGATAAATATTACCTGCCATTTTTATTATTAACATAGAATGGCCCAAATTTAGAGAGTCAGGGGCCTTGGAATAAGTATACGCTATTATATTCTATAACCAAGTTCCCACCAATATTGTAATCTGATATTAATTTACCAACTATTATGTTTCTGTTCTGCCTTTACTTTCCCAAGTGCCTCCTTAGTTCATCTTCAAATAGAAGCACAACTAGAAAAGGACATGATGCTCTCACCCTGAGGAGGCATTTCATAGCTTTGCATTTTTACCCTCAGTGACATAGAAGCTAATGAATGATTGCTAGTGAGAATCGTCATAACAATCCAAGGTGTGGGCACGAGTTTTCTAAGCAGAATGTAGGGCTTGTAACTGCCACATTTTGCCACCTGCATTTAATCGTAGGTAAGGAAAATGGAATGTGAAGGCGGGGTTCTTCTCCATGTGACCTGGGTTTAGAAGCGATCACTACTTACTCATGCCCCTTTGCCAGCTTCAGGAAGGAGTTTGCTAAAAGAGCTTCCTAACTGGTCTTCCTGCTTGTACTCTGGCCTCCATTCAATCTAGTTTCAACCCAGCCACCAGAGGGACCCCTTCACTCTGTGGATCAAAGTGGGTTTATTTATCCCAAAGTACATTTTTTTATTTTAAAACCCAGCAGACCTTTTCACTCCCAAAGATTTGTAGTATTAATATCAAATGGCATGAAAATCTTATTATTTTTCTGAGCTAACATTTTTATATTCTTTTAGGTCACCAATTGTGTTCATTGTATATGTTTTGTCTTCTCAGCTGTACGATACATGTCTTATGCCTTAAGAGAGTAACTTCTACTCAAAGCTGAGTTCTTTGAGAAATTATCCATGAAATAGTGGTAACTGTATACACATAGTTTAATACATAATTTGATATAGTAAACACTGGATAATTCAGTGAGTTTTGTGTGTTAGACACATATTAAGACCTCTGGAAAATGAGCAAGATGATAAATAGTTACAAGGGTATTTTTGTAGCCATTAACCTAACAGCAGCATATCACGAAAAGAGATGGGGACGGGGGTATAGATCAAACAGCTGCAAAATCTAGGCTTCTACTGAATGGGCTTATAATGATGGAGTGGTGAAAAACTGGCAAAGAAAGGTCAACCAAGATAGCACTATAAGCCTTTGCACAGGCCTAAATGCATAAAGGTTCCAATAGCAGAAATCAGGAAGGTGGAAGTAGGGCAGTCTGGGCTGGGCAGGGCAGGGATAGGAGCAGTGGTATTGCCGTCAGACATACTGAATTTATTATTAATAGGACAGCCAATCAGAGCTGTTTCATAGACTACTGAAGATACAGGGCTGGAGCACATAGCTGAGCAGATGAGGAGAAGCAGGAAAGGAAAGTGACCCTTGAGAGTACCTACATGGTATCAGACACTATTTTAAGTGGTTAACTTCTGGAGTTAGAATTTAAATATCAGCCATCCACACATTAGTGATAGAGAAGGAGAAACATTCATGTTGAGCTTGGTTAGATACTAGCTCTACCATTTCTTGCTACGTAGACTTTGGGACAGTTTGCTTATTCTCTCTGTAAACCGTAGTTTCATCAATCCCCCAAAATGAGGATAATAATAATGTTTACCTCAAAGAGCCAGAATAAATGACATAACCCAGAAAAAGTAAATAGTATGGTACCTGAAATATAATAAAAACTCAATAAAATTAGTCATTAGTGAGGGAAGAAACAGAACTTAACAACTGGCTTTAAGGATGGTCCACATTAAAAGAGAGAAGACAGAGATACTAAAAACAACAGAAAAGTATTCAAGGAAATGAGAGAAAACCTTGAAAACACAGTGTTATGGGAATTATAGGGATAAGGGTTTTAAAGAAGAAGTTCTTTAGTCGAATTTAGTCATAAGAATTGATAAATGGACCATTCAGTTCTTCATGTAAGAAAAGTAAATTTGTAGACTTACCCAAAGTTGGTCATCCATGCCTGGTGGGTTCTTTTTGATAAAAGCACCATAGTACGTAGCAATATTCCGGTGATGAGAATATTTTTTCAACATGTTAATTTCCTGTTTGATTTCTTCCTCTTCATCCTATATTGGAACAATAAATATTCTGTCACAAGAATCCATGTCTTTAGTAGAATTCTTTTTTTCATCACCATCTATATCAACTATGTACTAAGTTCTTCCTTAAATTTTTTCTTCTGTGGTGATAAATAAGCATAATTATTATATAACTTTCTTTCCTGACTACAAAAAAATTTTCAAGACAACACATTGGCAATCCAAGGGGTCTTCTGTTTATAAAGCAAATAGGCATAGCATGCAACCTGCTGGGGGATGGGGCACAAAACACCTGACTCCTTCACCTGGAAAAGATCAAGGTAGCCAGGCTATTGAGATAAAATTCATCCCAGTCCTCAGGAAACTATGTCCATCGAATACCTATCACTGATATATCTAATATAGGAAGGATTGAGGAAAGTGGAAAGAAAAAAGTACAGGCTCATATTTAAAATTTAAGTTCATTTTCTTTGAAGTCTACTTTTATTGAAGTACGTAACTGAAGATGATGAAAGTCAGATGAGAAAGGGAGTGAGAGTAAGTTCCCTAGATCTGAGGAAGTCCACAAAGCAGGAGTACTCACCTCAAGTTCAGGAAACTAAACATGAAAAGAAAGGAGAAATGTGGCAGTGCTACGGGCATGAAAAGAGAGAACTCTCTACAGAGTAAGTTTCCTAGAACAGGTTTCATTCATTGTGAGCCTCCATTTAGAGTCCACCAACTCGGACCATTTCTAGACCTCCTGGCATCACTGATGGAGAGTGCATGTGTTCTCCCATAATTTTATTTTGACATGTACACGTCAGTTGCACTTTCAAATAGTATGTTATTTTCGATGTTGGTGGAAAAAAATTCTATCTCAGGAAAGTTGTTTTAGATAACACAGCAGGAATGACTATCCTGAGTGTAAGATATTGTCATTACCTAAAGACCACTCACAGTGTGTCCCTGTTTGTACCCTCGCCCACTCCAGCTGCTCGGCCTCTCTCCAGTATCTCTATACTGCCAGGCCCTCTGCAGTCTCTCATGTGATGTCTTCTTTCTCCTTCCCCTTCTTCACATGATTTCTCCTCATCGTTCCCGATCTAATCTAACTGACACTCCTTAGGGATGTCTTCCCAAATTCTCTCAGGCAATGTCAAGTTCCCTTACTCTATCTTGTCCAACTCTACACCCCTTCACATAGGTGCCATATTTGCCGGTATTGGTTGGAGGTATGGGTCATTCTGTGTCATAACTGCCCTTTTACCTGATGCTCTTCTCCATAGACTGTAAGCTCTCTTCTGTCTTCAGATCTCAGTTCCAGAGTCTCTTCCCCAGCAAAGCAATCTGATCTGCCTGACATGGTGGTTCTAGCCCTGCGGACCACTGTGTGTCTCCTGCTTTGTAGCACCTACCCAAACTGCAACCTGCATCTATCTGTCTAATCATGTAAGTCTCTCTTCTCTATCAGTCCATAACATATATAAACACAGGAATCCTGCCTGCTTGTGCTCTCTATAACAACCCCAGCACCAAGAAAAGTGTCTGTGAATAATGTGAATAAAAGAATAAATACCTCCAAAGGGCCCAGCCACTTACAGCAGCATTAGTGATGCTTGAAAGAAACTGGTAAGAATAAAATGAGGAGAGTGGTAAAATGCTGACATTTCTTAACCACGCAAAAATAAGTAATAAAAAAACAATGGAGATGTGCAAACCCAGGAGAACTGAACATGTTACACATCACATGGCTTAACTAAGTTGAAGACTAAGTAATCTCAAAATAGAATGCACGATTAGGATGCTGAGCTAAGGAGAAGCATGTGGCCCTAGTAGTAAAGGGGAATAGAGGAGTGAGGGGCCGGGACAGTGGTTACGGAAGCAGGTAGCATACTACTGACCAACAGATTCTTCTCTGTAGCTACTGAAAAATACCTACACCTTCCCTGCAGGCCTCAGGAGAGAATGACCTTCATAGAAGCCCAGCTTGTTGAAGGGTCCCTGCAGTATGTCTCAAATGTCTTACAATGGTGTGTAGTAGCTATTTTAAACTCACCATGTAGGGCCAAATCACTGTGGATGAAGGCAGATGTGAGTGGATGCACTTTAAGCAATAGAAGAGAAAATGACTCTGAGAGTTTCTGAGCTCAGCCTGGCATTGACAGTTGCTTGGACTGAAGAGGTAACTTCATGAGGCAGTAAAACACCAATCACTTTCCAACTGCAGCCTGACAGTCTCGGCTTCAGTCATTCCTAGTGAGAAGTCAGTCTGATTCTACCAGTATTTGCTGCCTACCTCCTAGGTTCTCAACAGGACAGTAAATGATGTAGGAGAATGGAGGGGAGGGGGAAGGGGAAGTACCTTAAAAAAAGCTTACCATATCGTTAAGAAAATAGAAACTTATGAAACAGCCAAATAATAGTGTAATTAAATATACAATTAAATCCAAAATAAATAGTATTAGAGATCAAAATGAAGTCAGCACATTGTCCATCACTTTGCCAAGGTAAACTGAGTGGTAAGACAACAAAGAAAGCATATGCATCGAGTCAGAAAAATGGTAGGAGGTGGGAGGCACGTTCAGTGTGGGCTCCACGCATTCTGGTTGTGTGATCTCAGGAAAGGAACCTACCTTTTGGAACTTAAGTTTTCTCATCTATAATGACATACACATTTTACAATAGTATTGTTTTATGTCCTAGTCTTTTGCGATAGTTAAATGAAGTATGTGAAAGTTGTAAAGTGTGATGAAAACATTATTATTAATCTTCTCAACCAAAAAATAAATGAGAAACAAGGATAGGAAGGCGGAGATGTAAGTAACTTGAATTTTAGGTTTAAATTGCACTGTATCCAAACACAATTATAAAACTACTGTGGGTTATGGTTATGCAGCTCTAATATAGAACTTTGATCATTATCTTACATGACCTTGTAAGTGAGCATAGAATTTATCAGGCCTTTGGGGCTGTTTATCCCAATGTCTAATCTAGGACAAGAATGGCAGTAAGTTATACAGTGAAATTGAAAAGGAAGCACTTACTATGACTACCAGACTCATTTAACCATTCAATAAGCAATCTACCCTCTCACAATACGGGTCATTGAAGGAAATAGGTTACGATAGTTTCAAAAGACAAAGACAAAAACTGAGGCTAGAAATAGACTACAAAGTTATAAGAGAAGGATATCTTTTATTTTGTAAATGGATTATTCTTATGTATTAAGAATTAAGCACAAAGATCAAGTTCACTGGGAAACTAATGACTACTGGGTCATAATGAAAAACAAAGTAATGCTACCAAATTGTCATAAATCTAAAAAGGGAGTATATTAATAAGTCAAGTCCAGTGCTGTAGGAAGAACCAAGCCTTCAACGAGAAGTTTTGCAAATCTAGCTAAACTGATTCTTTATGTAACTTCAGGCATGACATTTAAACTCTTCGAATGTCAGTTGTTTTCACCTGTAAAGGTGAATGAGAATACCTAAGTCTCCTATCAAGGCTTAGAAATGATTATGTGCTTGTTTCAGCATAGTTTTATTACCAGTGTAAAAAAATCATTTTTTCCTCAAGATCGCAATCTATTTATGGCTTAGTATTTGTGGTAAACTAAAAAAAAAAAAAAAAAAGGTCATAATATTTAGCAGCCTCCCTCATGAAGAGGTGGGGTCCATTTCCTACCCCTGTCTCTGGGCTGGGCCATATGACTTGTTTTGGTCAATAGGACATTAATAAATTGATGCAGCAGAGGCTTGAAAAGTACATGTGTGTGGGAGTGGTCCTCTCTTGTTGCCTGCAGGGGACACTTACAAGTGAGAAACCAGGACTGGCCTCCTGGAGGATGACAAATCATGTGAAGAGACGGTGACTTTCAAATGCAAAGAAATGGATGATTCCTGGTGATACTTTTAAGCCACTGTCTACTTCTGATGACAATATGATGATGATGACCATGATCATAATATACAGCCAAAGCCAACCTTATGTAATGTTCACGAAACACCAGAGGCTGTATTATCTTAATTAATACTTAACACAGCTCTATGAAGTCAGTGTTTTTAATGATCTCATTTTACAAATGAGGAAAACATGTTTCAGAGAGTTCATTCATATTTTAAATGTTAGAGCGCAGATTCAAAGCCAGGTTCGTCTGACTCCAAAGACAGTGCTCTTGATTCAAGACTGAAAACTCCCAGACGGAAGAAGGGCAATGATCCATGATGATAAAATCGAAGCTGCTAATCATGAAATAAGAGTTTAGGAGCATCGTAATCCAGGGCAGAAGGCAAATCTGCCTTTGGTCCTTCAATTAAAGGAGTTTGTTAGCACACAGTATTTGCTTAGGAATGATTTCAGAGGACAATAGAGGAATTTTAAACTGCAGATTTATTACACAGAAGAATACACTGTAAGTGCCTACAATATGCTAGGATTTAAAAACGGAATTAATAAGCCATTTAATAATAGGGTGCTCTATAACTAAGTTTGCCCAATATTTAGTTCTCAATCTATGGAACAGGAATAAAACTATGTAATTCTTAAAACATTCCAAGGGGCTGGTCAGTTTGAACTCTACAGGAAGTATGAGGTATACAGACACATAAATGCCACTATCTCCTAGACATATGGACACTGACTACAATCACTTCTGCCCCTGCTCATCTGTTGTGCTTTCCATAGCAGCTGCTGGCATTAGGCAGGCATTTGTGTTTACTTATCTATCATTCTCACCTTCGATGTTGACAAAATGTGAGAAAAAGTTGAAGAGAATTTATTGTTAAAGAATCACAGACTATTAGAATTTGAAGGGACTGCTGACATTTTCCAGGATGTGATTTAAATTTCTTAAAAAATAATTTGTTGTAGTGAAATCCTTTCCAACAGAAATTTTATTCAGGATACCAATAAAAAGCATCAACAAAAACTAGACTTTTAAAATCAATAAACATTTATTTTTATAAATTTGACTATGTAATATCTAGTTATAAAGTTTATTAATGACAACAGAGAGGTTGTTTTAGTGAATATAAAATTAGAATTTTTGAAAGAAGTTTAAAGTCACATAGCATTTTGCATTTGTTTTTGTTCTGAAGGATACAGAAAATCTACATTCCCTAAACTAAGTAATTACAAATGGTAACAATTACTTTTAAAGAGCATGCTTTGAAATTTTAGTGGAATCTTCAGAGTGAAAGACATTTTGCGGCGAATGGAGTAACCTTGCAGTACAAATTGAGAGGCTGCCATTTTTCAGTGCCCCTAAAGTTGGTATATAACATGCGATTTGAAGTTTGTTTTTTTAACATTTATTAAATGTTAAAATATATTATACATAAGAACTAAGCACGTGTGGATCCCCCAAAATTATTTCAGGTAGGGTTATGCATCTGCAAACTATATTTTTAAATCTAAGGAAATATACCCAGAGTGTGTCAATGCGTTGCCAAGACCACATCTTTTCTTTCTAGCACTGATAAAATTTAGGACTTTGCTGCAACACTCTGTAGGCAGCTCCTGGATTTGTTGTATATGTTAACCCTATGCTAAATAAATTCATTCAACAAATATTTAAACGCCTACTAAATCCTAGGCACAATGCTAAATGCTAATAATGTAATACAGCATAGGCATAACAGATTCAAGCTCTGCCACAATGTAACCTACTATAGTCTAGTGAGGAACACAGATGGAAATCAAAGAATGACACAGATGCATGAAAAATTACTAACATGGGAGGGACGGGTAGCTGATCTAATTGAGGGTTTCTGGGGAGACAGCTCTGAGAAATCTAAGTTTGAGTTGAATTCTAAAGGCCTTGTGGGAGTCACTCAGTTGGAAAGAAAGAAAAAGTGTGATGTGGTGTTAACTGAGGACTGAACCATTTTCCTGGCAGAAAAACAGTGATCGTCAAGGCTCTGTAGCTGAAAGAGGTATAGCATGTTATCTCCTATGGGAGTTGTTGGTGCCATGGAGAGAGAAATGAAAAATGTCTGCAAGAGACACCATAACAATAACAATATGCACTGAACATTGTGTTCTAACATTGTTCTCAAATGCTTTATAAATAACTGTATTTACTTCTCACACTAACATTATGAGGGAAATGATATTATCCACATTGGCACATGTGGAAGAAGGGAAGGTTAAGCAACATGCCTAGGATAAGAGAGCCATGAAGTTTCAAAATTAAGATGCACCCAGATGAGTGATAATTTGCACTTGCTCTTCTTTGCCATTAGGCTAACCTACTTTCTCTTACAAAGAAGTGGTGTCATTTAGAGGAGCAGATAACACAAGTCTGATGTACATCTTTCTCACCCAAGCTTGCACTAATTCATGACTTCCAAGAAAACAATGAATTAAAAAAAAAAAAAAGACCTATGCTGGAGTAATCCAGAAGTAAGTAGGTTTTTAACCCTAGTGATGTTGTCATTCATTTGGGTAATGTCTACTATAAATGAGGTGGCTTATACCTTCGATTTCTGTGGGCAGTTTGAATCTGAAAGCCATGCTCCAGTGATGCTCCCCCATTTCTCAATGTTATAACAGGGCTGTGGAGAGGGTGGGCACACCCCGACTGGTTGGATGTGAATTTCAACTCTGCTATTTACTCTCTGTGGGGCTTGGGCAGTTACTTAGTTCTTTGTGTTTTCAATTCCTCATTTGTAAAATGAATATAATAGTAGTGCTCCCCTAATGGGAGTTGTTTCGAGGATTAAATGAGTTAATATGTGTTGTATTAAGTACTAAGAACAGTGCTTGGCACATAATAAACAATCGATGTTCTCAATTTTTATTTTGATAATGACTGTTGTTATTATTATTATTATTATTACGTGCTGTGCTAGAAATCATTCTACTGAACTGTCTCCCTTAGAGAGAGGGGAGCCACATGTGCTTAGAGCAATGTGTCCCCTTGACTCTTCCAAACAACCTGAGATGGAAAGATTTTTTTCCCTTTTGTCCATCTTTAGCAAACATTTACTGAGTTCATTAACTATTGGCAAAGCACCCTACCAGAGGCTATTGGGAAAAAGCTACTTTCTTACTCTTCAAAGAGAGATGCAGACTGGTCATAAGCTTCACCTACAGGAATTCAGTAAATAAGACAGAAATAGAAACTCGGAGAAGCAGGGCTTAACAAGGATCATTCTGAAAGGCGAATCCCATGATGTTACCTTGCTAGTCAACTTCTGGCCCCCACACTGGCTCTAACAGTGGCTTGGGGGAGGGGCCAGAACATACAGCCTCCCGCCCCTTTAAAAAAAAAAACAACTCCCCTTACAGCTCTTCTATATATTGAATTTTTGCCTAAAACTATTTGATCAAAATGTTTTATTTGGAAATAAAATGTTTGAAAATCTCGTAAAGTCCTTGCCACAGCATTCAATTCCTCACAACCTGGCCCCAACTTGCCTATATTTACCTTGTATTACTCTCTCCTCAGCACTTTTTAATCTTAAAACTAATCTATGTAATAGTTTCCGGAACATGCTTCTTGCTCTCTCAGCCTCCATGCCTTGTCACAGGCTGTTTCCTTGACCAAGACTATCCTCATCTGATTGTCCCCCTAGGCTTAATTACTACCCCTCACTGACACGTTAAACTTTATAAGTAACTTTGTTTATGAATTTTAGAACTTAACTGTAAAATGGATTAGCTTTACTTATACATATTTAGATCAAAGTTGTGCTATAGTGAGCTCTACTTCAGACAAAAGATCACTTTTTCATCTTTGAATTTCCAGTGCCTATCAAGTACGTGTTTAGTAAATGTTTATTGAATAAATTAATGAAAAAAAACCCACACTAAATTAAACACTAAATACTCTTCTATATTAACTGAAGACCTATAGCAATGTGGTTAAGAGGATGGACTTAAAAGATGGAGCTAAAATGCTCAGGTTGAAAGATTCACTCCACCATTTACATGTCATGTTGAGCAAGATACTTAATATGCCTTGTCTTCTCTTCTCTATAATGGGACTAATAACAGAATTTGTTTTGTATGTTGTTGAGGAGATTAAATGAATCAATATATAGAAAGTATTTAAAAGAGTTCTGGCACATAACAATCACTCCATCAATGTTAGCTACCATTATTATTATTTTTGGCTGAAATATAAAAAATGTAACTAGAGAAGTACTTTGCTTAAGGACCAAATCAGCTTTAAATATATCCACAATAATGATATGATATGATGTCAGAGTGACAAAATTCTCCTGTTTTTTGCCTACCCTTTTCTTTAATAGCTCTCAGGTTTTTCTTTGAGGAAGCATCCTTCCCAACTCTTAGTTCCTGCGGTAGGTTCCAGAGTTAGGCATCTAACCCACATGTGGCTGAAGAGAAACAAGGATTGGTTCAGGAACGGTGACATGACCCACGATGGGCCACTGATATTCAGACTGGCACTACGGCTGGGACTAAGGTTAATGAAGTAATTTGAGCATGAGCCTGAAGCTGCTGTGGAGAATAAAATAGAGCCCAGAGATGGAAAGAGACAAAATTCCTAACCATATCATTCCTAATCACAACCTGGATCTTACTAAGTTTGTTTGTTTGCTTTAATATACACAGCCAATAAATTCTGTTTTCAATTTCATTCAATTTCCCTGGGGCTTTGGTGCTACAATAAAGTGTCCTGAGTAATGTGATCACAACCAGTCACCGTAAAGGTGAAACCCTATTATATTAATTTATTATCTCATTAAGCTCTACTTGGGCTTCACGCTATCATTGCAAAAGGACTAGTTTACACCAGGAATTTCTGTACAAATGAAGATGGGTATTTATCAAAGAAATCAGTCTCTTCACACGTGGTGGCCCAGAAAGCTGTAAATACAAGTGCTAGAAAAGTGATCCTCTGACTTTGGTGTGTGAAGCTCCTTGAGAATCTTGTATAAAAAGGCAGGTCCTGAGGCTTCATCCAGAAATTCTGAAGCAGACCCAGGAATCTGGATTTCCCCTGAGCGCCTCAGGAGTGCTGATAGTTCAGTGATACTAGTAGTCCACTATGAGAAACACTACCCTAAAGGGTACAATTTTGTTTAGATGCTATAGGCAAATTTAGAGTACCTAAATCCAGCTGGGAAGGCATCCCCCTGAAAGTGACGAAATGCAAAAGTTCCCAGAATTATTTCAGGAACTAAAAGGACTTCAAAGACTTAATTTGAATTTAAGTACTAATTCCAATGCAAATATTAGCGAATTTGGAAGTGTCTCAGATCTAAAACTGGAAGGACATAAGTATTATATTCAGTTCTCTCTGTGGTTATTTTTCATTTTTATTTTTTTAAAAAGTTATATAAAATAAAAACAATAATTTAAAATTGATTTCAAGCTTATGGGTTTATCAATTTCATTACAATAAACTATAGTGACTTTGCAGTAGATCATTGCAAACAATTAACAAAGATGACCTTTGAGAATTCATCTCAGTTTTTAACAGAGCAGCTATAATGAGCACAATTATAATAATTGGTAAGAAGCTTTTGCAGCATTCCATAATACACAAAAGACAAATAGCAAGATGAAATAGATTGTCTTCTGAGAGCACCACATGAGTTTCACAAAAGAAATCTTATGTTGACTAAGATGCATAAGGGGGTGTTACAAAAGTCATTTGATGCTGTATCAGACAACACGGGAATAAGAAAACCATTTCCTGATGTGTATCCATGTTTGTTTTTGTTCAGGGTCAGTGGTTACATAATGGCCAATGATGTGTCTAAATCAGGGAAACTATCCAGCCCTTTCAACAGGGGTTCCCCAAGAGAATTAACTCCAAATACTACAAAGCATCCATTGTATGCAATGGATCGACTCTGATAAATATTGAAAATGGCGTTAGCTCTGCCTCATCCTTGGGAGAACTGAGAAAATAGTCTCTCAAATCATTTTGTTGCCTTGTGAAACCCAGTTTAGAAAACCTGACACTCCTTAAACTGAATATACGTACTCTGGGATAAATAGCTGTGTAACGTTTTTGTTCTAAGCAAGGAGGTCTAGTAATAGTCAGTAGTTCACCAAGCAAATTAAAATCTCACAAACAGAACCAGAAACTAGAAAAGTGCAGGGCTATCAAGTTGTATTTGTGCCTCATCATACAAGTCTGTGCACACTTGAGATTAACGATGTCAGTGGAACTCAACTGTAGTTCTGCACAACCGCGCACTATAACTTTACAGCATAAATGTCTTGGACTTCATCCACAACCATTAGCTGTTAAACTGCCAAGTGCATTGCATTATATGGAGATTTCTATTCACTCCAAGAAAAATACAGTAGTAGGTCTTCAGCAAAATTACAAAATAAATTTTAATTTGTTCTGGGGAGCTTTGTAAAAGGTTTACACCTTTGTAGTGGGTTTCTGTGTGGACACTGATAGTATCTGATCTGGATTTTTGTGTCAGACTCTGCTAATTGACCCTACCAATATCCATTCTTTCTTCATTCCTGGCTAATAGAACCGGGATTTTAACTGCACACGTTGGTAGAATGAAAGGCTACACTTCCCAGATTCCCAGCAGCCAGTGAAAGCAGAAATAAGTAGAAACGTTGCATGCAAACAGAGATTTCACTGGAAAGGGTTCTCTTCAGCTATTATCCCACTTTTTTTTTTTTTTTTGCCTGCCAAAGAATATGATTAATGGAAATCCGACAACCATCTTGAACCATGGAAGTGACTTAATGTGTGGAAGCCATGCGTTAGAATGATGAAGCAGAAAGGTAAAAACATGCTTCTACTCCCCCACACTGTTGCCCTACATCCCTAGGCTGTCAACGATAGACTCCTTTAATATGGGAGAGTAAGACACTTCCATTATGTGTAAGCCTCTGTTATTTTGAGTATTCTGTTTCAGGTGGCAGAACCAAAACTTAATTATTATAAAAAATACATGCAGTTTCTTATTCTGTAAAGGCCAGGTGAATTAATAAGCTAATTGATTAAATATGAGAACAGGTTTGCAACCTCTGAAATTTGAATAATGTACTAAGAAATATAAAAGGAAGTAATACTTTAAGTGCTAATAAACATATGGGAACACAATTATTTTTACTGGTTAAAAATGTATATAATTTAAAGAAGAACTCAGATCAATAATAAGAAAAGGAAATCAGTACAATGTGTGATAGAAATGAAAATTAGTGACATCAGTATTATGGTAGATAGCATACAATATAATATACACTTATTAAATGTAACAAACTGGGCCAAAAAAGGTATAAATTGAAATCTGACATACAGACATATGGTGTTTTTTTAATTTTATTTTTGTATATTGGTTCTTGATACCTTTGTGTGCCCAATTCATTCTATGTCTATTTACATTAAATAATCCACTTCTGGGCTGAATGGAAGACTTTGGTCTTTTAGCTTTCATGTACAGCAGACAGACATCTTAGAAAAACCCCAGGACAATAGAAAATCATTTACATGCTTTTGATGTCCAGTGAGTCCTTTCAAGTCTGATTTTTGCTCTGTATTCTTGAAAATACATTAACATATTTTAAATAGACCTAGCAAAAAGGATTGAAAGCATAAGATTGTATTTCAAATAAAGTCTGTTCCTTAGATTGCTTTTGATCATCCAGGGAGAAGTTCTGTTTCAGTGTTGCTCTAAATAATAATAAGAATTTGTGGTTATTGTAATTATTTTATTGCTAATATTTTGAGGAGGAAAATAGTCATGTTAAATATCCTACTAGGACTTTAGAGCTATCCAAACTCTAGTCTATTCCAGTGATGCGTGGACGTTTGAGAAAAACGTTAAGACCCATGTCTTCTGTGTAATCTCAGTATTATTATTTTAATAACTTCAAATCCTGTTCTGTCTTCAAATGCAAATATCCTTATTGTGTTTATGTAAATTACTTGCACAAATTATTTATTCTTTATTCAAATTACATAAGGCAGTGTGTAGGTATCTAATATAATTAGAGTGATTTACCCATAGTCTTCTCATTCAGCTGTCGAATACTCTTGTTTTTATGTTAAGCACAAATGTGGAAATATCTTAGATATTTAAAAAATTATATTTCCAAAAAATAATTTTTTTCTATCACTAACTTCTCTATTACAAATATATAGCTATTGAGGTGGCAAGATAAAGATACCTTACCCCTGTGACATCCATAACCTTAATGGCTGCAAGCTGGCCCGTTTTGACATGACGACCCTGTACAGAAAAAAATAAAATAAGATTTTAGTTCTGATAAGCATTCAGTTCTGACTGTAAAGAACAATATTATTGGATTAATGTTACAGAATACCAATGGAGACGACACACACACACACACACACACACACACACACACACACGCATCCTAAATGCTTTGAAGATCAGTTTCTATTTGGTGTTTATTTTGTAAAATACCTCCATTGCTCTGTCTTTGGGTTTATTTTCACAGTGGCTGACAAATTAAATAAAAAAGGCAATGCTGAATAATCTGGTTTTACTTCCTCTCCAAGGTGAATTTATACGGAAGGGGAGCTAGAGCTGGGTGGAGGAGACACAAGTATCTCCTCAGTCAGAAAAAACTCACTATATGAAATAACTTTCTTTACTTTGATGATGAAAACATCTTGTATTGTAACACTCTCAACTGGACATTATTCTGCTATTATTCACTTGAGACTATTAATTTATCTTTATCTTAAAAGGGGGCCTAGAATAAAACAGATAGCAAGCAATCCAAATTCATGATCAAAGAGACAGACAGTTGTTGAGCATAAGCAACTGCTTTCCCAAAGTGGGTATCTTTGGTCTCTGGAATCAGCGTGAAGCATCAATCATACAGAATCAAAAGAAACTAGGGTGTCATGAGGGGGCAAACCCGGAAGAGAAGCTTTCTCTTCACTTGCTCCTTGAGAAACTTAAAGTCTACATTTGACTCTCAGTAGCAAAGATGGTCAATACCCATTACTTCTAAACATATTTTGTATATGGGTTCTAAAATACATTTTACCTACCACTGCTTTCAGGCAGTACGATATTGCTTCTGAAACCAGCTGGGTTAAAATTCCAGCTGTATGACTTTAGGCAAGTCTCTTTACCTTTTAGGCATCAGTTTCCTTATCTGAAAAATGAAAATAATAATAGTACCTAACTCCTAGTATTGCAGTGAGGATTAAATTAGATAATGTATAGAAAGTGCTTGATCATGCCTAGCACAAATTAGCTGTCAGCAGATGCTGCCAATAATTATTTATGGCTCTATCTTATGATTCATTTTAAATATTGTCTTCCTTTCTAGGTTATATGTTTCATGAAGGCAAGGACCATGTCTCATCATTGTATTTCCAGTGCCTGGAATACTGGGTGCCTATCCCATAGATGGTGTGGCATGTTTATGCAAGTAATAGAGGCGTTTACACTTCTAATGGGTAGAGGTGATAGGCGACTGCCCTTTTCCTTCTCATATATCTCAGTTTTTCACATCTTTTTACTCTGATTCTGATACTGCTTCCTTCACCTTTCGACCCCTATTCTGCTTCTTCCCTCCCCCCCCCAGGAGGAGACATTATATCAGTAATCCAATATGGTCACAGGCATAGCCCTCATACTTATTTCAATTTTCAAGAAATTGAGGGAGGGGGCTGGAGTGTTACTGCACAATGAGCCCTGGCCCAGAATCCAGGGGCCTGGTTCTTATCTGGGTTCTGTCCATGATAAGCAGATTCATCTGGGATCTCTTTCCATCCTAAAGAGCATTTGGAAACTTAGTTTTCACAACGACTGAGTGGGGAAATAGCGCTACTGCCGTTAGGCGTCCAGGGGCCAGGAATACTAACTTGCTGCAGAGCGCGGGTGACTCTCACACAGCGAAAAGCAGCAACTGCGCCCTCTGTTGATAAACAGTGAATGATCTCAAGATTGTACAGGTCTGTGATGTTGTAATGATGACCTTAGCAAAAAAAATAATAATCAACAGCTTCTGTTTGGGAATGCGAAGTCTTTAAGGTAAGAGCCATAAATCATACCTCAAACAATGGTTGTTTCTCTACTAAAGCACTGAAGGAGGGTAGAGGAGCTGTGGACAAACACAGAGGGCCTGGCCGATGTCGTGTAGCAATTCACTTTGGAATTCTTTTAATGGTGCCATACAGCCTGATAAAAGCAAATGCCTGCATGTGGCTCGCAGGGCCCTCTAAGAACTAACCCCCTTTCTGCCATACCACCTGGGTAGGCCCCTCCTTGCTTTTATTCTGTAGTCCTTGAGATGAAACTGTTTGTGTTTTCTAAATGTCCTGTACTATTTCTTATCTTTCTGATGTATTTTCTTTGGGATGCCCTTCACTTCTTGACTCCCCAGCAAACTTTTTCTAGATTCAACTCAAGTTATCACCTCCACTGAAACCTCACTGTCAATCTCTCTTTGATTCTGTGCAAACAATGAATATGTTCATGTTTCTATTATTGAATTGAGCCCAAAGGGTCAATGGTCCCCTTATCCCTTTTGTTTTTCCTTCCCTCTCTCTCTTCCTTTCCCTCTGGCTTCATTTGCAGCAGAACCTCTCCCCTCCAAAAACAATCTTATTAAATGGAATGCTCCTGGTTCAAGCAGAGGCTTGACCAGCAAAGTCTGGTCAGCTCTGCCTCCCAGCTCCTTCTCTTGTGAGAACCCCCAAGGAACCTCTGCCAACACAGTTTAAGAAATGTTGCACTTGATTTTTAACTCCTTAAGAAACAGGGAATCCTCTCTGAGTGAATACTTTGTTTCAAGGACAAGTCAACACATAGTTCTTTATCAGCAGCATGGAGCTGAGCAGATCAAGTCTATGGCACTGGCTCAAGGCCAGGGAACGGACAAGGTACAAGCAATCCACTTTACATTTCAAACACAAGGCAGTAGGCAGTTCTTGGTTTGAAATAAATTAAATCTCTGCTACTTTTTAAACTTAGGGTACCTGGTTGTTTTTGCTTCTGTTTTAGTAACCGCTATAATTTCACTGAAGGGAACACTGGGAAAGAAAATAACCCAACTTCTCTTCCATTTTAAATTTTACTTCCAAGCTGAAGTAATAGTTCTCGATGGGTCTGACGGATAACTGAATAATACAGCTCAGGGATAGCAGGTTCAGTTTAAATGAGATCTTGGCAATGGAACAATTAGCAGCCTCAGCTCAGTCCCAGGCAGAGGCATTCCCCATGCTCTGGAACAGGAAGGCTGCTGAGCTGTCAGCCTTTGATGGGGCAGGGCCACAAATGAGGCGGCCCAGCTTGAGTTGCCTTTTACATCACTGGAGAATGTCAAACCAAATTAGGATCCAGATTAAGGCACACTTTGAGGGAATGGCCAGGAGTCAGCTGACCTAAAAGATCACTAGAAACCTGGGGCACAGCCATTGTGAAGACTGTTTAAAGAAGCAACTTCATAAAATCACAAATAAATTGGGAAGGAAGAGCCCCTCAGGCGCTTAATCCAATATATTCTTTTAGAGATGAGGCCAAATCTCACAACTAATGAGGGCCTAAACCCAGGACGCTTTCTCCTCTGTCCTACTTCTGCAATCTGGCTCCTGAATATAGACATTCTTATCACTAAAATGTACAAATAATTTTTAAACAAACTTTCTTTTCATATTTTATTTAACTTGAGTTAAACATCGAACCATTTCTCTCTTTCATGTAGAATTAAAAAAAAATTTTTTTTAATTTAAAGGCAAGGCAATAAGAGGATATTATTCTAGGAGAATTTTAAAGTGAAAATTTAATATTACTCCTAATTTTAAGTTATTTCTATTTGTGAGAGAAATAATAAATATAAACCTGGGCTCTATCTCATTTCGAATCTAAAATACATATTCAACCAAGGACTAAAAATTAAATTCTGGGGAGCGGAAAAACATCAAAAGAGTTAAAAAAATTTTCTCCACAAAAATTAGAAAAAGATATCCTATCAGATTATAGTTGCTGAGTTATTTATTAATTTAAAAAAATGAAGATTTTTGTCTACTAAAATAACAAATAATAACAAAAATAACAGAATAAATCTAGAAAAACAAAACTGAAATTCCAGCAGGATCTAAAGCATAGTGTCAGTCATGTCCTCAAGAACAAAAGGCCTGTCCACAAGAAAGGAGGAAGAAAGGGCACCAAAAAGGGGAAAGCAGAGACTGTGGGGTCACTCAGAGCTAGTGCGCACGGGCTAGCCCAGTCCTCCGACACACTAACTCACTCTGCCCGCCTTCTTCCTTTCTTCTCCCTCATGTTTGAGCTAAAGAACTATGCTGATTCTTGTTCTATATAGAATAACTCAAAAATCAAGGTGAAATTCAAATCGCTCAAGGATTATAGTACTCTACCCCTTCACCTCCTCCCCAAAATGAATGCAAGAGAAAAACAATGGTTTCGTCTGAATAGGCATGTAAGCCTCTGCTCTGTTATTGCTATTATTTATTTTCTAAGCAACAGCAAGATGGCTTTAGAGCTGTGAGCCTGAGGCTAGCCTGGAAGAAAGAGTACTTTCATTTCTAGGTCACAGAAATACATTTGTTTCTGTCAGAGCATATGAGCAAACTGGGATTGTAGAAAATGCAGACACTCCACCCACCATCTCCTTCCCCACCTCCAAGAACTCACAAACAGGTAGAGTGTTTTTAGCTCTTCGTGCTCAGCTTAGATTAGATCTCAGAAGAGGAAGACCTCTGCAATTTCCTGATTGCAAGTGAGGGCCCTACCGTTGTGTTTCCACAGCATCCTACACTAACCCCACTGATCATATCCAATGCTGCGATTTTCAAAATGTGTATCACAAGAACCATGAAAATAAATTAACTAATTTATTAACAAATTTAGAAAAAAAAATCACAATGTAGAACATGTAGCAATAGCAGCTATTGTTTCATGAATCAAATATTATGGTTACATCTGTCTATCTATCTATCCATCCATCCATCCATCCACCCATCCATCATTGATGCTGTAGTACATCACCCAGATTCTCCCTTTAAGACTGTCACCCAAGGCCTTTTCCAGTAACTGCCTCCAGCTAAAAGAAGACTGCCCAAGGTCATGTTTCCTCCCGAAGACAGCGGATTCCAGTGACAGGAGTATAAGGGTCCAGCCCTTTTGTCTTAAAGTGGGACAATTCTGAAGGGCCACCTCAGCTCCTGACGACTTCAAAAAATGGCTGAGGTCTTTGTTGATATTGCATTACAGTCAAACTCCTCCCTCTGCACAATTCTACTGTCTTCACCGATGTAGATCCTAAGAACACTCCCCAGTAAAATGCCTGCACATAAATCTCCATCTCAGAATCTGTTGCCAGGGGAACTCTACCGAAGACAGTTGGTGCCAGGAATGCCCCAAAGAAACAGGCTCTCAGAGTAGCTGTCGGTGAGACTTTTATCACTGGTGGCAGGTGGCTTACTATACCCTTGGCACACTGTAGCAGTGTCACTGTCAAACGATCACTAGTGGGCAACTAGAGTAGGATACAGGAGCCAGGTGAGTCCAATATTTCAGACTTTTGAGAGGTCCAGAGGAAATACAAGTTTTTAAAAAATGGAATCAGATGGCTTTTCCTGAGAACCACTGATGTCCTGAAGAAAGACAGTGAAACACTAAGGGTGATTAATCATCAACCAAAGGCAATGTGTGAAAACCATAAGGGAAATGAAGTTCAATCCTGAGATCTGTACACTGTCTTCAAAAGAGATGAGAACATCGCTTCTGTAATCTGAGAGTTCACAGGGACAGGGGTTTGAGGTTTTAAGTGCATCGACTTGGATGTCTTCATTCCATTTTTCAGAGTTTCGTTCTTTCCCAATCAGGCTTGAGTTGACCATTAAACCTTTTCTTCTACCAGGATCATTAATTCCTGGGTCTAGTCCTCAGCTTTTTCTACTTTCTGGCTACAGAAGGTAAGAGTCTTTGTATATGCTACCTGATTTGGGGGGTAAATGAACAACAGCAGCAGTCAAGCCAGAGAAAGTCACATTGAGCTCTGACTTCTCAGGAATGAGGGTCTGGCTCATCCAAACAAGTCTGCCATATAGACCAGCAAAGATGCTTACCAAAACAGGGAGTAAAATGGGAAGTAGAGGAAGCAGCTGATGATCATCAATTACAAACATTAGACAACATGCAATGGTGGGGGTTTATAACCTTGCCTAGGAAAAGAGCATAGCCAGAATCCTAGAGGAGCTGTTTATGGAACTTATTAAACAAAGCAAGTGGATCCAAGCATCACAAGGGATTGACTAGTGTACACTGTGGTGTCCCCCTCAGTCCCTCCTTTAGCACTGAAGTTCACTGAGTGTCTCTCCAGGAACTTCCCTTAGCCAAAGACAGCAGCTGGACCCAAGGTCATGCTTGCTGCCTAAGGTAATGCCCCTTACCTGGGGGCAGCAAGCATTCAGTGATTGGTTGATGTAGGAATATACAAGCCTACATCTGTTATATCAAAGTGGAACGACATTGAAGGGCCATCTCAACTCCAGAGCTGCTTTTTGGGGGAGTGCCCCAGGGTTTTATAACTGCATTCAACTCCTTCTTCTACCCAAATCTGTCTTGACTCTCTCACAGGTGTTGATATTGAGAGCACTCCCAAAAACACTTCTACAAGCAAGTCTCTGTCCTCAGAATCTGTTTCCTAGGGAACTCAGTCAAAGACTCTACCTACTTACCTATCCACCTACCTACTATCTACCTACCTATTACTATGTATATTCTTGGTAAGAATGTAAAATAATATATTTCGTACTGGATCTAGGCTAAAAGTTTAAGAAAAGCTCTGACCTAAAAGATGAATAGAATAAACTAGGTCAAGCATTGAGGAGTATACTCTGGATAAAAAGAACACCATGTTCAAAGGTCCTGTGGTGTAGTTATTAGAGCATTTAAGTAACTAAAAGCAGGCCAGAATGGTTGGGGTAGAGAGTAAGTGTCTAGTGAGTCCATGCAGGGTCTCAGAGGCCACTTTGAGGTCTGTTCTTATCCTAAGACCAATGGGCTAAAGAGTTTGAAACAAGGATGTAGAGTTGTCAACTTCGTTGTTTGAAAAGATCACCTAGGGGCAGGGCAGAGAACAGAGGAAACCAGAAAAGATGATGGAAAAATAACAATTATGCTACTTAGTAATTCATTTGAGAGATGGCAGCTTGGACAAGGATGGAAGTTACAGAGAAGGTGAGAAGTGGATCGAGTCCAAAGAGATATTCAGAGGATCAAATCAACAAGATTTGGGAATGAACCAGATATACATTTACCCCATACTTCCCACAGCGCTTGTCACAGCAGGGTCTTAATAATTGCTAGATAACAGACTGAATGAAGTAGAGAGATTTGAGGGTTGTATTCAGGTTCTTGGTCAATACCATCTATACGTCCACATCAGTTTCTCTCATTCCCCCAAACCGCCCATATTTCAATTCAGCCACAAAACGTATAGCAGCAGATGGGGTGGGTTGTATGCAGAAATTATAATCATTTCACCCAAAATAAATTGGAAGATGAATTTAGTGGATGAAGTTCCTTTAAATTCTGTAGAGAGGCTAATTTACCTCTCCACAGATCACAGAGAAATTAGAAATTGGTTTTAGCTCTCCCTCTGAACTATGATAATGAGAATGAAGGTGAAATCTGGTTTTCTGCTCATAGTTAAAATTTAAGATACCTCCTTGGACATCTTCAGGAATGTTACCTTTCTTTGATACAACTTGTCTTGAGGCAAAGAGGTAGACAAGACAACTTTATGAAAAGACTCCAAAAATCCTTATGATCATGGCTGATCCTGGAACATGGATGTTCACAGAATATACCTGGCACAATGTCTTCTCCTAGGGTTTTCCCAGGTTAAATGAGGCCTCTATTTTTCCTTGGCCGGCATATGCCATTTATCCATAGCTTAAAAAATCTTCCTCTCTATCCAGGCAGAGCTGTGACCCTGGCATCACTGCTCCCAGACTGTGGCAAAGATGAAGTAAGGTACTGATTCAGACAGTTCCCAAACAACAGCTCTCCATCTCAACACCACTCACCTCTTGGCACCTCTGAGAGCAGAAAATGGATCGTTTTCAAGATGGTTCAGGGCTGGCTTAAGTGAGAACTGAGGCTTGCTCACAGACACAGGGTGGGGAAGAAAAGACTGTGTCTCATTTTCCTTTGTTAGAAATGAGGATTCCTCCATCTTCATGGCTGCCAGTTTAGCTCAGTTTATAAATCAAAATGGATGATTACGGGAAAAAAATCAAATAGTCACAATTTTTAGCAGACAGTAGTTAATGTATGCAGATTCTGTGGCAGGGAGCCTGATGCCTGTACCCAGGAAAGGCACGCGCAGCTGAAGTGACAGCAGTAACGAGGCAGACAGGCTGTGGGGTGACAAGAGCTCAAAAAAGTAGCAGAACCAGTGTCTTGGCCATGGCCTTAAGCCAAGAACACAGTTCCTAGTCACCTTCTCTCTCAATCCCCTAAATGAGCACATAACCAAAGATTTTACCAGCACTCCTCTAATTTATGCCACAGAATTACCATGATCATTCGTGGCTTTCAAACAGTAATTTCTGGGAGGACTAACTCGCTAGATATGGGGTTTCAAAGGATGGGGATAGCATACGAGCATGCAGCCAACTCCTCGGCCTCCCCCAATATTCCATCCTCCCCGCTCAGCGCAACAGCCTTCTCTGTCCCCTGAGTCCAGGGTGCTACCTGGGGATTTAGATGCCATTTAAAAGCCCTAGTTCCTGGATACCAGTCCAGGATGAAGTTTACACCCAACTTCAGTAAAAGGATGAAAATAAGGAAGATCCTGTGGTGAATTTTTTCAGAAAGCCAGAGGTATTCGATTCAAGCAGGCTTCTTAAGTTTTGTTGGTGTTAAAATGTCCTTAAATAATACTTCTTAATTTTAAAAAGAAAAAGTAAACAACCCTACGTTGATCCCCAACAGTTGTGTTTGTTTTTTACTGGAGCAGCAGGTTGAGATTGTAGAACTCCAGGCACAAGTGTTTTAGAATACCTGGGTACAGTATAGCAGAGAACAGTAATGACCTTAAGATACAAAGATGAACTGTTTTCGATTCAGTCTGTAAAAGGTTAAATGTATCAGCGTACACCCCTAATAGCTTACAATGGCCTGTGTGAATTGTACTGGAAGCAAGTTCTCTTCTCCGAGTTCCCTTAGTTTCTGGTGTCTCTGGACCTTCAGTCCGCCAGGCACAAGGCTCCTGTACACTAGAATCAAAAGCTCCTCAAAGGCAGGGACCCTTGTCTGTTTAATCCTCTGACATACCTGGGACAGTATCTTGCAAAGAATGGGTGCTAAATCATACCAGGAAACATGAAGCTTCTAGTCCCAGTGGACCTTGTAAGCGACCTCTGATCACAGCAGAGAGACTCTGGTGATCCAATCAAAGGCTTAACCTGGGAAAAGCTTGACTGAATTTAGGGAAATGCCTACTTAAATGTGGCAGAGCTTTACTCAAGAAAAAAGAGAGTGTGAGAATGTCTCCTAGAATCATAACTGGAGGAAGAAGCCACATGGTCTGATGTGAGTGTTTTGCTCAAGAACGCTTTGCTTTTGTTTTCTTTTCCAAGTGTTAAGTAACACACTGGACCACAGGAGTGAGCCCTGGAGACCTGGGCAGATATTAGCATTCTGCATTTCATAATCTCACAGTTTATCTGAGAAAAGGCTCAGGGAGACAAAGATATAAGAGAAAACAAGGCCCAGACACTGCCCTGCTATAATTCTTCCATCTCTGCCTCCCCTTTTCCTGGGAGAATACTAACCCAAGGTAGGACAGATCCAACTGTTCTTGAGGAAGGGCAGCTCATTTTTCTAGAGTTTGAATCAATATCTCCCTCTCTAAGGCCTATTTTATGAGGCAACTCTGTCTTCTCCTCTGGACCTCTGGCAGACTCTGCTCACTCCATCCCACCTCCCAGCTGCAGATTAAAAAGATATATTATGTCCTCTCCAGGCCTTGCATAGGTTTGTCAGTTACAGCCTGACACTGGCCCCCACCCCGGGAGATTTACAACCACCTGATGGGGAGTGAGCGGGGCTGGCTTTGTACCAGGAGGCACCATAGGCATGGGGGCAGAGATAAATAATAATAATGAAAAGACACTGCTGCATTTCATTTCACCTAATTTATGGCTTCAATAGGAAACCAGTCCACCCACAGCGCCGTCTGGGTCACTTAATAACAGAATGTCTGTGGCAGCAATAAGAGCAGGTCTCAAAGCTTGGAGCTGTGCAAGAAGAGAGAGGACTGCACCGGTGTCTTGAGAAAAACAAAGAGAAAGGACCACAGTGTTCCCAGCTATCATTCTTGGGGCGGCAGTAACACAATCAGGGACCCATTTGACTCTTATCGGGGCTGTTGATGAATAAACTCTCTCTCACAGTGTCCTCAAACCTCCCGAAGTTTTAATTAAAACAAAAGAAATGTCAGCAGGAGAAGCACTGGAATATAATTAGGGCCCACCAAATCTAAAGTAATACGGGAGGAAAAAAAAGACTAGTAATGAAAGAGAAGCTTTCATGTTCTTACTGAATCCCTGTTCTGTTGCTGACACAAAAATCAATTTCAATAGGCTTTAGTTGTAACTAAGCAGGAACACAGGCGACAGATGAAATTTAGTGAGCAATTTACTGGAATCATAATGATTGCCATGAAAAAAGGCTACAATGAGTGCTCCCATCGAGTGCCTCCTCAGTAGGAGCTCTGTAAAAGTGTGTGTGTGTGTGTGTGTGTGTGTGTGTGTGTGTATGTGTGTGTAAGTATGTAGATATACATACAAATGTAGATGTAGATATAGATATAAATATAAGTTTCGGAGGATGGACTTTTAAACAGTTGTATATGTTTTATCCCAAAGAAAATGTAGTTAAACTCTCTCTACTTCACATCCTTGAAGAGCAATTTTGGCCCCACCTCCAGGAGATACTTGGCGTTGTCTGGAGTCATTTGTCGAATGGCACAACTGCTGCTCCTGATATCTAATGGGTAGAGGCCAGAGATGTTACTAAACCTTCTATAATGTACTGCCCTGCCCCCACGAGAAATTATTGGACCCAAAATGTCAATGGGGCCAAGGCTGACAAACCTGCTTTAAAAGAATCCGACATTTAATAAGTGCTCAATGAATATTGGATTTTATTAAATGTCATATCTCCCAAAGGCACTAAGTTTACAAAGATCAAAAGATAAGTTCTTGCCCTCAGGGAATTTCCCATGACGGGCGGGGGTGGTGGGAGATGAAGGTAGCATTGTTCCTTCTTTGCTTAGCACCTTTACAAATGAGAGGCATATTTCTCAAATTCCAACACCCATGGCCCTTTAGAGCACAGGTGGTACCAACAGCGATGAAACCACCTTCCATTCGGCTTTTGTATGTGCAAAGGCCAATTCTAAAATCTTCACTGTCTCCCAATTAAGCAGGGTTCTCTAAAGTCAAAAAAAAAAAAAAAAAAAGCTGAGGAGGTAGTATTGGGGTTAAATAGAATTTGGTTTATGATATTTGACACAACCCTAACATTTTTGCTAATTAATTAATTTTGGAAAGACATCCTATTTTCATTTCTCAAAAATTTCTAGGTCTTCTCCATGACTCTTCATAGTGTACGTGTGTTCTTTCCCTCCACTCAAATGTTTGGTTGTAGTTTTTAACTACTGGCAGCTTGATTCAGGACTGCATTATTTTGTTTATTTAAAATATAAATCATGATAAAACTTTAAATAAAGGTCAGTTACATAAGAATAAAGGTGTTTCTCTTTATCCAACAAAAGTTCTTCAAATGAAGGAATATAGGAATCTTTCCATTGCTGTAAGTGATCTGTTTCCAAGAAATAAGGAAAACAGAAAGCAAACTTTTTTAGAAAGAATCAGATGAGCACCATTATATTAGTGTTGACCGTTTACCACCTTTTAGGTCCTTAAGGATTAAAGAACTCAAGCTTCTTGAACGTGGCTAAGGAGAGCATGCAGATATGGATCCTCCGAAGTGAGAGGAATGATGATGGCACAGTAGTCGATCCATCTGCAAAAGTGGAAGACTCAGATCCCCGCAAGGGCTGAGACTGTCTTGCCCCCCAGCAGGAGTCTTCTGTGTCAGCACAGACTGCATCAGCAATTGTGCTTTCCAAGCGAAGGCCTGCAAATCCTTTTTTGGGTAGGAAGGCAAGAGGACCAAAAGGACATTTGAAAACTGAAAGCCATTTTATAAATGCAGGACAGCTCTTACATATTCGTCATCTTTCAAAGTGGTAGCCAGCATGGACTATGGCAATTTGTCAGCAAACACATCATCCCTGGGAAACTAGTGGCTGGGAGTAAGTACTCTTGTGCCTCTCAGAAACCTATATCCTCCCTCCAACAACAATGCCGAGAATACTTTTGTCTAAAATCTTGGAGGTGGGGAGGTAGGAGAAATATGATGATACCTCGAGAAAAAACGACAGCTCTTATAAGTAAAGATGACATACCCAGAGCTCTGGGCAAGCTAGACCAGTCAGTCCACTAGCTGACTAGTTAGCAAATGCATTGATTTGCAGCTAAATTTAGTTGCAATCCAACTGTGACCTGTCAGGTAACTTTCTCTCAAGGAGGGTGAGGTTTCCCTGACTCCAGTGAAATTCTTCCCTCCCAACACATTTTCCTGCCTCCAGCTTAGATTGATTGATGAGAGACTGTGAGAAGGGCAAGGAGAGCATCTTGCTGACTTTTCTGACAATCTTCTCAAGCAGGGATTTCCCCTAGTCCATGAGAAAATCACTCATCTGAGCTGGAGCTTCGAAAGCCCTACAGAGGAGTGTGGAAGTTCAGGGGATAGGATTTGAGGGAGGTGTGAGGTGCCCTTGCATGACTTCCTGGGTTCAGAGTTACTTTTGGTCTATAGTTTCCTCATCTGTAAAACAGGTATGAAAAAATAAGGATTAAATTTATCTGTACATAAACACTCGGTATAGTGGCTGGGTAATGATGATATTGCAGTGATTTTAGTGTTACTATGAGGTTCTATTTCTGACCTCATCTCCTGCTACCCCCTCGCTCCATTATTCGCCACACATTTACACTTTTCCTTCTGTTCTGTTCCATTGCTTCCTTCAGATCTTGATTCAAAAGTCATCTCCTTCACAGGTCCTCTCCTGGCTATCCTGTCTAAAATTTCAACTCTGCCCTAACTCTCACTATCCTCCTTCCCTGCTTTACTATCATCTAACAAATTATATGATATATTTACGTATCATGTATACTGGACATTTCTCTCTCCAGAATGGAGGTGTCTTAAGGGCAAGCACTTCCCTTTGTCTTGTTCATGCCTCTATCTGCTGTAGCAGAGCAGTGCCTGCACTCAATTAATCTGTGCCATAAGAATGAATTTCGAACCTCCTTGTGGAAACTCTTTTTCAAATCCTTCTGTCTCTTTTGTAGAAACCATAGCATCTCTTATTTGAAGGCATAACACCTCTGATAAAACAAGCACTGTCATCAATTGATTTGGGAAACTGGGGCTCAGAGAAGCAAATTTTACAGGTCATATTTTCCTTTCAGATTGGCCTGGCATATAATTAAACCAAGCAAGAATGTATCATTACCTTCTTTTTAAAAATATATATATTTAAAATTCTCCCTAAAGCTTAAAGGGTAAAGAACAGAGCTATAAATATAAATGTCTTACAATCAGAACTTATTTTATTTAGAAAGATTTATTTGTGTTAACTATATATAATTGTTTTATTTAGATATTAGCAGCCTGGTTATGTAATATTGAATGTTGAAATGCTGCTGCTAGCAGCAGTCAATGGATCAACCTTACAGGTAGCAATTAAGGATGAGGTTGTGCTTTTTGAACCAAAGAGAACATTGATAACCTTTCCTTGACACAAATGTGGAAAGATGGACCTAGCAGCTTCGCCTCAACCTTTCAAGTCTCAATCAGCTAAGGTCACCTGCACAAAAGAATGAAGAATTGCCTTTCTTTCCTCTTCCATTTCCAGCTGTGGAATATGTATCAACATATGACCAAAGACTCAAATATCAAATCTAATTTAAACCCAGCTGCCAGGCTCTGATTTGCATTACCTTGGGCCTTAGATACCTGCCTATTACCCAGAAGATCAATATCAATCTGCATTTCTTTGGCATTTAGCTTAGCAATCTTGTGTTTGCAATATTCATGGTTTATTTCATTGGTGGCTTCTGTCTTTAGAATGGATGGTAAGAAAATCAAAATGGTGCTCATTTAAGCAAATAACTGAACTTAGACTTTTAATTATTTAAATACAGCTTATGATATCTCTGGAATTCTTAACCAGAAAATGTTTTAGATTTAATAAATCATTAAATAATCATAATTTAATGCCAATAATAACAATACAATGTATTAATTTACTAATCATTGATGGACATTCAACAGTTTATAGATCTGACTACTGCGAAATACATGAGTGTATATATTACGTTTAAAAGCTTAGATTACTTTTTTAAAAACATAAATTTGTTTTTACATTTTTAAATATATTTTAAGCCTTTTGAGAAGAATATATTTTGAAAAACAAATTTGGAAGCCATGAAAAAAATCTTTGGAAGATAGTAAATGCAGTGAAGCTGAAGGAGTAAACACACACACACACACACACACACACACACACACACACACACATTCTTTTCAGAATTTGGTGTTTTCAATTTTTCTATAAGGATCGAGGCACATTTCTTTAAATTATCATATATTTTATAAATAAGGGAAATAGAAATACTTGTTATGTGTGTTTTCCCTGATAGGACAAAAAATGCAAACAATAATAACCAGATAGAATGAGTTCTTATGACCTTATTGAGTCAACATTTCAGGTGTGTTGTTCATGATAACTCCCAATGGAGTCATCTAACCTTGACAATTTCTGTTCAGAGGCTCACGATATATTATAAATACAATCACTAGGATATTCCACTGTTAAGCAAAATGACAGTCAACAAAAGCTTTCTAAAAAGGTATCGTTACTGTTAATTGAAATGGATTTCAGTGCATGTTGGAACATAGTCAAGTTTTCACACAGAAAAGAAACTCAGTATACTAATTCTACATAAAATGAGCACAATAATTATAATGAGTTAAAAAATGCTTCTTAACCTAATCACAATCCACGTCGTTACACAACTCCAAAAAACACCATTCTTATTCTCTTCTATATGAATGGCATTTCCTAGAGCTGAACAATATGGCAGCCCTGTTGATTAAAGTTTAAATTCATAGACTATTTACTGAGCATCTATTATATGTAAAGCACTGTGACTATCTCTGAGGGGTCTGAATTATAATAATCATAATAATTATTAAATTATTGAAATTTCTCACACTAGTTTAATTTCAACAGATTTTACTCCTAAAAGAAGGTTTATAAAAATATGTTTTCTCCTCACTTTGTTTCATTTTCAGAGACTTTCTCAAAATTAACCATGACCAACATTAAGTCATGGCATCTTATTTTGAGGAAGACACGATTAAAAAAAAAATCTCTAATATATGCTGTTCTTATGAAATATTAATTACGCTAAAGAAAAATAGCTAGAAAGAAATCTACTTTAATTCACTGAGAGAGAAACATTTTTATTAGATCCAGCATATTCTTCCCTGATTTACTTTGCAAGGTCTTTCAAGAAAAACCTTATTACAGAAAAAAAAAAAAAATTAAGAGGATTGAGATTTTTTAGAGAGACCTCTTTTGGATACAATTTTAACTTTGTGCTTAGTGCTATACTATTCTCGGCAAAGATATTTTACTCAACTTTTCTTCAAAGAATTTAATAGATGGTAGCAAAAAAGAGACTTCCTGTATTCCAATTTATATTTGCCAGTACAAAAATCACTCACTAGTCTGGCCACACACAATTTCTGCCACAGCTTTAGGTGAACATACTCTGAAGAAAAATATCACGTTTTCAACTTGAAATTTAATCTACCAGTCTCTGTTGCACAGGTCATGTGGAAATAAACATTATGATTGTATTTTATTAACCAACACACCCATATCTCATATACTTCACTTACTAGAAAAAGTAATTAAATGGCAAAAGGATAACTTACTGGCTCTCTCTGTATATACGTGTATCATAGGAGCTTGTCTAGATTTCAACGAGACATCTGAAATTACTATGAGATTACGGAAAAGAAGAAAGGAAGCTACTTATAAAAATTTGTATAAGTTTCCTAACTTTTTTCTTTTAAATACCCATAATTATTTATGTAAAATTTATTTCTGGATTGCCAATATTCTTAGATAATCTTAGGGGATACTGTATTAAAGCAAATGATTAGGAAAAGGAAGTTGGAATAAAAGAACACAGTACTTCAGATCTGTTGAACTTCTATCTCCATTGTGTATAGAGGAGGCAGCTGTGTAGAGATCTGGGTCTCACAAAACAAAAACTTCACTCTTCAATATGGCACTTAGGCCAAGATGTAATTTATACAAACTCCACAACCTAAATCGGGTTAGAGAAGGTAGCAGATCCTGTGAGAGTGACCTGAGTGATTTGGTAAGCAAATACTACTGAGGAAAGGTGTCAGCACATTCATGATATCACAGCCGAAAGAACAGGCTGGGGGATAAAATAACATATGAATGCTGCTAAAATAGTTGATCACCTTTTTATATTAAAAATAAGAGAAACATTAGGTTTCAATTTAAAATGTATAATTTTCTTAGAGATTTGTAAAGGTAATTAAAGGGTCAGAGTTATCTGACCCTTAGAAGGTTGGGACATCTTTATAAGAAATCTTTATAAAAATAAAATTAGATCCTCATAATTTTGGTATGATGAGATATTATAATACTCCATAATGAAAAGGGGAAGACTAGATAAGAATTTTTTAATCTGTGTAGTGATTTTTAGTGTTTATACATTTATTTCCTATAGATTATCTTATTTGGTTCTAATGACTTTCCTTTGAATGCCCACTTTACTACAAATACGAATAAAATGCTACATTTTGCCCTCATGGAACTTATGGTCATGGCTTTCCCTCATTGTAATGTTTTTAATACTGTGAATATTTTAAAATAAGTAAATCAACATCAAGTCCTGTTGGAAATAGTATGAGAAAGAAAACTGGAGGTGTGGAGCAGAAGTCGGTGCTTGTGTAGGGCAACTTTGAAAACATAAAGGAAGCAGAAACAAGGAACACTGGATTGTGGAACTTCAGGTAGAAGGCAAAGAACTGTGTGTGAACGAGAGAGAGAGGGAGTGAGGACACGCATGTTGCAGAAGAGGTTAATGAAGCTGGCCAGGTCAGACCATTCTGCCATACTGTGGACATCAAGGACACAGCTTATCTCGTGCTCTGGGGAAGGAAGTTGAGAAATGCATACGAAACTGCCCTGAGCTGAACTTGCTAGATAAACATCACCCAAAACTCTTCTCAAGTCAAATAAAAAGGTACATCTTTGAGACAACAGTAGAGAAACTAAATGACTCGACAACTATAAGTAATAAATTAGACCCCACAGGACACTTAGGTAGAAAATCCATCAAAGAAAATGTGTCTTCATATTCCTATTTCAAAACAAGACAGATTCTAATCACTTCAGTAAAAATATTGGGTCTGGAAACAATAAACTGTGTAGCAATCATAACTGGTAAGTGAAAATTATTAATAGCTAATACCTATTTAGTACTTAGTTTGTCAGTCACTGTTTTAAGCATTTTACATACATTAATTCATCATAATAAACTACAAGGTAGGTATTATTATTATCCTCATTTTACAGACAAGGAAACCAAAGCACAAAGAAGTTACATGACTTGCCCCAAATCTGCATTGTTAAGGATATGTAGCATCTTAAATAAGACCTAAACTATTTAAGATATGTAGCATCGATGTTCATTTCACTTACTGCATTTTCTTTATTGCTTCGTTTAAATAAATTAAAAATATTCCGATAAATAAAAACTATTCCTCAAGGCTTCCAGAAATTTACTTGCAACCTCAGTCATTCTAGCACTAGTTTCTCTCACAAGGTCTTGGATTTTCAGAAAACTTCAGCTTAAGAAACTGATATTCTAATGGACAGATGCCCAAACATTACACAGAATCAGAGCTAGAGTAGCCAATTCAAACTGGGCTGGCCAGGAATGGAAGCCAAAGTAAGATTTTAATTCAGTCCTAAATGATGCAAGGGACTAGACCAGGAGAAAGATAGAGAAGGGCATTTAAGGCACTGAACATGAAGGTATTGGTCAACATATTAGAAAGGGCCAGAATCTGTTTATGATTGTGACAGCACATGTGTATGAAAAACAGCAGGAAAAAAGGTTGGAAAGTAGATAGGGTCCCAATCAAGAAGAGCTTCCCATCTCATGCTAAAGAGTGTGACATTAAAGGGTTTAAGCTGGGAGTCACAGGATCGGAATGGATTCCAGAAAGGATGACTGTTTCAATCTTCCCCACTGCCCCACCCACTACTACCCAGCTGTATAAACTACTAAAGCAGTCAGAATCTGAAACAAAGTCTGTAGCAGAGAGAAGAGAATGGATCCAAGCAATAAAGCGGTAGAATGAACAGGGCTTTGATACGGGGTGTTGGAGAATACAGAGAGAAGAACTCCAGGAAGAAGTTGACATGTCTAGTGTATGCACCTAGGTGGATAATGGTACTATTTATTGAGAAAGAAGACTCAGGGGAAAATATGAAGAGGGGAGGAGGTGACTTCAGATATATAAGGTTTTCAGGGGCCTGATGGACATCAGACAAATGTGTCCACTAAGCAGCCCAGTTGAGTTGGCTAAGCTTCAGGGGGTCGATCTGGTGTCATGGAGACAGAACTCACAAAGGAGGCTAAGAAAAAAACAACCAGAGGGTGGGAAAAGAGAAAGTGCAATGTCACTGGAAATTAAAGGAGAAAATTTGAGAATGGAAGTTGGGATGAATTTCAAAAAGGAGGGTATGGTCAGAATCGGATGCTACAGGAGACCAAGTGAAATAAGGACTGAAAGAGGCTCATTCAGTCTGGCAATTATGAGGTCCCTGGGGACAGAAGCAGGGATTATGAGGCAGTGATAAAAGCCAAATTATACAGAGGCAAGGAAAAAATGGGAGGTGACCAAGTGAAGACAAAGGAAATAGAAAAAAGTTGGCTCTGTCTGAAAAGAAATGGAAACTGACGCTGAGATCTCACTGAAAACGTCTGTGTGCCGAGAGGAAAATGGCCATGCAGGGGAAAAGGTGGGAAACACCAGAAATAGGAGGAGGAGGAGGGAGTCCACCCCCACGAAGGAGGAAGAGTCTTGAACAGAAGGAGGGGAAAGTCTTGCACCAAGACAGGGCAGAAGAAGATAAGACTGTGGGTGGGCATCGATGAGCTTGTTGGGCACTGAGCGAGGTGTTGTGGGATTCCTGTCCAATGGCTCTGCTTTCTCTAACGGGAAAGCAAGAAGGTCAATTGCCGAGAGTAAAGGCAGGGGCAGTGGAAGGGAAGAGGGATGAGGTTTCCGAGTAACTCCGTTAGGAAATAGGAAAAGGAACTGAGGAGGTACATGCTGTACATAAGTAAGTAGTGCTGAATGTCTCGCTGTGGCTGGGCTTTGCTCTTTTCCCTGAGTTGTGTTGTAGGGTCCAAATGTAGGGGGGAAAACAGGCAAATGGCTGGATTGGTCTTAGGTAGAGGGTTTGTAAGCTGGATATCCTGAAAGAACAAAGGGCGAAGGAGATAGCACATGGTGGCTTAAAATGATTACATTAAAGGATCATGGGGCCCAAGGCTGTATAGACAAGTTATTAAAGTTTCATGGGGACTGAGAGGCTGACAGAAGAGACCAAGGGGCTTATTCAACATCAGCAAGTAGGTGTGCATGGTGTGGGGGCGTATAAACTAGGAGCCTTGCAGGCTGTGTCCTGAGACTGGGATGCTGCGAATTTAAGATTTTAAAAGCGTAACAGGCCTCGGTCATGATAAGTCCAGGGTGTGAGTCACAAGAGTGGATGTCATTACAGGTAAGAGTAATGCAACTACAGTATGAACATTATCCCACTTTACTAACGAAAGACTTACTTAACATCACAGCTAGTTAACTACAAAGCCAAGGTTTTAATTCAGACCTTTGCTGCCAAATTCTGTGACCTTTTCATAAAAAATCATTTTCATTTGGAACCTTTTTCTTCCAACTTTTGAATAAGAAATTATAAGATGGTGGTTTTGCTTTTAGTCTAGGACCAAGTTATAAATGAAAGAAAGCTGTAAATCTGACTTAAAATGCAAGTGAAAGTTTATTTTCAGTATTGGTTATTACCTCTAGTGTAGAAGCTTAAGAAATTCTGTTAAAATATATCTTTGCATAGTGTTTTCTTATTACAAAAGGATTAAAAGTAAATAGCTATCTAACATGGCAACAAAAATAGTTACAAACCATTTTAGCTCAAAAACATAAATGTAGCCTGAAGTGGCGTGTCAGCCATTATGTCACTACACTGATGTCATCATACCACTAGTCATCAAGTACCCGACTGCTTTAGAATTTAGGAAGGTAAGATGTTACAGCACATATTTTCAACCCAGGTACATTAGACATACACCCAAACGTGAATATCAGATTTGTTTAAATGTTAATGGGGCTGTCATTTTCTTTGATGAAGAATCACTCGGGCTCTCATTATCCTTATCGGACGATCTAAGGAGACTGAGGATGCAGGGGCTGGGGTAGAAATGGCAAATGAGAGGCCTCCTGCAGTTAGTTACTGCTAACCCCATCGACGGTCCACAGCAGCCCTTAGGACTTTACACATATAGAGACATATTCAGATGGAACGATAGCAGTGAACATTAGCGTAATTCAACCTTGAATAATTCATTACGAAAGACTAATGAAAAAAATGTCAGATTTGCTACCTCTAAAATTAGCTATTACTGCCCTTTACTGTATATTAAAGTGAGGAGCCTGCAGGAAAGCATATTCTTCACACATTCTCACATACAATTATTCCATAGCTATTAATATCATTCAGTCTTGAATCAGGCAGAATTTTCCTCTGTTGGCCGGTGCCCATCTCAACCTATCAACATTCTCCAGCTGTTCCTAGTTTTTCTGTTTCTCAATAACCTGGTAGCTAATAGCTTGCTTTTCCCAAGTATTTATTTGCCAGGTTAGGACTTTACGTGGAATGCTCTTTAATTCCCACATCACTCATGTGAGTAGGTTCTGTTACTACCCCGTTCTAAAGATGAGGAGAGTTTGGCATGGTCACAAGACCACTGGTAAGGCCAGGCTCTTCGCCATGCCCACGCACCCTCTTCATGTCTCTGCCTTTACTACTTCCCCATCCAAACTGCACTCAATGTCTACTCTGTAGCTCAGATATCACATGTTCAGGAGGCTTCCCCCATGTACGTCAGTCCACACGGATCTCTCCCTTCTCAGAGTTAGCTCATCCATGCCTGGATAGTTTTCTTTCTAGTAGCATCAGCACCCTCTAACATTCATGGGAGGACCTTAGGGAGACCAGCTGGCCTGGGAAACTGGTGTTGACACATGAGACAACTTCTGAAAAAGTGAGATTTGGGTTAAATAGCTTCAGTAACTTTAAAAATTGTAGCTGTTACCCAAGCCTTGGTTCCCCAATGTGTCAGGGATAGGGATTCCTGGAAATCTGAATTAAGTGTTTTCTTTAATCTCTTGCACACAAACCTGGTAGACCAGAAAGACTAGAAAACAAAGAATGTTAGAGTTCTTAGAAACATTCCTGCCCACTGTCATTAACCCCTTCCACCCTACTCCTCTAAGACCAAGCAGCCAATTCAGAGGAAAGCAAGGACTCCACCTACTTCAGCTGTGGGAAGAGGAAGAACAAAGCCCCTTTGGCCAGAGACCTTTGGTTCTATACCAAGCGTTGTCACCCCCAGCTGTATGACCCTGGGCAAATCACGTAAATCTCTCTAGGCCTCAGTCTCCACCTGTAAAACCAGAGTAATAACGCCTAAGGCTATTGCAAGAATTCAAGGAGCTGACCTGTGAAAGTTTGGAAAATGTGTAATGCTCTAAAAATGCTACAAATTTCCATTATTACTTTACATTTGAGATTTCTGACTTTCATTTGGAGATCTGTTTTTTTCTTCTAATCTTCTGTTGCAGCAGTCATCGGTTCATGGTGTCCAAGACCACTGTCAAATTCAGCGGATACTGTTTGAAAGCACCAAAGAACAAATGACCACGAGCCTAATGTGTTCTGTGCATCTGAAAGTGTTTGTGAGACTGAAGAATGGTGGAAGCTCATCTAAACAGCAGCAGGAAAGCCATGAAAACCCAACAAAAGGCATCGCCTATGTACATCAATTGCCAGACAATTTACAGGTGGGCAACAGCCCACTGCAGATGAGCCTAACCCACAGCGCAGGTTCGAATCTGCATACAGTACAAGAAGACCCAGCCAAACAGCAGAGACCAGGGCACAGATGCGAGAACTTCCTGAAGGAGGAAGAAGTGATGAGTCCTTTAAAATGATGATGATTTCAAGAGCGTCAAGACTGTTTTAGTCTATTCCAGCATGAGGTGGGTCAGTCCCGCTGTTGGAGCCCTGAGATGATGTCTGAACATATTGGGGTAATAATTTTTGATGACATGCATTGACAGCTGGGCCCAGAAATGAGAAGTAGGAAAAGCCATTATAGTTATCAACTTTCCTACCGCTGTCTTAGGATAATTTCCCCTCACCTTGCAGGTGAGCTATCTCGGGCAGGGGCCAGAGCAGGCTATTATGAAGTTTTCTTCATTTAACTCAGACCCACAAAATACACACACACACACACACACACACACACACACACCTCTAGTTGAGGCCTAAATTATCAAGAACCTGAATTTCTTATATATACTATCTGATACCTAATATAAATAATGTATCTAGTTTTAGTTAACAAAACTATAGGGACTTGCATTCAAAATGGATTTGGTTCTAGGCACTAATACCATTGATGTTTAAATCATTTTAAAATCATCTTCCTCACATTCCTCTGAATATTGAAAAAAGAATTATGACTCATCTTTATTTGTTAACAAATATATATGATTTTTTGAAAGAGGTTATCTTTCCAAACAGGTAAGAAAAGAGGAGGATCAAGTTGGATAAAACCACTGGAAAGCTAAAATAAGTGACCCAAAAGCAACTTAGTGGTAGTTTGTGCATTTCATCATTCAAAGAAGGCAGCCCTCAGATATACAGGACAATTGCATCATTTTTGAAAGAGAGATGAGAATTACCTACTTTAAGGAAGAACACTAATTTACACAGATAAATTCTGGTTCGTGTGTGTGTATGTGTGTTACTGTTTACTTAATAGCTCACCTTAAAAAACACTTTTATTTTACTTTCTACTTTTTTTTCCCATAAATACATCTTTACCATAAGCAGTTTATGGAAGGGAGAATGCCTCTGCACCTTTCCTATGCTCACCAGTGGTTATAGCCTAGTGTTGGGCACCCACTAGGTGCTGAAAAAAATGACAGACTGGGCCTCAAAACTTAACTCTGATAATGCTCTGAACACAACTAGGAACCCAAAGAGATCTGGGCAACTGGTGGAAAGTTAACATGTTCACTTATACAGTCAGGTGATATTAAAAATTGGGGTTGGGGGGAGAGGAGAGGATATAAACAAAATCATGGAAAGAACTGGCATCTTATATACAATATCGTACCTGAAAGTGTCATAAATTACTATTTCTCTTCTGATAATTCAACATAGGGTAGTCTGCATATTAAAATACAATGGTGCTATCGCTGCATTACTCTCTCTACCTAGAAGGTAAAGTGCTAAAGCAAGCTTGTGGCCTGCCAGTGTGAATTAGAGCAATATTACACATCCCTGGATAGAACTGGTTCTTTGACATTCATGAAGGACCTCTGATGTAAGAAAGCAGTTTGGTTAGTTCATCTCTTTATGAGAGAAAAACTAACCCAAGTTTTAGAAGAAAGCAAAAAAGGTGGTGGGTTGGAGGAACTAGGTCCCGGTGACAGCCTCAATTCCCCGAGAACATGAGAACCTACCGCTGGGGTTTTACCAAGTATGATGGAGAAAATAGACATTTAAAGAAAATTTAAATGGAGTGAGGATATGGAGAAGCATTTCATACATTAGAATGCATTGTTTTCCTTGAGCAACTCTTCCTCAATTTTGTAAAGTAACTGAAGTATCTGTGAATATGAAACCGGGACTTCAGAAAATCCCTCTGGCAGCCTGAGGGAGGCTAGAAAAGTCCCTCATTTCAGGGCACTCGCTTTGGCTCCATTCTTCCACCCTAAGATTTGGTTTGTCTGGTAAATCCAGTTAAAGCAAAATCTGTGATGAGACCTCGAGTTGTTCCTCTGTCACCCTAACCCTCACCTTGAGCTTGGGACCAGAGGGCTGTTTTAATCTCCTTTCTCATAGATCAGACTTCAAGAATATAAGAATTCAGATGACATTTTTGCTTTGTTTCAATTCTCTTAGATGTCACAACTAAGAAGAAGTTTCGGCTGGCAGGGCCATCTGGACCCTAGAGTAAATGAGAGTGATAAACCTTGTTTGCCATCCTCCCCAAAGCGAACTCGAATCAACCGAATTCACCTACCGTCTCCCTTAAACAAATCTCACAAAATTAAGGTAAAAATCAGTTATGGAAGATTGGAAAATAGCAGGAAATGTCTTTATTCTATTCAACACTTCAGGAGAAGTCAACAGAAGAAAGGATGCAACTAGCTGGCCTTCCACCGTTTAAATAACTGCTTTATAAAAACACACAACTGGCAAAATTATGAAATGTTTCATACTTTCAGGATCTGGACATGGCTCAGACAACCAGCCATCTCAATCTCTCTTTACATTTCATTAAAAAAAAAAAAAAAATCTGCTCTTAAATTCTCAATTCATACCAAAATACAAATTACTAATAATTACATCAAGTATTCTTTTTTTCTGTTACTTTAGAGATATCTCTTTAATCATTACAAAATATTCACATGTAGGATGCAGTTAACATGATCATAGTTATTTTCTGTCCATATGGTATTCTCTTTCTTAATGATATGTTCATTCCAGCGAGAAACAACAGTAAGTTCTAGCATTCGTAGAACACAGCGAAGACATTTCACAGCTCATTTATATTGATCATCTTAATGTGGGTTATTGTTAAAGGCGTTTTGTAGAATAGAAACCAAAAACAGTCTTTAAAAGATTAACTGACTTTCTTAAAGTCCAATTCTTCTGACCTCAACCAACTACCCATAATCTTCCTCTATCAGGCTGCCACAAGATGAAGAGATGATGAACTAAATCACAGAATTTCAGGTTTTACCCAGACTACTGGAGAACTCAATTCTCAAAGTTTTAATATTTGCCTACCCCTCCCTGTCTAACCTACAGTTTCACATAAAAATCCAGATTCCCTGTAATGCATATTCAGTTTCTGGGTATATAACACCAAAATAAATTAAGTTAGAAAAGCATCTCCCAGAAGTTTTGCACTGTGCTGACATTAATGATCACATAAGCCTCTCTTTTTGGTGGAAAACAAACAACAATATTATTACTAATCAAATTTCTATTACTGGATGAAGACTCTCAACTGCTGACTAACACAGACACTGGTATCTATCTATCCCTTTACAGCTAAGACTTAAGGGCTAAATGTAAATCTTAGTTTTATAGCATTAATCCATCATTTGGTGATAAAGTTCATGGGTAGATAACACAACAGAAACCCACTTTTATAATCCTATTTCATAATCAGAAGGAAGTGATATATACAATATAAGCACAGAAAAGCTATTTGCAGAAAATTTCTAATTTTTCACTGTTTTTGAATAAGCAAGATAAATACGTTCTCATTCAGAGTATGGTAATGGCTTTGAGAATTGTGTTCTGAGAAGCAAAATAAAAAGGGATTTAGTATGCAGATTAATCATATGGCTTTTCCAAAGGTTCAAAATGAGAAAGCCATTTTTAATGTATTTGAAAATCACTTTGATTTTGCAGTGCACACCCACCTCTGCCTCATCCCCTAATTTTGGTTCATAACTACATCTCGTCCTGCTGTGTTGCAGCTGATTTTGAAGTTGCAATGTGTTTTATTTGATGCCAATTCAATTTAGAAAATAAAGGAGTGGAGTTCTTGAAAGAAACATCTGGCTGACAACACCTGATATAGGCAGATAAACTATTAATCGCTCCTTTGGTTTATGGAAAATCCCAGGTTCAAATACACCAAAAATATTTCTCAAGTTATCCCCACCCCCACTCCTTGACCTCCATGAGGAAATAGGAGATTTCTCTAAAGCTGTCTGGGTGACAAATGCTGTCTGGTTACAAGCCATACTCCATGGCTTAGCTAGAGCAAAGACGGTTTAGCAAACTACAAATCATTTTGAAAGTTCCCTGTTTTGCAAACTCCAGATACAAGCTTTAGCGATTTTTCTATTCACTGCGTAGACATCACCTGCTCATCAACAGATTTTAAAACATCTTGCGATGGCAAATTTCCAAAAAAAGTCTTCACAGGTAGCCTAAGTACTTATCCACTACACCACCTCTTCAAAAGCAGCAGAGAGTAAATACAGAGTTGTCTCATAAGAGACGAGATGAATTCCAGCTGAGGTGCCTGAACACAGGCAAAGGAACGGTTGTGTCACAGGTCCAAAGGACCAAAGCTGATTTTGTTGTAGATCCTCAGGTGCCGTGGCTCACATCCCAGAGCACCTTTCACGACCACGGATGTGGCTGCTGCTCAGTGTTTCGGAAATGTCCTAAGGACATGGAAAAGTCATAAACACAAGAGTTTGCTCTGCACTTTCTAAGTCCTCTATGGTTTTGAAATTTGTCCCATCTCCTTGTTTTCAGAATGGGTTCGGGGTGGGAGTGAGGGAGCTAGGTAGAGCTAATTTCCTAGGTGGAACTAGAAGGAAAGTAGTTCTACAGAACCACAGGAAAGAGTATAATTATACAATGACGTATTCTGAGCAGCCAGTAAGACAGGCATTTACTACTTTGCCACACGAAGAAAAAAAGAGGAAAACATAAAGCCCCACAAGGCAAAAAAAAAACCAAGTGTCCGCTGCCTCACCACCTTGCTTATTTTGAGCATCACTGTTGTTTCAGAATTTTTCCAAGCCTTGTTTTCTTCCTCAGTTATTTTCTCTGCCTCCTACACCTACTTCACTATGTATGAGAACTGAGAGCAAACTATTAGATCTCACGCTGCCAGAAATTCAACAAATGACTCTACAAGTCCCAAGGCCCAGAGGCTAGAGAAACACCAGCTAAGAATTAAAATAAGAAGGAAAACATCTATAAAGAGGTTAATTCACGGATATGGTACAGTTGAGGGGGGCAGAGCACTTTGCCAGGACATAACCAGTTGTCCCAATGGAGAGACGCTATCTTCTTAATCAAGTGAGATGCATGGGGAACTTTTCCTACAACCCTTCATGAACACTCAAGAACAAAAGCCACAGACACGGAGGATCAAGGGCTAGCCATGAGGAATCATGAGGAGCTAGTTCACGAACATCTCCGGAAATATTCTATATTCTCCTCCAGCCAATACCCTCTCAGCTTCAAGGTCAGATAGAACTTTAAAAAGGATGAATAGCCGAGGGGTTGTTTTGATTTACTTCCTACCGACACATAAGATAAGCAATTTATTACCACTAGTGGGACGAATGGATTCCAAACTGACCCCATTCTGATTCCTGGGCTTCTGTGTGACACCAGAAGGGCAGCTGGAAGGAGCCTAGCTGGGATACAAACTGGAGCTTGAGGCCCAGGATCAAAAATAAACTAAATGCTCACTCAAGACAGTACAAAAACTTTGACCTCTATCATGCAGACAGAGTTCTCGGCATTTCCCCAGGGATGGGGTGTGTGACCATGTGTTTTCAGTTTGGTGTAAAAAATCAGGAAAAAATAACTCCGTGTTTTGCTGAGAGACACTTCCACTTCCCCAGGTCCAAACAGCTTTTCCATCTTTCTTTAAATGTGACCAGTGCCCACCAGGAACTGTTTATTCTAGTTCTCAAGTAAGGCTGACATGATGAGTGGCTGCACAGAAATGGCTGGAAGAAGAATGTAGGCATGTGTGATCTCACAGGAAGACACTGCTCACCAGTGTGTTGGACTCTGCTGAGGTCCTAGAGTGTCTGAGGAACCAGGGAACTGTGCTGGGAGGACTAGACATGTGCTGCTCTAGGACCAGGAATTCAGTTTCCACATGCTCTATGTAAAAAGAGGTTTAAGCAATTACATGGACCTGTCCATTATGGCAGCATATAAACTTACTTAGCACCACAGGAGTCTCAACTCCAGCTCTATCCCTGCTAGCTATATAAACCTGGCACTTTAATCGCTGTAGGCCTCAGTCTCTTCATCTAAAAATAATAACCCCTCCCATCTCAGACAGGGCCTGGGGAGAGTCCATGTGAAATACACAGCTGATATTCAGACCATGATAACTACCGTTATTATCGTAGTTCTAATTTAATTGTATTTATACTCATCACAAAACTGTCCTTGTGGTCTGGCTTCTCATAGTAGAAATAACATCTTGAAGCAATAAAAGCAAACTGGACATATCAAGCACCTGAGAACCCATGCCACTTGAAATGACCAGCTAGGGTTTCCACTGATAAGTGAGAGCTGGGAAGGACATCTGCCCAGAGCGCCTTCCCTTAGGGCACTGCCACCCAACCACACTTGCTGTGACATTCTGGAGGAGAGGTACCCCTCTTCTTTCATCCCAGTCCAGACTGTAGTTGCATTACATTGCCCATGGGGATTGAATTCCACATATGCTGATACCGACACAGCTTCTTGAAACACCTCTGCTATACCAACTGCTGGTCAGGTTTCTGGTTTCACTGCTGTTGAATCTCATTCCAGAGGTACAAGTCACAGAGCCTTTTTTTGGTCTCTGCACTAAGAGACTGTCTTTTACCACTGCAGACAAGCACATAATCTTGTGCTTATGGACTGGTGCTTTTTTCCTTCATTTTCATTTTCCATCACATGTGATGATTGATGCCCTGTGACCTTATGAAGAATAATGGCAGCAAAATGAAAAGCATATGTGTCATCTTGGGAAGACATGTGGGCAAGAAAATATAGCTATACCAAGGCTTCGCAGCCATAACTCCTAATATTTCTGTGCACCTGGAAATGATAAAAAAATCTTTAAGACTGATATTTCATCTAGAACTCCCACCACTGTGGAGAAACAGAACAAATGGAATGCACACTCAAAAGAGCCCTTGGCATCGATAAATATGAAACCCTGAAAGAGCCACACTATCCCACTAATGATTTCCCAAATGACCCGAATCAACTTTCAGAAAGAAAATGTAAGTAATACAGGTCTAGGAGATGAGAGGATGACTCATTTGTTTCTCCTTCTAGCTGTTTTCTAATTCCCCTCACCTATAGCCAATGCCTCCCGTCAGTCAAAGAAAGGAGAGCCAAAAGGGGGCCAGACCTCAAAACAACGGCCTACAGCCATCGCACAAGCTGCCAGTGGAGCTAGAAAAGGAAAGCAAAGCTCGAGCTCCTCTTGATGAGAGCCAGTCAAGTTCCAATTTACAAGAGGTAAAAGGAAAGCTCTTTCGAGCCAAGACCAATTTAGAATTTCTCTCCGTTTCCTCCAGGGACGCCATGACTTGATCTGCTGCCTTTCTGCCCATTCAGCCTAATTCTCATGGTTTTTCTTTCTGTTCACCTGAACCTCTCAGAAACTATGGGAGTGATGTTTATCTGTCTGGTAAAGTATTAGCTAAGGCAATTCAGTGATGGTGGTCTCATTACAACCGCAGTAATCAGTTATCCTTGTCTACTCCTTGGACTATTTATTTGGTTTACTTTCACACACACACACACACACACACACGCACACACCCCAAACAAGTTTAATTTCTCCCTGCAGAGATCCATGAGTTTGTCAGACTTACAATGTTTGTAATGATCTATGTTTGTGATTTTCATGTGCACAGCTTATATCCCACACAGTCAATGATCATCTAATGTGTGTGTATTTGTGTGTGTATGTGTGTCTAGCACACAGTGTGTGCTTCATAAATGTTTAAGGAATAAATCTTAGACCCAGGCCTTACATTCAGGCAGAGTGTTGACACCAAGCTATAAGCACAGATCTAACATTTAAACATCACCTTTCACTAGGAGGCAGCCATATTAGTCTTTCAGGGGCCACCATTAGGGAGCTATCTCATAGAAGATGGAATAGGCCTCGGGTTTTAGAATTAAGGGAGACTTGGCCATTACCATCTGGCAGTTGATAACCTCCTCTGAAAAATTCCACCTGGTGGCCTACAAGCTGACCCTCACAGGCATCCAGTTAAGCCCAGTGAAGATGTGATGAGCCTCTAATACCAAGTCCTTGAATAGTGAGGGATGAAAGGATCCTTGTGCCTTATAGTTTGCTTCACTCACGCGCTGGGAAGACCTAAGTACCCATAAATGGAAAGGAATAACCTAGTAGATTACTATAAAGAAAGAGCAGAGAGAAAACGATTTACCTAAGTACATTACCGAAGGTCAAGAATTCACAGAAATTAGGGCAAAAACTGGAAAGTGATATCCACAACTAAAAAGTTCTCACTTTTTCTATTTTTTAGCCATGCATACTTTATAATATCATACACTCACAGTTCTGAACACTGTCATTGTTTCATTTCCCTTGTGCTTGCTCTGTGAGAGATCCATTCAAGATATGCCTTGCTTGGCACTCCTGACGGGCCTTAACGTCTTCCTTCTTGCCCTCATTAACCAAAGCTCTAGAGGTGTTCATCTGCAGTGCAGGGCTTAGCTGTCTCATGTCATATCAGAGATGAAAATCTAGGGAGATGGCATCCTTTCTCACTCTCCTCCTCCCCAAGACACACACACACACACATTTTACTAAGAGCAATTATATCCAAGAGGGAAAGAATGTGTTGATTTGGCAGGGATGGGGTGGAGAGGGCGAGTAGAGTACAGAGGCTCCCAGAATTAATGACATCTTTGTTCTATGAGTTCTGGGAGCTAAATTGGCATGCACTTCAGAAAACAAGAAAGTTGAGCTCGGCTCACAATGGTAGCTGCACCATCTGGTTCCCAATGAGTTGTTTTTAGCTAAATTTTCAGTTAGGTTCGTTAAAATTTAAGACACTTCAGTGTTTAAACAAAAAAGCTCACACAGCATTTAAAAAACTCAATAGAACTTTTCTTTCCTTTACAAGCTAGAATGCTTGATGAAATTCCTTTGGGTCAAATGAGGTGTCTTTCCAAAGCCAACTGCTTTAAGGATGTTACTGAATAACTTCTCACCAGATAACTAGGGTTACTGCTGAAATAGTAAAGATTTTTATTTTCAAACCTTTTCTTAGACTACGGGTTTATTTTATATTAGGTGTTTAATAAAAATCAGGGACCGCTAATAATTGTTTAAAAGCTAATGGGTCATATTTTATACAGATTTTGTCTGTTTTCTTATCTTTATCCAACAAAGGTCTACTGTGTGCAAGGCACAATGTTAAGTGCTGGAGACTCAGCTGTGAAGAAGATGCAGTCAGTCCATTTTAATGTTCTGGAGTGGAAGAGGTAGCAAAGCCTCTGACTTTAGAACCCTAGTCAGTGTCTCTTCTGCCACTAGTGTATGTTCTAGAGCAGCCTGTGTAATTTTCCTTAATGAAAGGTAAACCTAGCCACTTTCAGCTATTGTGAAATTTAAATAAGAATGGATGGAAAGCCCTTTGTCTAGTAGGGGTATATGCGTAATGATCGGAGTAAACTGTAATATTTACCATCATTTTCCACGGCACTGCCATTGTGAGTCAAGTTTTGTTTGGAGATGACCAGCTTGCCCTTTAACGTTCTATATTTCACAAAGGAATAGGGAAGGAACGGACAGATTTAAAGTAAAATACCTCTACAACACAGTTTCATAGAAGCATACATGCTACACACACACACACACAAAAGATTATAAATACTTCTCACAAATTGCCATCCACTCAATGCTAAAGAAAAGCAATGACAGCAGTAAGCTTGGCAACTTCGCATATATAATTTTAACTTTGACCTAAAGTTCCATAACTGCTAATATTTACAACTTTCTACCAATCTGTCCATCTACACATAACCCAATCTATTTGCGTATCATGTCCGTCTATCCTTGTATCTATTAATCTTTTCATCTCTTTGAAAAGGTGCTAATTCAAAGGACAGCTAGATATGTAATATAAAATTTTGAAATATAATTGTGCTATTTTCACTAACATTATGAACCACAAGAGGCCCCAGTAGGTCCAGTTTCAGCCTTTGTCTTCTCAGTTGCATCCCTAAAGCTTTCCTGATTGGAATAGAAAGAGAAAGGCTCTGAAGTTCAAGTTTTGGGTTTAAATCCCTGGTCTGCCAATTGCTAAGCCATGTGACTCTGGGAAGTTACTCCCTTCCATGAACCTCTGATCTTCAACTGTATTATTTCTTAGGGTTTCTATGTTCATGAAATGAGTAGCACATATAAAGGACCCAGGAAAGTGACAGGTACATTTTAGGGAGATGCTAAAGAAGTTAGCTTACTTATTCTTGTGTACCAAACTCCAGCAATGCTCAAATATTTGTTTTTATTGTGGTATTTTCATTTTAAAGTTTTAGGTGTGATAAGGGGGAGCATAGTTATTCTAAGCAAACATGAAAATATATTATTCACATGACCCAATTCCTTTAAAGTAAATGAATCCTTTTTCTCAACACATTTCATGCACGTAAGTATACTCATATTGGGAGCATTGAATGTTCGAATATTGAATAAAAATAACTCTTCTCACTTAAAATTTACAGAGATTTTCATATAATCTCTTGCATATAACATAGAACTAAATATATATCCAATATAGAATCCCATCTCTTTAGCAAATGCTAATAAAATCTTAGACCACAAATAATAGTTTTCCTCTATCACTATTTCCAACCATATACAGAGACTCAGAATTAGGGACAATGTAGTAATAAGGGATTGGAGCGATCACTAATAGTTGAACCTCCCCCTAAATACAGGATGTTACTTATTAAGGCTGAGGCTCAAACACCACAAGTCTCTTAACAGGGTCACATTAGTAAAGTGACAGTACCCTACTTCCCACCCCAGAGCTCCTTATTCTGAATCCTGTACTCTTCTGACTACAACAATATTCCACAGAAAGCATACAAAGGAAGCTTAATTCATGAATCCTAGCAGACATGAGATATTTGAGATTACACCTGACCATGACACGAAGGGTCCTTTATAATGTAGCCCCAATATTTGTCCGCTTTCATATTCTCTTACCTACTCCCATTCAGCTGGCACACCAAAACACATATGCATACATCCAACAAACACAAACAGACTAGAGGTGCCTTAACAACAGGAACGATTCTTATCAATCTCCATAGCAGAATACCTCACACAGAGCAGACTTGGAGCATTTCTACTGACTCAGTAAGACATCCTAACTCTTTTCCAAGCTCTCTTACACATGACAGTTTTTCAAACATTTAGAGATTGATCTCATGTTTCAGCTAAGATATCTTTTTCTCAGATAATTATCCCAAGTTTCTATAACTACTACTCATATATCACATGGATCCCAGACTCTTCACCATTTTGTCTATTTTCTTCCATTGGAAGTACCCTCACATGGTCAATATCCCTGCTGAGGTTCAGAGACCCAACTCCTCAGTGCTGGGCAGAAGCAGGCAGGGTTATTCAAACCCCTTGAGCTGGACAACACCCAGACATTTTTCAAGAGTTGCTTGTAAGACTGCCTCTCTTCCTCTCCTGACTTGCTCAGTTCACTTCAGGGCATTACAATTGTCCCTATACAATGTCACTCTGTTTCACATTGCTTCTACCCTCATTAAAATAATTTTGATTTTATCAAGCCATAGATTAGTGATCCCCATACATTTTTTTGTCATTTATAAATTCCATATTTAGGCCTTTCTCAAAGGCACTTGGGAAAGAAATAAAAGGAGAGAAAGGGATGGGGAGGGCAGGGCAGGGCAAGGCAGGGCAGGGCAGGGCAGCTGCCATTAGAAATTTCCTACCAGATGGATCATGTCCCATAAATCAACACAGGGCTGTGTGAGAAGCCATGAATCAAGCCAGCCACACTCTTATCTAACCAGTATATTTTCATAAATGACGTCTCTAAGACACAGTACTCATACCTACATTTCCTGGTTTAAAATTTCCTGATAGCACTTCACATTCTATTTGTATTTATTTTATGGATAAAATTTTAAATCCTTAGTGTAATATACAAAGCCCTCCTCATAAGGCCTTTGCCTGGTTCTCCAGTTTCACCTTTGGTACCATGTCTCCTTCCCCCACTTTCAATCTCACAAGGCTACTCTCTGGCCACTTAAGACAACAGCATTTCTCCCACCATTCCAGACAAATGCCATCTCTACACCTTTGCTCATGCTGATTTCCTTGCCAGGATTGCTCTCCCTTTGTTTTGCTTGGTAAATAGTTACATATATTTCGCAGCCAAGCCCAAGTATTATTTTCTGTATACAAGTCTTCCTAACCTTTCTTCCAAGGCGGAATCAGTTATTTCCTCCTTTCCTTGTATCTAATTTTAACTGTGATATCCACACATTTATTTTTTACATGTCTGCCTCCCCTATTAAATGTCAACTTACTTTCAAACAGGGCCCCAGCACCAATAATAGTTCCTGGAAAGTAGTCAACAAATGTTTATTGAGTGGATGAATAGATAAATAACCACTATTTTTTCTAAAATCAGGGCAAATGGCCATGTCATAATACCAAAGGTAAATAAATATATTTCAACTTGTATAAAGTATGACTCATCCATTCGACATTTGAGCACCTAATCTATAGCTCATTGTTCTCAGCGTTTGAGTTACAGCAATACTTTAGGCAGACAAGATCCTTGTTCTAATGAAGTTAAATGAGTAAATACATAAATGAAGACCATTCCAGATCAAGGTATATGGTACTCAGAAAATAAAACAGATGTCAAAACATTAAGACAGGGTGGTTTGGGGGGAGTAGACACAAAATTTCATGTTGGTTTAGGTAGAAAAAAATCTCTCCAAAGAGGTAACATTTGAGCTAATTCTGGATAACAAGATGTCAGGTTGTATGAAAAACCAATCAAATATGAATACTCCTGTTTATAACCTCTTCGGTCTTAACGCAGCAGTAGGATCAGTGGTGGACCATTCTAGGGACACTGGGAGCAAGACAAGGACCATGGTCTATCTCTGCTCACCATAGACCTCTCCAAGGATTCGTCATGACTCTGGTGATTAACCATCCTAGAGCGAGGGTAGACTTACCTAGAAGTCTGCTGTTTCTCAGTTCTGTTTGTAAAAACTGTCTGCTTTCTTTGATTTCACTGACCTTTTAACAAAACAACCAGATTTAGCTTCTGACTGTCTTCCTCATGACCCCCTCCCATCACGCCCCACCCCAGCACATCCTATCTCCTCTCTGAAATGAGCCTGAATGCCATTCTTCATCATCTACATCTGGACATTGACAGAAAGAACAAAACCTGTCATCCCACATCTCAATTTATCTCCTTCTCCCCCTCCCAGAGCCCATAAATAAAAGAAAAAATTCTAGCACAACTCCTAAAAGTATTCTGGAAGATGAAAGATCAATGTCTGGAAGCAACTCTTCTCAGGCATTCAGAGCAGAAGTAACAAGTGAGACATGAAGCCACCCATTCCTAAACTGGGAGTAATTTCATCTGGCTTTCCAAGGTAAGTAGCATTCGCAAAGCCCTGTGGTTTGAAGCACCCGTGGAAAGCAGTTATATACTAATAAACCTATGGAGAATTACAAAAGAATTCAAGTTCAAGGTCTGTTACTATGCAGTCAGTTTCTTACCTACCCCTCAGAAAATTGCGCCCCACCCCCTCCTTCTTCCTGGATAAGGGAATTTTGTTTTTGTATCCACCCCCCAATGAAATGACACTATTCCAAGTTCAGGCATAAATCCTAATCTATCTTGATAATCCTAGCACTCTTGCAAGTGACTGGTTTATAATGGGTGTAACCCATTCTGGACAAGACATAGGAGGCAAAAGGCTGGAGGCCTTCTGGGAAAAGTTTCCTTGCTGATAAAACAGCCATAAAAAAGTGACAGCCCCTCTTATGCTGCTAGACGTTATCATACCTGCATCTGACACATGGCACTTCGACAGCCATACTGAGGATTCCCGTAAGCCAGCCTAAAAACAAGCTGAAAGCCTTCCAATTCATAACCTCATTTCAAGAAGTCGCCATGTTATTCCAGACTTAAAAACAAGTGATTTTGGCTACATAAATTTTAAAGTACTTTCTAGCTCAAAAAAGCGTGGGATTTTCATGGAGGCACATTTAAGCACAGTTTTAGGCAGTAGAGCGAGTGTCAACTTATGTGATCCTTCCTGTAAAAACTCTGCCGGGTGACCACAGACTCACAGAAGTTTTTGTTCATAGGGAGATATGAATTGGTATTTGTATGCCTAAAGGCTTTCAAGTTTTTTGAAATGAATCAAGAGTCAAAGAAGGTTAAGAAAGGGCATTAGTTAGAAGTATAAGGTTTACACTGACTGAGCCAGGTTGCCACCCTGTTAACAGCAAGGTACATTTTCAAAGAAAAAAAAAAAAGGTAAAGGACTTTCAAATTTCAATGATTTAAAAATTATTTCAATTATGTTGATTTTTTCAAAAAAAAAAAACAACAACAAAACACTTCCATTTATTAATTTATCCGTTCAACTATCATTCATGGAGCACCTAGTATTGGGTGGACAACGGCTATTTACAATGATGTATAAAAAGCACAATTCATTTCCTCAGGGAGACAACAGTGCCATGAAGGCCAGAGAGAGGTAAAAAATTTTACAATATTTCTGAGAAGAGCCTTTGTTAGAAGAAAGCCTGAGGAATTGTGGGAGGCTGAATAAAAGGCTCTTACCCTGGCCTGGAGGAAGTAGTGTGGGAAGAGCTTCCTCATGGAAGCATCCCTAACTTAAAATGTGAAGCAGGAGGGCTTTGCGGGAGGAGCGAGAGAGGCCTGGTGCACTGGAGGGACACACGTGCTTCAGCGAGGATGGAGGGCTGGGTGTGAGGTAGGGAGTTGTGAAGCTGGGGCCAGATCACATGAGAATGCTAAGGAGTTTGGGAGCTCTTATTTGCACTTGGCAGAACTGAAACAGAAGGAAGTTGGTCTGCAGTAGTGTTCTTCCTCCCCTACCTCCAGCCCCTACCTCACTCCCCATTCTCACACGCTTTCCATCCCCTATGCAAATCTCACCTCAGGAAGCTCTCAAATTAAAAAGAGATCCCACAAACTCGCTTATACTCTGGAATAAATGAATGAGCACAGCTTAAAGTACAATTGTATGTTTTGAAGGAGACTATTCCCTTAACATAGGAATGAAGCTACAGTCCAGCATTTTAGAGATTAAGGAGATAATGGAGACAAATTTAGATCAAATCAGTGTATAGGTGAAGAAACAGAGGCCCAGAAATGCTGTGGAATGTTCTCCAAGCTCACTCACAGCATTTCAGATGTCTGCTGTGAGAGAGGGGAGATACATTTGGGTGGCTAGGGTAGGGGTTCCCTCCAGAGTTTGTTGAGTGAGGCTCTGCAGCTGCCAACTACAAGAACAGTCTCTGTTACCTTACTGAACACTTCAACCAGAAACTCTGTGAGGACTTGCAACTTGCACATGCTTTGCATGGCATGGCATGAAAAATATGTGCTCATTTAACACTAGACAAGGGAGGATCCTGCTGCTATTCTTCATGTAACTTGAGAATGCACAAGTGAACCCTGGGTCTCTCCAAACATAGGCACCAAGAAGAATATGGTGTATAAAATGTATTTTTTTAAAAGCCAGCAAATGACAGAACCCAAGAAAATTGGCACATCTGCTTGCCATTTGAAGAATCAAGTACTGAAATATTTGATATTTCAAGTAATAAAAGAAAATTTGGAGGAATTTGGTTAGAATTTCTAAGCAAATAATCACAATATTCAGTTTAAAGACATGTGTGGATGCTCATTTTGAAAAACTACATTGACTTCTTTTCAAAAAAGCCACAGGCTAGAAAATCATCTTCAGTTGAACTTGATTCTTTTGTCTTTAATGACACAACAGGTATTTCCATGAACTGTGTGGTCTCAGACCTACATTTGCTCTGGTACAGACACGTATTTCAAAACTGTCTGGTGGAAAATAAATTGGAAGAATGCCACTCTTCCAGTGTTTAATTTCTTTAAATTTGCAATTCAAGCAGATGTTCCCAACCAATACATATGCAAGAATGGCTAAAGGTTGCGAGAAAATGGTAATTAAAATCATCCTCATAAGGTGATTCATTTTTGTGAAGGCCAACATTAATCAAAATTGACTGGAACACACATAGGGAGAAAGGTAAATCTTAAAAAGAGACTAGACAGTGAGTGGCTGAGTTCTAAAGATTGGCCTAAATCACTAATGTTTGCTTTAAGAAGCACTTTTCTTTTTCCTTTGTAAAGTCATGAAGAGGGCAAGAATTACCAGGTAAGAATCTATAGTTGCCTCTTCAGTAACCCTGCAGCTTCCGAAGGCCTCCAGAGGCAGTCGGCTTGTCCTGCCAGTTTGAATTTAGTCACAAGTCCTATTTGAGCATACCTCCAAATGCAGTCTGGAATCAAGAGGAGGCAGATGCAAACGGGGCAGGAGCCTAGAGAGCTGTCAGAGTTGAGAGAGAAAAAGAAAGGGAGGAAGGGAAGAAACGAGAAGGTAAAAGGTAAGGAGGAAAGGAGGATAGAGGGAGGTTAAGAGAAAGGAGAACAGGAAAGAGGAAGAAAGGAAGGAAGTTCCTATCCACAAATTAGATCACTGTCGACAAAGGACTGTGGACAGGAATTTTACAAAATAAAATACACAAATAATCTAAGCTGCTAAAGTTCCAGGAATTGTTATTTTACTACACTTTCCAGGAGGTAACTGCTCAGGAGACAAAGGATCCATAAATATTTAGAAATTTTACAAAAGCCTACATTAAGATCTAATACTTGGGAGCATTTTAAAAAAACAAATAAACACACCTCTGGAAGCATCTCCCCCTCTCAGTTTTCTTTCATCTTCTCTCAGAGTAAGGAGAAATGAGTTTCACCAAGGTTGCTCCCAAGGTTCTGTCACCTAAACACACAGAACAGAGCTGGGCCCCTGGTTATCTGAAACACCTATTTAAGGTTCTCAGTCCCCAATACGAAGTCCTCCTGCAGATTTAGAATGCAGCCCGTCTCCACCACACTTGATGAGATTTGCCAAGTGTCTAATCCAACCGAGTTGTGAAATCAGGATGCTTACATGAGAAAAGAGTACAGGAAAAGAGTACATTTTACACAAACGGAACCAAATAGAAATTTGGACGAAAAAAAACTTGAAAAAAATTATAGAATGCCTTGAAAACACTTCCTTCCCCTGGCCTTCGAGAAACCAGAAGCCAATGTCGTCCAAGTTGAAAAATCAATCCAGCTTAAGTTAAACTGGCTCCTTCTGTTCTTCAAAGCAGATGATTATCATTTAACTATTCTCACTCAGAGTCTGTTCAGAACAGCCTGGCCAGTATAAAATTAAAAAACATTTCACTCTCAGATTGCCGCTTAAAATGTCTCTCTTATAATGATGAGCCTAGACACGCAAATGGCATTTTCAGCTTTACTAGACTTTTTCTAGTGATAAGAAGCTGGCACAGATAAATCCATGTTATATTTGTTGGGATGCAACTTAACCTGTTTTTTTTTTTTTCATTTTTAAGAATTAGTAGAAAAAATATTATTCAGGGTGTAAATTTGAGTCCGTGAACAAACCATGTTGGTGTTATAATAACGTTCGCCCTCTGTGGCAAGGGTGAGTCACTGGGTAAGAGCTGGTAAATATAGAACTGACAATTTGCTTAGAGGAGCCAAAAGAGTCTCCAAAAGGCAGCCAAGACCGCGGGTGTGAGGGCCACTTTCTTCACCTGGCTTGCTTCAATACAGTACCAAAGGGTTCCTGGCTCAGCAAGTTCAGAGGGAAAATGAAGGGCAAACCTCTTCCAAAATGAAATATGATCCAATAAAGGGAGTACATTTAATTTAGCAGAAGTCAGACACTCTCGGGTCTAATTTATCCCTTTCTCCATTGGCTACATGTTCATAATCTGAATGTTCCAGTCATTGGAGATGGTCTTGAGTTCAAAATTTTTTTCCTTTCAAGGCAAGTCTCTGGACTACAATGTACTAATGTAGCAGTAAACTGCTTTGTCTTCATCCTTCTGATTCCAGAGACTAAATACTTATATGGCAATCGACCTACAAATAACATCTCCTCCTATGGATAAAGTACAGTGTCATCCATGAGGTAGGTACTGATGATTATTTAGTGACCAAAATCTTCAGATAGGCCAGGAAAAATAAAGGTAATTTTTCATACACATGATATGTAAAAGAGAACAGAGCAAAGTCTCCAATCTCTCTACGTGTCCATTTCTTCATTTGTGAAGTTCATTCATTCATCTCATAAATTTCCTGAGCTCTCACTACTTATGTTAGGCTCTGAACTAGGGGGCTAAGGATTCAAGAGTATGCAAGACAGACACAGACCTCACATCCGCTCCCTGCCAATTCCAAACCTTGACGATGACCATGAACCCTTAGCTCTCCTTTCCCTCTTCATTAAAAGAAATCTAATCTGACCCTTTCATCGCACTGCATTACAGTCAGGACTACTTTCTGGGGAGTCCTCCCAGAAGACTGTCTCAAACTTGAGCCTGATTTGGAGTTGGTTTGCCTCCGTTTAAAATACCTCCTCTTAAAAATACTGTGCAACAAAGAGTCTCTCCTTGACCAAAGCATAGTCAGGCTTCTCTGTATCCTGTTTCCAACTGGCTTTGACTTTTGGACTTCCATGTCCATCTTTACATCACCCAATTTTAGCAAGAATCTTGTCAAGTTGGTTTAGACGGAATCCCCCATCCTCAATATCTGATCACCTTCCTTATCTTCCACCGTCCCCCAGGTACTTATCTGATCATTCTGGACTGCCTTTAGCAAGAATCCCATTAGGTCAGTTAGCAAGAATTACCTTACCTTTTTAGTAACATTCCATCCAACGATCCCCCACCTTGCTCCTTGCCTCTAAATCCACACTTGTTCTTGTTGCATTTGGAGTTGAGTCTAGTTCCATAATTAGGTCTCTTTTCTCTACTGCAATAGTCCTGAATATAATCTGTTCTTACCACTTTAACTACTGTGCAGTTCTGGTTTTCTTTGGTACCAGTCATCCAAACCCGAACATAAATTACTGTAATCATCCCACGAGATCTAGTCTTAAAGCAGAGACCAGCTGTGGGAAGGAATGAATTTTTCTTTTGGGAGAAGGTAAGAGGGAAGGTAAATTGCAGGAAGAAGACCTGGGCAATGTGCTACAAGGGGAGGCACTGGGCAGGCCAAAGATCTGAGCTCCAGGAAGTAGGAAAGAGGATTGGATGAGGGACAGAAAAGGGGGGAAGAAATGGACTGTGCCACTGACTTTATAGCTGGCAGCTCTCAAAAATGCCTCAGGAGCTAAAACAATGGCTGCTAAGTGGAATGATACAAGTACAAATGCATGGCTATGTCACGGCAATTTACAATTTCCCGAAGTATTCTTAACCCATGAGTAGAAAATCTATTTTATATCTTTTGCACAGTAATACAACTCACATTCGATAGAGCTCACTCAAGTTACCAAAGTTTTTCTTTTGACGTCTCAACAAAAAATTTCAGGATTATTCAAAGTTCAATTGAAAAGCCTCAAAAACCTATAACTAAAAGTACAAAATGGCCATATTTTGGTCATTTGAAAAAAACTATAATTTTTTACATTGAAAGAGTAATATTTCTGTAATTTATTTAGAGTATTTAGTGTAATGCAGACATGCATATTAAACACTCTCTATTTCATCTGACTAAATGAATAAATACATTGTACCATCCAGACACAGTTGAAACATTTCCCTGAGTATTCTTTAAACACAATGCACAAGATTGCAATGGCATCATGACTGATAAAAATGACAAAGACACTGTTAATCAAGTGAATAAAAAGCAACAGCATGAATTATTTATGTCAATAATATTTGTAACCATACAAATTATATAATGATGTTATATTGGAGTGTTTAGTATTTCAACTAACATACATCACACAATGTCTCCCTCCCCACTTCAATATTTAATTTCCATGGAAAGCTTTGATTCAGTGGTACCACTTAAAACTGAACATGGTTACAACAGCGAATTAGTTTTTGATTGTCTCAAAATGTGATTTTCCCATTATTATGAAATAGTCACTCTACAAACCACAGCCACAGCTGGTGTTCTTTCAGAACTTCTTACATGAAAGACCACTGAAATGGCCTATGCAAGGGAGATTGGAGTTCTACTTTCCTTCATTGTCCAAGAGAAGGTGACATATAAGACCGTCGCTGATGAAATGGTCTTTTCTCATTCATGTATCAAGGGCAGAGTGAAAACATTTAAAGGGAGGGGCACCTGAAGCAACTCTTCCAAGCCAGAGACCACAAAGATTTTCTTTTGTTAACCTAAAATATGTTTCAGAGAACTTCAGAAACACTGGATATCTAGAAAGATTTTGACTTCTCCTTCATCTCTGAGATCAATCATCTACACTGATTCCTTCATCTCAGTAGAAAACACACTCAAAACCGTGCACACATTTTACAAGTTCACACATTCACACTCACTTTGAGCAGTTCAGTACCTACTTGGAAACTGTGAGGATAATTATATCTCCTTAGCTAATCCCTTCTTTCCAAGTTTGGAAGGAGCCACTCGGGTATTGCCACAGTTGGGCTGGATGACCACCGAATTGTGAGTCCCTCAAGGGTTGGAGGCGAGTGGCTCATGACAGTACTTCCACAGCATCCATGCTATTTAAAATGCTGTTTGGTTATTAAATTGAAATGGATTCTTAATAAAAATTAAACCCCTCAGGAAAGAGCTAGAAGGCAGTACTACACCTTCCTCCTTAAGATCTACTTCTCTATTAATATGGAGACGAAATATATAATGCATTAAAGAGTGTCTATCAACATGGAAAGAAGCCAAAGAGAGAAATCCTACTAACTTCTCCAAAAACTCCCATCTCCTTAGTGAGACATCCCCACCTAAATATCACATTCCAAAATGATGGTAAGGTTACTGCACGTTGACACCAACGGGAAAGAAAAGATAAACTAGCACCATTTGCTGGAACCCAGTTGCCATGCTAACATAAGCATCATTTACAGAACTGACTTTGATTTTGCCCCATCCCACCTTACTGGAGCCATGAATAGTGTCAAGATCGCCAAAGTCCTCCTGTTGGGGATCTGCAGGGCAAGATGTGAACATCAGTTTTCACTGACGTAAGAAGGCAACTGCAGTATTGGCCTCTGGGGAAGTCCAGGACCCCAAAGCCAGGCCTTCAGCAGGTGGATTTCCACATCTCAATTATAGACTAGACCTCTTCAGTTATGAGTTGCAAAGGTGCCTCTTCTGATACCCTACGCATGGAGACACTTAGGGAGCCAGAAAGGAACAATTTTTGAAGTAGCTGTTACCAGGTTAAGAAGGAAGAAGCCTGACAATTTTCTTGCTTTTAGCCTGAGTTTACTTAATTTGTTTAATTTTGTGTTGATTGCTGTTTGCTCCCAGTCTTTGATAAAGTATCCTTAAATCATTCCAGCATCTCACACCATGAACCACTGGTAATAAGACAAGTATTCAATATCCTTTGTCTGTCCTTATTGTAAGGCATAGATACATATTTCTAGCCAATCAAATATGAATGGAAGTGACATGCAACCCTTCTAAGCTTGACTATAATATCCTACCAATGTGATGTCTCTCTTTCCCACCTAAGTCCTTTCTCTTTCACTAGACTGATGCAGACTAGCACTGCAAGAGGTAAGTTGAAAATGAGAGAGTCATAAAATGGAAGGAGTTCAGATACCTGTATCGCTTCTTGAAGAAAAGCTGCTCTTCTTACAAGGAACATCCGTTTTGAACCTTAAGAATTAAACTACTGTCATATATAAGCCATCTAAAAGTTTGTGTTAGCCACTAGTGTTAACTAGTATATTCAGCAATACTTGTCATTATCCTGTGTCTCTACTGAAGATCATGAACACTCAGGAAAAAAATTTCCAGGCAAAGCTAAAGCAGAATTTAAAAGCAAGTATTAGACATGAAACTCTACACTCTTAGTTCACAAAATGCACTCTTGTCCATTTGATTTGGTTGTTTTTTGAGCTCTCACAAAGAGTTTTTTGTTGCTGTTATTTTGCATTTTTTTAAAGAATGACTTTTAGACTAACTACTCTAGATGAGAATAAGGAGAAATTAGAAGAGAACCAAGATGGTCAAGGTATCAGATCGATTATCCATGTCTTGCTGATTACAGTGTGCTTTCCCTACAATTTGTTTGCATTTATGCACAAAAAAAATGCTTGGATATTAAGTGATAGTTAAAAATTAATAAAACAACAATATATTTTTAACTATGCCTGTATCATGTTCACAAGTTGGAAGTCCATTAAAGATTTTTAAAAGTTGTGTTTTGACTCTTTCTACATCTTATCAAAAAATCAGTTTACATTTATTTACATAACTGTGACAAAAAGTGGTAACATATGAGTCTATTTACCCAATTTAAATGTCCCATTTTGCACTATATTAAAGTTATTATATATTTACACTATATTAAATATATTTGCATATGGGTTGGTCTGACAACCTTAACATATTATCATAATATATTAATATACAATACCATACGTACTATATTTTTACTCTATTATTTTCAAAACCTGCCTTACCTACAGCACTAGCTCATCGCTGCCCCCAAGGGCAGTGATTATGACCCATATATTAAGTGATCTACTACATCTCACACAGTGCCATCCTATGGTGTACATTGAATGAGCAAATACATAGGAAATGTAATTTTCCAGGGACTCATTTCAAGTCTGATGAGCCCCTCTTCCCTTTCAAGATCTGGATGTACACCATCGAGGTGGGGCCTTCTAAGACCAGGGCTGTCACAGGAAGCCATGTCCAAGGAGTCACCAGTAACTATTTATGGAGGCCAAATTTGAGTGCTAGACCACAGGACAAGGGTAGTTTGTAGTCAATAGAATTATGCGTATTTCGGCTTGATAATTGCTGCCTCGCTTTTAACCATTCTCCTATTTTCCATTGCAGTTTGGTTTAATACGCACAATAGCATACTCTGTGCTCAAAGAGACTCTCCCCAGAGAAAAATGTTCTGGCTAAATGGAAAAACCACCACAACCGGGACACGGGTCACCACTTGGATGCTTTCTCATAACTGCAAATGTGATTCAGGTTTCTAAAGACAAGACTGAACAAGTTTCCTGAAAAACCCACAAGCACTTAGAAACAGACGATGTACAGTGCTCTCATCGTCTCTTAACCAAATTAGGGATATGGATGTAGAGAAATGACTGTCCCACATTCACACACTGGGTTCCAGTGTAATTTAGCTTACATGTGACATGCCACTACCAGGGAATTTATCTGGGAACCTTGGGTCTGACAATTTCTGAGGCTCGTAGAAAGGCTTAGAAAATTATCTTCAGTAAAAAAACAAAGCTGAAGCCTACAACACTTTAATCACTTTTTTACCCTGAGATCTTCAAAACTTACCATTTGTGTATGTGTTACTCAAAGAAAAAACTTGATATTTAATAAAAATGTGAGTAAAGCCTAAAGAAATTGGCAAAAGAATAATAGAGACTTGCTGACAACTGACAACAAGAGACAGAAACTATGTTTTGTTTTCTCAAGAGGGAAATCAGAGTGAGAAAATCTGTGAATTAACAGTTCGATTTACTTTAAACTTTCATGAAGAATCCTGGAACATCCCTAAGACATGTCTTCCTAAGTTGCTGAGCACAGACACCCCAAACACCCAATTTCTCTCCGTCATCTTGCAGAAAATAGATACAAACACAGTAGTCCTCCCTTATCTGTGAGGGATATGTTCCAAGACCCCAATGGATGCCTAAAGCCACAGATAGTAATGAACTTTATATATACTATGTTTCTTCCTATATATACATACCTATGATAAAGTTTAATTTATAATTAGACACAATAAAAGATTAACAATAACTAACAATAAAATAGTGCAATTATAATATACTATAATAAAAGTTATATAAATGTAGTCTCTATTGTATTATACTCACATTTCTTGTGATATGAAATGAAGTGAATGATGGATGTACACATTATAACACAGCTTGAACACAAGCACTGCAATACTGCCACAGTCTGATGGATAACCGAGATGACTACTAAGTGACTAAAAGGTGGGGACCATATACAGCACGGATACACTGGACAAAGAGATGATTCATGTACCAGGTGAGACAAAGCGGGATGGTATGAGATTTTATCACGCTACTCAGAATGGCTTAAAATTTAAAACTTTTGAATTGTTTATTGCTGGAATTTTATATTTACTATTTTTCAGACCTCAATTGACCATGGGTGACCGAAACTACGGGTAAGGGGGGACTACTGTATTCATAAGGGACCAGACAGAAATGGAAGAGAGAAAGTGAGTTAATAGCTTCTGTTTTCAACAGTGCCTTGGTCTGTGTTTAAGGTGAAATAAACACCCAAAGGCCCTATATCCCAGAGGGAGACCAGTTAGTGAACATTCTTTAGCATAAAGAGAAAAGCCTCAACAAAAGAAAAGGCACACAAGAAACATAAGCATCCTCATTCCAATTCTCTGTAATTCTCAAGAGTTAATTTGGGATGTCTGGAATTTTCAGGACCAAAAAGCAAGACATAATCATGTGTGGGCTACTCTGACTTATCAAAATACAATTTATTGTCAAAGCTATGAATAAACTCATTCTCTCTCTTGGGTTGGTTGTAGAGACCGAGGTCAAGGAAGGAAATAACTGATAGCTATTAGCTACCTAGCAAATAAGGAGCTACTCCCTCCAGCACCCTGAGTCTCTACAGGCTTCACACAAGATAGGAGGAGAGAATTTTTAGAGTGAAGTAGGAGTGATGCTATAATGTAGAACAGAAATATGGTCCTAGCATCCTGAGTATCAATTAATTCTCACAGATAAAGGTTAAGTTGGCTGGCCAATCCATATCTGGCTATAAAATGAACACTAGAACAAAATATTGTCTAATAACAATTCAAAACAATATTGTGACATCTCACTGACCACACAGTTGATCTTCTCTCCCTCAACCTCACTAAAATGAGAGTTAAAAGATTAATATGGCATAAATCCACAACGATTTTTTTTCAAATGCAAGGGGCCCTGAAAAGGTAAGAGATTCAAACAACTCTCTAAATGTCAGAAAGAAGATGGAAGTGTGGCAATGAAACACAGTAGAATCGTCTACAATTCTCATCAAAGGATGAGAGTGAGTTGTGGGGCAGGAAAAAGAAATTATTTGAAAGCCTCTATGTAGAGCAACGAACCACTTACCTCTACTGTGTGCCCCCTCCATCCTGCCGAATAACATTCTCTTTTTCTCATCTCTCCCCTCTTTCCTCTCCACCAACCCAGACCCTGCCTTCCAAAAAAGAAATCTGTATAAATCTTCTATAAAGAAATTGAAAGGCCTCAGAGAAAAAGACTCCTCATAAAGTCCACAGAGAGTCACAAAGCAGTTGGTTAATGACCCTGCTCTTAATTATAAATGGACAAAGAGCACAAGCAAGATAAATAAATGGGAGAAAAATGTTCCTGGAGCAAATATAAATAAAATAGGCAATAGAAAAGAACTTCCAATATCTCAAGAAAGTCAAGAAAATATATCCATAAAACAAGAAGAGAATGCTATAGAAAAGGAAGAATAATTAGAAAAAAAAATCCTAGTAATTAAAAACCACCTATAAAATTAAAAATTAAGTAGAAGATAAAACACAAAATATTCCCATTTCTCATAAAACCGGGACTTAATTTTGTAAGTTGAAGTTACCGCAAAATGTACCTTCAAATAAAAAGAAGAGGAAAAAACTAGTCCTCTATGAAGGAACAGAAATCAGAAAGAAATAGAAATCAAACTTTTCAGGATGGAGCCTGGTAGGCTGAAGACAAAGAAGACAAATGAAACAGAAAAGTCACTCTTTCCCTCTACCCCATTCTTACCATTCACCTTTCCAAATCCTAGCAATGGAGTGAGAGGGAAACAATTTTCATCCTAGGATTCTGTAGCATTCCATAGAATGAAGACAGGACGATTTTGGAGAACCAGTGGTTCTGAAGCAGGAAATGTTTGGAGTGACAGGTGAGCAGCAGGAATAGAGAGCAGACTAATGAAGGACCCTGGTGAGGAGGGGCTGGGGAAAAAGGGCACAAAACTTCATTTTGATGTGGAACTGGCAAAAATTGAAACTGAAATTAAAGGGACAAAAGGGCAGGAAAAAGAATGACATTTGGAAATCCTATGAAAATAGAAAGCTATATAAATGAAATATTATGAGTCTTGTTATACAAAAGTAAAAAAGAGGAGTGCAAGACTGATAAAATCCTAATTTTACAAAGCAGGGAACCTAAAAGATACTGTCTATTAGTGAAAATTCACCAAGGTGCATACTTAAGAAATGAAGTTTTTAAATAAGTATTTATTACTGTAACAAATAGAGAAACAAAAAATAACCATATAATTATATTGCGAGTGTGGACAAATGGGCACATGAGAGTAGCACTGAACTAAATTCTCATCTACCTTAGCAGAAAGTTAACAAAAGTCTAAAAGTAATAAATTAGGAAACAATAAAAGCATTTACATTGAGATAAGAAGGCAGTATACAGCCAAAAGACAAGCAGTTACTTTAGGGAACAGTTCTAGGAAGAGTAAATAGTTTTGGTGGGTTTAGATGTCTATTGGCATTATTTTCCTTATTGAGGTTTAACTGACGTACAATATTACAAGAGTACAACATAATGATTCAATATTTGTATATATTGCAAGTGATTATCACAATAAATCTGGTTAACATCTGTCACCATACATAGCTACAGAATTTTTTTTCTTGTGATGAGAACTTTTTTTTTAACACCAAGTTGAAAATTTTTATTTTGCTAATGTGCAAACAGAATATAATAGTTCGCTTTCTATGGTTTCTACACACTTAACCACTGATAACTTCTATAAGATGCTATGTCCTTCACAGTTGAGATGCCTGATCTGTGAGGGCCCAACTTGCCTTCCTTTCTACCCACAGAATTAATTCCTTTCAGAAGTCTTGTCGGATGTTTTCTTTGTTGGCCCCTCCATGTTGCTGCTTAATTTGAAAGATTCCATTTTCTAATGGCACAATAGTCCTTTCTATCTCATAATTCTTACTGACCAGGGATACCCAAGTTGACTCTATTTCTCTTAACATGAACATGCTGTGAGTTGCATGTTCTTTCGCTGCCACTTTAAATCTTGAATGTGTTTCCTTAACTTCTGGAGCTCTTTCTGTGCACGTTCAATCATATGAATTAGATTTTCATTATATACTTTCCAGGCATTACATCCATGCTGTGAGATTAGTTCAAGATTCTCGATTCGAACTGCTTGATGCTCTAACTGGGCCATAGAATTGTTTACACATTCTTGCCATGCAGTAATGTCATTTTTCTGACCAGAGGAAGGGGCTGGAAGTTTATACTGTTTCACACTGAGCAATTCAATTGGTTGCCGAGCAGCCAGTCTTTCAAATTCATTTCTCATTATGTTGGTTTTAAATGCAGAATAATCTGGGGCTGTCAGGTAGCTCAGATAGGTCTTAGTAGGTCAGTATCTGACAGTTTCCTCCTCCAACAGCCCCACAGCCGCTTCCCGCACACCAAGCGCTTCATAACCTTGGTCAAAATACGGCAGCGCATCCACCACAATCTCTCCAGCCACCAAACCTGTACCCACCATTCTTAGGTTTGCCTGAGTTTTCTTGAGAACTTTTAAGATCTATTCTCTTAGCAATAATTTTCAAATCTGCAACACAGGATTATTAATTATATTTACCATGCTGTATATTACATCCCAATGACTTATTTTTATCTTTTGACTCTCTTCACCCATTTCACCCATACCTCCAACCCCTGCCTCTGGCACTCTTGCAACCACTAATCTATTCTCTGTATCTATGATCTTGTGGGTTTTTTTTTCTTTCTTTCTTTCCTTCTTTTTTTTTTTAGATTCCACATGTAACTGAGATCATATGGTATTTGTCTTTCTCTGTCTGACTTATTTCACTTAGCATAACGCCCTCTAGGTTCATATCCATGTCGTTACAAATGGCAAGATTTCACTATTTTTTTTATAACCGAATAATACTCCACTGTATGTGTGTGCACATTTTCTTTACCCATTCATTCTTCGATGGACACTTAGGTTGCTTCCATATCTTGGCCATTGTAAATAATGTTGCAATGAACATGGGGTGCATACACCTCACATCAAGTTAGTGTTTGCATTTTCTTTGAATAAATACTGAGAAGTGGAATTTTTGGATCATATGGTAGTTCTACTTTTAATTTTTTGAGGAACCTCAATTTTGTTTTCTATAGTGGCTACACCAGTTTACATTCCCACCAACAGTGCACAAAAATTCCCTTTTCTCTGCATCCTTGCCAACACTGCTTATTTCTTGTCTTTGTGATAACAGCCATTCTAACAGGCATGAGGTGATAAATCAATGTGATTTTGATTTGCATTTCCTTGTGGATTAGCAATGTATCTTTTCATGTACTTGTTGGCCAGTTGTATGTCTTCTTCAGAAAAACTTCTATTCAGATCCTCTGCCAATTTTTTAAATTTGATATTTTTTGTTTTTGTTTGTTTGTTTGTTTGTTTTTGCTACTGAGTTATATGAGTTCTTTATATGGTTTGGATATTAACCTCTTATCAGATATATAATTTACAAATATTTTTTCCCATTCAGTAGAATGTTTTCTCATTTTGTTGATGATTTCCTTTGCTATTCGGAAGTTTTTAGTATGATGTACTCCCACTTGTTTATTTTCGTTTTTGTTGCCTTTGCTTTTGGTGTCAAAACCAATAAATCACTGCTAAGATGCAATCAATTTTTGTCAAGGAGCTTACCACCTATGTTTTCTTCTAAGAGTTTTATCGTTTCATGTTTTACATTTAAGTATTTAATCCATTTTGAGTTAATTTTTGTGTGCAGCGTAAGATAGTGGTCCAGTTTCATTCTTTCATATGTGACTCTCCAGTTTTCTTGATACCATTTGTTAAAGAGACTGTCCTTTCCCCATTCCATATTCTTGGGTTGTAAATAACCATATATGCCTGAATTTTTTTCTGGGCTCTTTATTTTGTTCCATTGTCCTATGTGTCTGTTTTTATTCCAATACCATACTGTTTTGAATACTACAACTTTGCAACAAGTTTGAAATCAGGGAGTGTGCTGCTTCTAGCTTTATTCTTCTTTCTCAAAATTGCTTTCACTATTCAGGATTTTTTGTAGTTCCACACAAATTTTAGAATTGCTTGTTTCTATTTCTGTGAAAAATGCCATCAAAATTTTGACAAGAATTGCACTGAATTTGTAGATTGCTTTGGGTAGATGGACATTTTAACAATATTAATTTTTCCAGTTTGCAAATATGAAATATCTTTCCATTTATTTGCATTTTCTTCAATTTATTTTGTCAATGACTTATAGTTTTCAGTGCATAGGGCTTTCACCTCCTTGGTTACATTTATTTCTAGGCATTTTATTCTTTTTGATGTAATTACATGATTGTTTTCTAAATTTTTCTTTCTGACAGGTCATTATTAGTGTATAGAAATGCAATAGGTTTTTGTATACTGATATTGTATCCTGCAGCTTTGCTGAATTCATTTATTAGTTCTTACAGGTTTATTGTGGAGTCATTAGGGGTTTTTTATATATATATATAATATGTTATCTGCAAATAGTGTCATTTTTACTTCTTTCTTTCCAATTTGGATGCCTTTTATTTATTTATTTTTCATTACTAATTGCTCTGGCTAGGACTTCTAATACTATGTTGAATAAAAGTGGGTAAGAATGGGCATTCTTGTCTTGTTCTGATCTTAGAGGAAAAGCTTCTGGCTTTTCACCATTGAGTACGATGTTAGCTGTGGGCTTGTCATCTATGGCCTTTATTGCATTTAGATACATTCTCTATAACCATTTTGTTGAGAATTTTTATCATGAATGGATGTTGAATTTTGTGAAATGCTTTTTCTAAATCTATTGAGATAATCATATGATTTTTACCCTTCATTTTGTTAAGGTGGTGTATCACATTGATTGATTTGTGGGTGTCGAACCCACCTTGTATCCCTGGAATAAATCCCAACTGATTATGGTGTATGATCTTTTTAATGTTTTGCTGACTTTGGTTTGCTTATGTTTTGTTGAGAATTTTTGCTTCTATGTTCATCAGTAATTTTCCATCTATGTTCATCTGTAATTTTCTTTTCCTGTGCTGTTCTTTCCTGGTTTTGATCTAAAGGTAATGCTGGCCTTGTAAAACGAGTTTAGAACTATTCTCTCCTCTTTCGTTTTTTTGGAAGAGTTTGAGAAGGATTAGTATTAGTTATTCCTTATATGTTTGGTAGAATTCACCATTTAAACTATCTGGTCTTAGACTTGTGTTTGTTGGGCGTATACTAACATTATTTTGATTTTACAAAATTAATTTTTTAAAAAAATAGTATCGTTGTTAATATAAAATATATCATCAACTTGCAAGATAAGTTTCTGTGAGCTGGTCTGAGAAACAAATGGTCATTTATAACAGCTGTTGACAAACTAAATCTGGTTCACTGCTTGTTTTTGTAAATAAAATTTTATTGGAACAGAGTCACACACCCATGTCTAGGGCTGTTTTCTGCTACAACAGCAGAGTTAAGTAGTTGCAACAGAGATGGTACAGTCAACAAAACCTAAAGTATTCACTATTTGGCTCTTTACAGAAAAGGTTCACCAAACCCTGATTTGTAACACTGATTTTCTGGGAAAATGCTATCTACAGTCAATTTGATTTTTAGAGAAGAGTCAGTTTCTAAGTTGCAGACTATCTCTATTATCTGCATAGCTCCCCTGATAGGAACAGTTGTGCCCCAGGACTTGAATTTAATGTTTTTGTTTTTTTATTCATTCGGGGGCATGTAAAAGGTGCATATAAGATCTCTGTCTCTGTTATACAGTGATGAGAAGAGTCTGTCATTACACTGTAATTCTCTTGACCTTTCAAATGACAGTACGAACCTGGGCCTTGTATTTTTATTGCTACATAGTAGACGTTACCTGTCAAAAAAAGAGCAACCTTTACATGTTCACATAAAAATAAACTTCTGCCTGTACCTCAATGTGGATATTCGAATGAAGCTTATCAACATCAACTAACACCAGCACTCAGTATTTTAGCCCAAAGATTCAGCAGCTGGGCGTTAAAACACATATAGATACTCGGTTTGGTTGTTTTTGTTTTTTTTTTTTAAGCTATACTAGTCTGAATGCCATGTCCTTAGCCTTTTTCATCATAGTCCCTTAAATTGCCATATTACCTAAAGGTAAATCCAATTTAATATAAAAAATAGGAAAAGAAGTAATGATCTACTAGAGAAACCATTAAAAAATAGCAATAGTCTTCTTAAATAGCAAGGGCTAATTTTGCCTAAATTGTGTATTTAGAATGAACATCAAATAATAATATCCCTTTAGTATTAGCTGGTTCATAGGAAATCTTTCTGCATAGAATCATTTGATCTTCAAAAGTACTTATGTTTGTAACAAAAACTTTTATTCCATATCGGAGATTATCAATGGGTGCGGGATGGTATAATATGTAGGATTCGTGTCCCTTGGAACTGTATCAAAATTTCAAGGTAGAAGGAGACTTTTTAAACTGTACTTACCCAAGTAAGTGAGAAATATTACTGTATTGATCAGAATCTGTTGCATTCCTGAGGAATGTTTATGAGGAAGATAGTACTATATAATTCTCCTCTACAGGGGAAAAAAGCCTCCTAGCAGGGTCTCATAATTTTTAGTATTTGGATGAAAATATTATATGTAGACATTAAAGAACAAAACTGCATATAACTAGCAAAAAACCTGATGTATAAGCCAATGTTGAAAGTGGAATGTTAGCTTATTATCCCTGGCTTTAAAAAAGAAACTCATTTGAAGGTATCTACTAAGACATATTTTTAATAGGAGATTCCTATATATAGTGTTTATATCTTGCTTTTTTTCATCTACTTCATTATCATATCTTATCATGTCCATAAACATAAATCTCTATCTATTTTTAATATCTTCAATTAACATCCTTGTTTCCAATTTAGGTGTATGTCAAATTTTTCTAGAGACAGAACTCCTAGGTCAAAGGGCTTCTATCTTTTTAAGACCTCTGATAACAGATCACCTAACTGACTTCCCAGGAATTATACCAGTTTGCTCTCCCATTACTAGTACATGGCTGTGCCAGACGGCCACTCCCTTGCCAACTCCAGCTATTGGCATTCATTTCCATAAGTGCTGTTTTAATGACTCTCAGAATGGTTCATAATTTGGTCAGGGCTTCATCTGAGCTGCTCTCTCCAAGGCAGCTGTTAACTGCACTTAACATCTTTGTCATCAGCAACAATAATAATGGTGGTGGTGACGATAACAAGTCACTACATTAAGAACAATACTGTTGTTCTAGCATTACACGTATATTATCTCATTTGATACAACAACCCTATAAGGGTGTACTATTGTTATCACTTACATTCTACAGATGAGGAACCTATGGTATAGAGAGATTATATAAATTGCTCAAGCCTGCAAAGCTAACGAGAGTTAGAACTAAGACTCAAAACTATGCGGTTTGGTGCCAGAGTCCTTCAGAATCAATTCATAAAACTAGAGATATCACCACCCATCCTTGCCCTTAAGAAAACAGTTACAGTTTCTACAGTTTTATAGATGTGAGCTTACTTAAATATAATTAGCCAAGTACTTCCCCATTTGAAATCTATGCCATTTTGAATAAGAACCTATGACCTGCATATTCATTCCTAGAAACATGGCACTTATGGATAGACAGGGGTTATCTCCCTGTATGGCACCAATCAATGGTCCACATCCTTCAGCTTTGCACCTTTTGGATGGCCTTAACACTGCTCAATATCCAGATAATCACATGGAGGTTCAAGTGAGCCTCAACAGCTCTCACAACTGTTGTGGTTCCATCCGATCATTGTAGATGAGCCTTTTTAAACAAGGTGACAGACTCTCGGGTTTTAAGAGACAAATGAGCATCATGTGCTGGGCCCACACTTCCAGTGTTCACCACTTAGGAGTTGTGTGTCCTCAGATCACATGCTTATTCTCTGAACCTCAGTTTTTCATCTGTAAAGTGAGGATAAAAATATTTACAGTTCATTGGGCTGATGTGAGGAAATGCTTCACACTATGTCTGGAACACAGTAAATTCTTAATAAACAGCAGTTATTACTATTTCCAGATGTTCGTAATGTTAGCTCTTTTTATTATTCCTCTTGATCTCACCTTAAGAATTATCATAAGGTTAATTGGTGCAAACTGTATCTAAATAAAAAATTGCCTCCAAAAGAACAATTTTCTGGGGATGTATAAAAAGATGAAATAAAAACATTCATCACTTTAAAAGGAATTAATATTAATGTATAATATATTTTCTTACTATCAGCTCTAGGTTACTGTTACTATAAATTAGGGCTAATACTTTAATACTTGTTGTTACCCAACAAATATTAGGAATCAATATTAACATAAAATTTATTAATGTTGATATAGTTAATTAATAATTATAATTACTAATTTTAATGTAATCTTATACAATAATTATTATAAAAACAATAAATAAATAGATATTTCAGGTTAACTTATTGCTGACTATGGCTCAACAGAAATAACCTGGCAACATCTAGTGAGTAATCAGCAAAATAGATAGTGCTGAATAAATAGTGTCGGCCACACTTCCAGGAAGTCACCCTTTGAAGAAACTAGGAAGTAATAATATCCTTACAGAATGGCATAGCAGTAAATACAAATGGATCCTATCAGTTATGGGAAAATACAATATTCCAGCTAAATTGAGATAAACTAGTTCTAGTCCCCATATTTTGCTTGGATGGGAGCTACTTCCAATTTCCCTGTGTCTTAAAAAAATAAAAGTACTCTGAAGGTAAAACACTGGAACGGAGGGGAAGAGAAGTAGGAGACAGTTTTCCATGCCTTTTCTCATATGAAAAATCTAATGTCAGCAAGGAATAGAAATGGAATTAAGCAGTGAATAAGTTTTGACCACATCAGATCACAACTAGAAGTTTCACCAAAGTAGCAAAGTATATAAGAAATTTGCTTTCAAGAGAGATATGAGTTCAAATTCTGGTGCTGCGGTTACCAGCTGTGAAATCATGAGTAAGTTATCTATCTTCTTTTAATCTCAGTTTCTTAATCTGTAAAATAGAGATAGTAACAGAACCTACCTTATAAAGCTGTTGTGAGAATTAAATAAGGTAAAGCATTAAAAGTCCTTAACAAAGTACCTGGTCCAATGGAGCAAATGTTACATTTTAAACATCATTTGTATTTCTGATATCCCAACAGTTAACACTAAAACTACACCACGTATCCATTCTTTTGCTCTCTCACACACACATATACACATTTATATACATCTCAGATAGCCCTCTGGATCATGCGATTCCTGAAGGTCAATGAGAGCAATGTTTGCTGCCATATTACAATTAAAAAACTGTGACTGTGAGAACTGGCATCCTGTCCCCTACTGATAGCACAGACATGAGATGTGGTCTACATACGGAATGAGCGTTGTGGCTAAAAAAAATCATCCAGGCCACGATCGGCTCTTCAACTCTGGTACAGATTTAAATCTTTGGTTATCATCAAAATAACATTTTTCTTGTGCCATCAGGCCAACATCTCACATCCCATTGAATTACAAAGAATAGAAAGAAGAGCCAGCAGGAGTATTTATAGGTCACTGACTTGGTGTAGAGCCAAAAGTACTTTTTTAACCATAACTGCCAAAGGAACTATCTGTAGATTCTCTTAATGGTATCTTGAAGCTTTGTAAAATAACAAATAAAACTGAAAAAAAAAAAAAACCAGAGTAATCAAAACAGTTATACTAAACTATTCTCTGAAGCTGGTGAACAAATCATGTAAAAATCTCAAGAAAGGGACTGAAACTATTTTCTTTCCTTAAAATTCAATGGAGAAATTTACAGTGCAAAAAAGAGGAGAGAGGAGTGACAGTACCAGGAGGTGGATGGAACTCTAATCTTGTAACAGACCCGGACCATTGCTATTCTTAATTATACCAGAAGAATGGTGTAGGCAGGTTCTTTAGAGGTTGGGATCCAGCTTCTGTCACCTGTAAGATGAGAGTGAAACCCTGGAATATACAGGTCCCTTTCTACACTACCTTCCTATGAAAACTCTTATGAATAAAAAAAAATTATATTTAAACTGCGTAAACAAATTTTTTCATAGATTCTTATGAAGGAGAGGGGAAGGAAGCTAAATTTTATACTAACTTTTAAAAACTCTCATGTAATGTTAGCAACTGACCAAATTCTCCTTGAATTGCATATGTACAAGAAGGAGCTAAGAAAACATACAGTCTTCGGAAACGTTTCCTGGATTCTTTCCTCTTTTTCCACAAAAATAGAACTACCTTTTTTCTTTCCTTTTTCCTTTTTCATGAGACATGTAGATTATATAGGAAATTTGGCAACCAGAATGATCCTATGAGAAATCCAATTGGATAACTAAAGGAACTAGATACCCCAAAATTATTAACTTAGGAGAATTTCAAACTTCGGTGCTAACACTTCAAAATAATAACCATCACCATCACTGAATGCTCCCTCTTACCAAGGAGCCGAAGAGTTCAGTCTCGCTGACCACCAGTTACAGGCTCTAACAAAGAAAGGCTTCTTGGCAGCCAAACAAAGCTGGCCATCCAGGAGAATCCATAGTTCTTGCCCTCTGTAAAAGGAGGACAGGAAGTAGAATCCCATGTAGCCTAGAAGAAACCTTATAGATCCAGGCCTGTAGGATGGACAGCTGAGGAACAGGAATCCCCACCACCCAAATAGGGTTCTGGGAGTCGTGCACTTCAACAGCATTAATTAGTTCCCAGAGAAGTGCCTCAAATCGAGGGACTAGAGGAAGCCTGGCGGTATGATTCTGTGTGGGAATGAAAGTGGACTGATCTCCCCAGAACTAATGAGGGTATTGCCTCTCTGCCATGCTCCGGCTCTCCCACAATTCTCTAAAGTTCCTTCGGGTGGATGTAATTTGGGTTACTTATAAGATGGAATTATGGGACAACTTCATTCTGAGAGGCTGAATAGATACTCATCTCTCAGACCAAAAGTTTGTACGTTTCACTAATATTTGCTCATTATCCGATCAGAAACATAAGCATCCCTTCAAAACTAGTTCATGAATGCAAATTCTCAGCCCCACACCAGCCTTATGAATCTGAAACTTTCCAGAAGGGAGCAATTTGTGTACTAACAAAGCCCTCCTAGGGAGTCTGATGCACACTGACATCTAAGAACCCCTGAGCATTCTAGAGCAACACAATGAGCATTGAAAACAACAAATGCATGAATGTTAGGCAACAGATAGGTGCATAAGCAGAAGAAACTCTCTTGTCCACAGTTGGCTTTCACTCTCAAATTATTTTACTTAATAGTTCCCCTTTGCAAAAAAAAAAAAAAAAAAATGCCCTTTCACATGCAGAATTTCATAATGAGCAATCTATTGCAAATAGTCAGTCTTGAAAAAATCCCCCTGCCTTTACAGTTTCCCTCAATATCGCATATTATTTACATGGATCTGTCTTTTATAAATTTTTTATAACACCTCAAGCGATACAAATCCTCCACAAGCTCTAGTTAATATGGACTACTACAATAATAAGTAATTTGGGGAGCAAACACTCAAATTAGTAAGGTCTGGTTTCCTGTAGATTACCAAAGGGTGAGGAGGCGGGAGCGGGGAGAACTCAGATGAAATGTGCATTGACTAAAAGGCAGAAAGGAAGCAGAAAATGTATGCTGAACAGATGCCAAGATTTTGCCACATGCTTACAGTAAAAGAAATAAAGAGCAGAGAAAGTTATTTTTAAAAACTTCTTTCCTTGAGAACTAAGTTAATAATTGTCTTGCTTTAAGATATTAGGTAAATACTTCTTTTTTTCCAATGAAAGACATTAGGCAAACAGAATATTAGCATGAAATATGCCTTAATTTAAAGGATACAGATTACTTATCTTCCATGGACAGGAATCACCGGTCTTCAATGATAAAATTCAAGCAGATAATTTTTTGATAAACCTGTTTTCTTTATCAGCTGTTGATAATGTATTATTTATACCCAAGGCTGGGACAAACACATTAGCATTGAAATTCTTGAGCAATACCCAGGTTGCTGAATTTGTTAGCAATAATAATGTGTGTTAGCCTGCCTGACTTTAACTGCATTTACTCAAAGAAAAAAGTTGATGAGAAAGCAAGAGTGAAGAGATGATGTGATAGAATGGAAAGTATTGAATAATAATTATTAAGAAGCACCCATTTTCATTTTCAATCTATTCATTAGATGTTAATAAAATTAATCCTTACTCTTCCATTTGGCAGATAATAAGGCTCTAGCCCAGTAGTTCGGAACCCTAGCTGTACATTAGATTTACCTGGAGAACTAAACAACAACAACAAAAAGAAACAAACAAACAATCTGCCACCCTACTGCAGAACAACAGATCAGAGTGCCTGAGGATGAGGCCCAGGCACTAGTGACTCTGGTGCTGTATGATGGTTAAGAAATACTGTTCTAGGAGACTTCTTTATGAAATCAACTTGGAATGAACAGACTACTATGAGACTTGGTCATTTCATGGATTAGTCCGCTCCATTCTTAAGATCCAGCTTATTTTAGCATTCCTGGGAGATGTCGAGTATACTCTATGGTTATGAAGGAGAAAAAAAATGCTTAATTCAATATTTCCTGGTAAGCCTTTGGTAGGAGGAGACGGGACTATGGCGGCTGCTGAGCCACTTAAATAGCATATCCGAATTAATTGACATGGATAGAAGAGACAAACGGATAGAAGTTGATTGGCTGTTATTTTTTTTAAATTCTCTTCTTCTCTCTGTTCTCCTATTCTTCCTCCTCTTCCATTACAATCATCATCATCATCGTCATCATCATCACCATCGTCATCATCATCACCATTCGCACCATAACAGATATCTAAGGAGGCCCTACTATAGTACTTAGAACACAAACTAAGAGTAAGAACATAATTCATAAATGCCTTGACTTATTATCTGAAAATTCAGGAAAAGTGGGAAACCTATTCAGACACCTCTGAAAGAAGACTACATCTTTCAGAACCCCACAGTCTATGTCATTCTTCCATAATCTTTCATAGCAAAAGTATACATTGTAAATCGAGACATAAAATTTTAGATGCAAAAACATTGCCTTGGAGAGCAAATAGATGTTTCATATTTGTTTTGACTCAATTAACATTAGCAAATATAAGCCAGGGCCATGCAAGCTACTCCCATTTCCATAATCTCATTTATGAGACATGTCATAGTTTGAAGAGCTCTGTGTACCATTTTTTAGTACATGGGGACATCTTATAATATTCAACTGTTATAAAAGCTTTACGACACTAGAATTTTAGTCTATATTTCATGTTCTTATAGCTTACTATTGGTAAGGTGGTTTATATGATGCTAAGTCTTTGTTCAGAAAAGCTGATCTTCTCCATAATGTTGTTCTCATAGAAAAACATATCTGTTTTACAGTAAATCACTTTGTGGTATTTTTCCAAAATTAAGTTGAGGCAGAATGTAGAGACTTCCTCTATGGTTCTCGAGGCAAATCAAGATGAATCTGAGTATTATATGCTGCTGCAAATCTTTCTTTTTTTTCTAGCCCAATTCAAAAACTAAACAAAAATGCTCAGTTTAATTGTCAAGAAAGTTCTCAACTCTATTGTCTTAGTATATAATGTCCAATTCCATTTTTATCATTGATCCTTTTCAAATTTAATATATTTGAACTTCAGATTCATTATATCTAAAAAAAAAATAGGCTTAGATATATCTAATAAATTCATTTTGTGGATTTTCCTTTAGTTTTAATCAAACTCTTGGATAAGAACATTTAAGAAGGTCACCCAGTTGTAAAAAGCCTGAATCCTACAGGATTCCTGTGCCTACAGGCTTTAACTTGGAATAATGTCTCGGTGACAAATAACCATGTCTCCTAAAAATTTCTACTTATGTCATGTTTATGAGGTATTTTGGAACCTTACTGGGGATTTTACTATATTTCACAGTTATATGGATTTAAAAGATTAGAAATTTTTATCTCAATCAAGTCTACTGCAACAACAATCAAGTCTTGAATGTTGTTGAGTATTTTATTCAGGTCAGTATTTATAGTACTGGAAAAACTATTCAAGATTACCGAAGTCAGTGAACTTCCTCCTTTCTTCTCTTCTTTAAGTTTATCAATCACCTTCTAATAATAATTTATACAAAGATGGGTTTAAAATTTTAAGTTATAACATACATATTTTCATTATAAGCACCTTTCCAGGGATAGTAGTTCAAGAAGCATGAATGGAAGCCATGCAAAAAAGCTCATTACCTCAACAAGTTGATTAAAAGAAAGTGGAAGTAAAATGTGTTTAGAAATGCCCTAACTTAGGAGTTAGGACACCTGAGTGGTGGTCCTGGTTCTGGGATGACTAATTGTATGTCCCTTTCTCTGAAATGGACATTAAACCTCTCTGGGTTTTAAAAGCACCTGTAAGAAGAAAATATGAGAATGGCTTTCTCTAAGATTCCTTCACACCTTTAAAAGGCAATGGTTCTCCAGTACCTGCCAGAATATAAAGGGTGTTTTGTACCAACCCAAGGAATCTAAAATAGCTATTTCAAAACAATGAATCCATTACAATAGAGCTACCCTGTCAACTGATATTTTAACCTGTTTTCTAAGCACAATTAAATAAAAACATACAGTGCTTAAAAAAAAAAAGGCAATGGTTCTAAATAAAATTGGAATTTGGTCTTAGTAAGGTCTTAAAATCTCATTTTCTAATCAAAAATATTCTATCTCCTGCAAATGTCACTACCGATCTGATATCCTGCCATGACATTCCAGACATGAGACAGGAGAAAATGTGACAGGCTTATGTAGATGCTATTCCCATCCTCTCACTACCCCAACTTTGCCAGGAGCCAGCTCAATCTTGGAACACTTAGAAAAACATGTCCTTACCACTGAAGTTCTAGAATAAAGATTCAAATTTAAAGTGCAAGAAAAGGACTCAGTTTAGATGTGAGCCTAGACATATGACCTAACTCATAGCTCTTACACTACCATTAATTTTGGTCTCAATTTATTCCTCTGTATAGTCAAAAATAACAAATCATGTTGGCAAATGTCATGAGATTTAAGTAGGTTAATATTTTTAGGATAGAAGTAGAGGAGTATGGGAAAAAGAGCTTCTAGCACCTCGTGCTCTTAGAAAGACATGAACCACCCCAACTATCACCACTGGATCATATATCTCATCACAGCTTGTTATTTTCAAGTATTCAAAAATATCTATGGATAAAGATAATGATAAAAGCTGATGTCAACATTCAAATTTGATAAACTTCAAACAGGAAGAAATGTAATGTGTGGGAAGGGGTTCGAAGACCATTATTACCTACACGACCTAAGACAAATTACTTGACTCCTTACGCCACTTTCCCCATCTGTAAAATAGGATATTATCATTTTTCTCATTGGCATTATTTTGAGTATTAAATGATATATAACGTGCAAAGGATCCCATATAGTGCCTGCCACATAATAGGTATGTGATAAATGGCAGTGATTATTAGGTGGCAAAAAATTAATTTTGTTAAGAAAACTTAAATATTCTGGACCTCAGATTCCATTTACTCACTGCTACTAATATTATAAGCTACCTTTGCTCCTCCTGCAGTAATCTTTTGACCTGTAATTTGCCAGCACCTTATCTCTAAGAAAAGACAAACTGTATTCCACAGAAGATACGTGATAAACATTTTCCTTCATCTGCAACTTCCTAATCTTCATTTCCTTTATTGTTGAAGGATCAACACTTATGAGCCTGAAGCTCACACACTGATTGGGAATGGAGAAACACTGAGACAAAGTACAGTGGACGCCATGAGAAGAGTTAATTCAGTGAAAACATCCAGAGAAGTAGAAAGGAAAGAATGATAAATTAAATATGATGAATTCCATGATAAGTCCAAAGAACCAAAAAAGATCTGTTCTCTATATTAGTCTACCATACCACAAACACCTCAATTACTTTTTAGAATTCCATTGTCATTTATCTATTGGCTTTTTTAGCTATGCTTCTTTACACAATTTTTTTCAGTGTTGCTCTAGAGAATATAATCCTTGACCTTTCACAGTCTACTTAGAGTTTACACTGTGCCACTTCACGGAAAATGTAGAAACCTTGCAGCCATATATTCTATTCAACAATCCCCCCCGCCCCACCACCACATTGTACTTTATGCCATGGTTGTCATATGTATTAGTACATACATTATAAACCCCACAAGATAATGACAAAATTTTTGCTACAGTCATGTCCAAATTAAGAGGAAACAGTCTTTTTTATTTACATAGATATCTACCATTTCTGATGTTTTATATTTCTTCCTGAAAAATTCAACTTTCCCTCTCATATTATTTCCCTACAGGTTAAGGAACTTTCTTCAGCATTTCTTATAGTACAGATCCGCTAGAGACGAAGTCTCTTATGCTTCTTTAAAAATCTTTGCCTCTATTCTTAAAGAATATTTTCACAAAGGATATAGATTTTAAGTTTAACGGGGTTTTATTTCCCCCTCTAGAACTTTAAAGGTATTGTTCTACTCTCTTCTTGCCTTCATAGTGTCAAACGGTAAGTCCACAATCATTTGAATCAGTTTTTCTATACGCAGTGTGCCATTTTCCTCCCGACTGCTTTCAAGATTTCCTCTTTATCATTAGTTTTAAAAAACTTGACTATAATGTGTTTTGGTGGTCTTTCTCTGTATTAACTTTGTCTGGGTTACACTGAGCTTTATGAATCTGTAAATTTATGTTTTCCATGAAATTTGAAAAAAATTTGCCCATTATCTCTTCAGTATTTTTTGGCTTCATTCTCTCTCTCTTTTCCTTCTGGGACATTAAATATATGTTAGATTTTAATCTGTCTCACTAGACTTAAGGTTCTGTTCACTTCTTTCATGCTTCTTTCTTTCTTTTTTTTTTTTCATCAGGGATAGTTTCTCTTGATTTATCTTTAGGTTTAATTCCTAGATTTAGGAATTAATTCCTTGATTTATCTTTACGTTTAATTCCAGAATTACTTCCATTCTGCTATTTATTTAGTCCATATGGAGATATTTTTGGGGGGTATACTGTATATTTTATCTAAAATTTCCTTTTTGCTCTTTTTTTATATTTTCTATTTTCTTACTGAAATTCCCTATACTTTCATTCATTTGTTACAAGAATATTTTCCTTTATCTCAATTACAGTAGTTGCTTTATAATCATTATCTAATAATTCTAACATCTGGGTCATCTCAGGTAATTTTCTCTTGAGAATGGGTCATATTTTCCTGGTTCTTGTTAGGTCAAGTAATTTTGGATTGTATACTGAACATAGTGAGTGTTATGTTGTGAAGACTCTAGATTCTGCTATATTCTTTCGAACAGTGTTGATGTCTATTTAAACAGGCAATTAACTTGGTAAATTATAAACTTTGTCTTCCCTGCAGTTGCTAACTAATCGAATCTCAGTTAAGTTATTTTATCTTAAACTGTGCTGCTCTGAGTATGTCCCATGCATGCACGGTCCAGGAGTCAGCAAGAAACCTGGGCAGAGTTTACACATACAACCTGGGGTTCTCCTTGTCTGACTCTTCTCACTTTCAGGTAGCTATGGTCACTCCAGCCTCTGTCTTCCTGTAACTCAGGCAAGAAAGATAGCAGTTTTTATCAGAGCCTCAGCTATCCTACGCCACAACTACAGCCTGTTCCCAGGTCAAAGCTGCAAAAATAGACAACTCATCCCCATTAGAATCCCTTCTTCAAAACCTTTTTTGCCTTTTTCACTCTCCAAAACCTTCAGGTAGCTACTTTTTTATATTTTGTCCTGAGTTTTTAGTTGTTATCTGCGGAAGGTTAGTGTGCTCAAAGCTTGTTCCATCAAACAAGTAGAAACCACAAATATCTCAATTGAATATATAAAATCTAACTTTAAATGATGAACTACAGACCACTTCAATCTCGTTTTAGCCCATCCCTGCAAGAGTCATATTGGGTCTACCTACCATGGTCAATAAGCATCCTCTATTGTGCATTTCGACTCATTCTCCAGCTTTCATTCACATTTGGTCTCTACTTAGTAAGTCTTTGTTTCCCAAATGCAGGATGTGCACCACTGGTAAACCAGATGACTTCAGGTGGCTAAGACACAAGATTAAATAGCACTGAATCACATTAAGGGAAAATTATTTTCAATTCTTTCAGCTCTTCTGATTCTGTTAAGGCATAAATCTCAGTTTGGTGCTAATATACCTTTAACACCTTCCTAATAGTGGCTAATTTCCTCCTTTTAAACATAAAGACAGCAGGTCTCATGTGAAGAACTTTCTCCAGGCAATAGCATCTAGCTAGAAATAAATAACATTATTTTGTTTTCACTCAATGTATTTTAACAGTTACCTTCTATTTGTAGTGATCCTGTTTTCCATTTGGGATAATGATATAAAGTTTAATTTTAAAATAAAATATCACAAAAAGTAAATTAATTTAAAAATAATAAATGACAGTATAGATGATATACAGATAAGAATAGGAAAAAAAGATCTGTAGTAAAGTAGATAATTCTAGTTAATATATCAGATACCCACCCCCTTCCCAAATCTTAGTAACTTACCATAACAGAACTTATTTCTTTCTCATGAAAATTCCAATAGGATGTTTCTGACCTGTGGTTGTTTTCCACATGTTCATTTAGGGACTAAAAATGTCAAAGTTCTACCTTCTTTAACACATGGATTCTAAAATCACTTTGAGCACATCTGGCCAGCAGACAGGAGAGAGAGAGAAAAGGCATAGCATACAGTATGGTTATTAGCCAGGTTTAGAAAAGGTGTACATCCTTCCACCCACATTCCACTAGCTGGAACTCAGTCTCTGACCACACTTAACTATGAGAAGCCAAGAAAGGGGTCTAATTCTGTGCCCAGCAGAAAGAGAGTTTGGGGTTGGGTGAGTATAAAGTTCGGGACATTTCACTAAAGTTTGGGATGCTCTGCACTAGGTTATGTTCCTTTAAAGCAGAGGGGTGGGGGATGCCGTCATGTCTCAGAAACCTCCCTTCATTGTGGAAGAATGACTGTGAATATCAATGTCTCTCTTTCTTGCTCACCTTCCAACCTCCAGTGTTAGGTCTCTGCCCAAGAAATGCAGAGCTAGACAGGTGGTCCTCAGAAACACTATCCATTTTAGTAGCCCTCTCCCCACACAGGAATCTGGGGTGCTCACTGCAGCTCCACACTGCTCAAGTTTCCTGTCTCCTGCCTGTCCTTTACTTCCTCGCAGTTTTGTAATCACAATTTATTAATCCTGCCTCTCGTGCTTTCTGAGAATCTAATTAGCTAACCTGAAAAACTAACCGGTGTGCATGTTAATTGAAAGCTTCTTCCTTCCTTCCCTCCAGGGAAATTAAGAACATTTTACATTGTGTCTTCCTGGAGCCCATGATATAACTTCCACTGTGTCCTAGCAAGATGCTGTAACTGCAGCTCCTGCCTGGGCGACCACAGCCAGGGAGGGAGGCCTATCGGGGAGGGTGGGACCTTCCTTCTGGGATAACTTTATGCCACCAACCCCACTTCTAGGATATCTGACCTCTTCTTATTTGGTCATTCCCTAACGCAAGAAAGGGTGCCAGCTCCTTAAAATGCAGGAAATGCCCCACCCCAGGATTTTTTCTGACCTTCACAGATCACAGAGGACCTAATTAAGCATCTGAGTTCTCTGTTTGGGCTCAGTAAATGTAACTGAATTGAATTTAAATTACTGATTCGGCACCATTGAGGCATTAGAGTCATTTAAATGTGTCCTACTGTATTCCTTAAAAACAATATATTTTTAAACAATCAAGATAGAAAGTGTCAAATCCTTGCTCATTCCCAAAATGCTATAATTAAAGAGTCAACTTCTCACTTTGTCAGAACACAGTGGAAGGCACCCATGATGGACTCAGGCCTTCACTTCGATGTGACCTAAGCTTGACCCTCGCTATTTTAAATTCATGAACTGTTGGCAGAGCATGTCAGCAAATATTGATTTCTATAAACATGCTTCAGGAAAGAAGCAGCCCCTGTAATAAATTGGTGTTTCATGATATATCCATAAAATGCTACAGTACTGGAGAAGCCTTCTGATACTGAATTTTAAACCCATCCTGGAAGGTTTTGTGTTTTTCTTAGTTACACTGATTTTATAAACTTCATCTAAGTGGTTGTCTCAGCTGCTTTGTCTATTCCTACTGATCACAGGTTCTGAAGCCAGACTGCAGAGGTTCAAATCCTGTATTCACCACTTTCTAGTCATGAGATTTAGGGTAAATTACTTTACATGATGTTTAGAATTTGCTTTAAAATTCTCCAATCAGAAAGTAAAAGGGGTTTGGCAACAGAGTAAATAAAACAGGATGGGCAAGGTATAAGTTAATTCATTCTATCTACTTTCATCTTTGTTTGAAATTTTTATAATTAATTCTTAAAGGACACTTTATAATTATCTAGAGCATAAGTAATTTTCCAAGTCTTTTCACAAAACAACTTTCTCCTGTATTCCAAAGATAAATTGTAAAGAATACACCAGGAATTCTATCATTATTTTGCAGAACAATTTCTTTAGGCTTCCCTGTTGTCATATGTTAATGGTATATTATAAAAATGTACTATATAATAGTTTAATAATAATAATACAGGAAGAACTTTACTTTTTTCCCCTTCTACCACTTCAGCTGTTTGGACAAATTCCCTGATGTGTATTTCACTGCAGTACTTGCCTCATATAGTCCAGTCAAGGCCCTAGGTATCTAAACACAACTATCATTTAATGTCAGTCTCCGTATTTGCTCTGCAATTCCAGCCCCTCAATACCTTCTCTTTCCAAAAGGAGAGAGATTGGAGGCAGGAGGAGAAGACAAGAAGAGAAGGAATATACTGCATTCCATTTCAAGCACTAACACAACTCCGTTTTTCCTCCCGTTGACTCTTCAACATCTGGAGAGATCAAAACACAGATGGCACACCCATCGGGGGGGAGACGAATAAGGCAATACGTTGGATATACTTTTCTTTTTCACCCTCACCACATCTTTCACATGTAAGCAATGCACTGAGGGAAAAGACGGCTTCCTGCTGAAGCTCCAACAGCGCCCACATGAACTGCTGGTTTCTCCAGAGTTACATTAATATAACTGACTCACTGGTGATCTCCATCAGGGCTGCATATGATAATGTCAAAATTGTATAGATTGGGGAAAGGTTGTTTAAAATGATTTTCCCCAAATTATCAATTTTTAATTATCCCAATAAAATATTGATGTCTCTTTTATTCGTGACAAATCATATAAAATTCAGAGACCATTTTCCTTTACCTCTTTGAGAAAAATTGAACTCTGAATATAATTTTGTTGCTTCTTCTATATATCTTTATCAGTTAACCTGAATATATTCTTTTAAGTTATTTTAAGTGTAAAAAATGAAATCATTTTGAATTTTTATATTAAAATTTAATAATTATCACTGAAGTAAAGGTTAAAATATATTTAAAACCAGTTAATATCAGCATCAGGTAAGAGAAAGTATATAATGACAGTTCTAATTATTACATTCTCTTGTTTTGCACTTCTGAAGAGCGCAATTAAATCTCTACTTATGTGAAGAATAAAATGTTCTGCACCTGCAATACTAATACCATTTCATTTCCTCAAATGTAGAGGGGTTTAGCTCCTTAAACTATAGACCTTGGGTCAGAATGGTGGGTGCTAACTGTTTCAAGAACAGCAGTGTGTCTGATGATTTAAGATGGTGTTCATCTACCACTTGATTTTGAAACTGTGCAAAATGATCTTCCTAACCTCTACCAAAATCAATACAGATTAAAGTGTATGTTGGTTTTCATCCAAGTAGTGTACATGGACCAAGTGTAGTATCTGAGGTCTGGAACACTGACATCACTGGCTTGGGACTTGGGCAATCCTTCTTCTGAACCCCTGATTCTTTGCCTCTTTCTAAGAGTAACTGCCTTTGACCCCCAAACAATGCAAGGGGTCCAGGGCACTGACCCTTGTGCAGTTGAAAAGACGCGTATAACTTGTGACCCTACGGTCAGCCCTTTGCATCCAGATTCAACTAACCTCAAATCTAAAACAGTATTTTTGGTTTCCAGTTGGAAATCCACAGTGAGGAAAACTAGGTTGGAAATGCAAAAATAGTTTTCAATCAGTGAATGCCAGATCCACAGATGCAATGTGCCAATGGTATTTATTGAAAAGAATCCACATATAAGTGGACTCACGCAGTTCAAAACTGTGTTGTTCAAGTGTAAACTCTATTGTGAAAGCACTTTGTAAAATGCAAATAATTCACACGTGGAACTTTTTGGTCAACATCCACTTGTAAAAGTGCAAAGTCAGACTGGTAGGTTGCCTCTGGGGAAATGCATGCCTGTGGTGAAGACAATGTGCTCATTAAATATTCCATCTGTTCCTCTACTATTTCAGTTAGGTTGGGCCATGTGATAGTTCTGACCAATAAACTGTGGGCAGAAGTGACTTGTGTCAACTTTTAGGCCAAAGTGTAGACAAGCAGGCACGATGTAATCTTCTGGCCGTGTCTTTTCTTGTCATAGTGACTGAGAGGGCCTTGAATTGCAGATGGTACAGCTACAAGATAGTAAAACTGCATCAGCCTGAGTCCCTGAATGACTGGGTGGGGTACAACACCACCAACAACTCTTGATGGATAATGTACAGTGACCAAGAAACAAATCTGTATGTTAAGCCACTGGGATTATATAACACGTCTATCCTATCCTGAATAAAATAATATGTAAAGTCCAAAAACCTTAAAATTTTCAGCTAACTAGTTTCACAAAACCCAAAATGCCTTATTTCTGTAACTTCTTCCCACACTGATAAATGAGAAGAAGGGTGATATGTAGGAAAAGTTTCCACCATGGCCCCTTAGCAACCTTGCATGGGTCCACAAAGGCCACATATGCGAAGTTTATTCATAGTCTGACCTGAGGGTTGGTGGGATGCCTTGTAATCCTCCTGAAATGAGGGGAGACAAGCAGCCTTGTGGGGAAGTGCCAGGCAGCAGTTTCTCACCTAACCCCCAATCTGGTGGGACAGTGCCACAAGACCACTTCCCACCCATCTCTCTCATTTCAGTTGATCACAGGACTTTCTACCTCATGCCTTCCACCCTGCAGGGCACAGCTGCTGGCTTCTGTGTATACAAAATTATTTGGCTGGAAATTAGAGATAGCTCCTCTAGGGCAGAGTGACCCATTGCCGGTGCCACCTGTCTTCTGGCCCGTCCAGTTCAGTGTCATTGTGTATGGGGAGCTGGGGAGGCAGGGAGCTGAGGTCATGTGGATCTTCCTTTCACTGTCTAAGTAATAAATGTCTGAATCCATTATGCTCCTTAGTGGCCAAATCTATGGCAGTGTGGCAATCCAAAGTAGTAGCCACTCTATTAGCCATGTCATTGTTGCTTGGACACCACTTGACCACTCGACACAATAAAGGTCAATTTCACACAGTTTTGTGCTGGGACATCTCTCTCCTGCTTGAAGGAACAAAATGGAGCTTCAAGCAGAACTATAAAACAGCTTTCTGATTTGATGTTGCTGAACAAATGAGCTGGGTTGATTTCCTATCACTTTATCTTCTTCAATACTTGAATAAAGTTAGCATTAGGTTTATCAAACTTAGAAGTCTCCAACATCCCAGGCTCAGCTTGAATATTTGGTGGCAACACAGGTGACAGAGTCTGAAGTGTGCTGAGCAGTGGCTTTGATGAAATCCATAAGAGAAGATCAATACACTACTTAACATAAAGGGGAAAATTTGTGGCATTTCATATTTTTGCCATTCTGATGAACCAGAAACATATCACAAGGATGAATAACTTTTTTCAAATTAAATAACCGATAGTGATGCTAACACTGAGTTTGCCGAATATTAATAAACATGAACGGTACATAAATTCACTTACTAACTAACTACTAAGCATCAGGAATTGTGTGAGAAAGAGGGTTTACAAAGATATATATATATATATGATACACACACACACACACACACACACACACACACACACATATCTTTGGCCCATATATATCTATATCTATCTATCTATCTATCTATCTATCTATCTATCTATCTATACACACGCACACACACACACATGTATCTTTGGCCCTAATATCATGGCTCTACTGTGTTCCTTCCAGTGAAATTAAGTATCGTTGTAGTCTTCTATTCTCTAGGCCAGTGGTTCCCAATCTTTTTGGCACCAGGGACTGGTGCTCCTGTGAATCTAATGCCTGAGGATCTGAGGTGATGCCTCAGCTCCACCTCTGGCTTATGAGTCTTTGGACGTGAGGAGATTTATCAGTAACTTTGTGACTGGTAAACCTATTGTACTAATGAAAGTGATGCAACCACACACAGCATTCTTTGTTGGCAATTACATAACACAGCCATGCCCTATGGTACTACACAGAAAGGCAGTATAGTTTTGCTTCTCTCAAGTCTATGAATATCCTATCAGGAGTAAAAATCAACATGATATATTTTGATGGTTGTAAGGAAGAGATTTTTCTAAGAAAGAGAAAGAGAGAAAAAAATACCACACTTTATTTCTGGAAGGGAGACATCATTTCCCTATAGAACTTGGAAATATGTTGCTTTAAAGATGATTCTGGGCAAAGAATGGTGAGTAGCAATCTGTGCTTTCAATCAAAATGATAGCAGGGGAAGAAATGTTGCAGGCTGCTAAAAACCACAGTGCTCATTGATAAAGCCCTCAAATATTCATGCTTGTTCTGAGGGAAATAACCTAGTGTTCTAAGCAGAAATTGTTCAAACGAATTAAAAAGAAACAGTAGAGTGCCAACCTTCTTATTATTTTCCCAAGAACAAATGTTTATCTAGGCCTTTCTCCATGCCAGGCATGATGCAGGCATAAAGCCTACAAAGATGAATAGGATACATGTTTAGTCAGCCAGTGCCTTGAAGCTCCATTTCCTTGGAGCTTCCGTGGTTCCTACAGTAACCAGAAGTGCTCAGTATAAAGGTTCTAGGCTTTGGCAACCATTGAAATGATAACTGATTCAGACAACAATTCTCAATGGATGTCAAAATTGTTGGGTCAAGGTTTGGTAAGGAACAAGAGAGTCACACAGTTCTCAAGGAACTACCCAAGGGTTACTCATCATTTACAAAAAGGAAAAGCAGAAACCTCTCCAATGGAGAAATCTAGTGGGTACCACCATTTGACCAAGGGTATAAACTCAGCACCACCAATAATGGGTCATAGATTATATGGCTTCTCATAGATGCAACAGGAAGGACAAAATATTGCCTACAAGATACTCTTGGCGAAATTATTAAACTTTAATCATAAGGAAGCAAGCAGACAAATCCAGACTGTGGAATATTGTACCAAACAACTAGCATGAATGTTTCAACAATGCACAGAAGACATAAAAGTGGGGAACTACTCTAGGTTAAAGAAGACTAAAGCAACAGAATGACTAAAGACAATGAATGATCCTTGATCAAACAAAACCACTGTACAGATAATTATTTGAACTATGGGGGAAATCTAAATAGGACTGTGTATTAACTGGCATTATTGTGTTAATGTCAAATTCCTCAGTACTTGATGGCTTTGTGATTACGTAGAGACAAGTCCTTGTTCTTAGATGATAATGCTGAAGTACTTAGGGGTGAAATAGCATGATGTCAGCAATTTACTTTCAAATGGTTATGGGAAAAAAGTGTGCATGTACGTACATATATATGAGAGGAGACACAAAACAAAAATGGTGAAATGTTCATAATTGGTAAATTTAGATGAAAAGTATATGGATATGCATTGTACTGGTTTCACCACTCTTCTGCTTAATTTGAAAATTTTCAACAAAGAAAAGGGTTGGGGAAACATTAGCTGGCTGAGCTCAAGTTATAGTTGTGGGTCACAGAAAATAGAAATGCTAAAGGGCCACTTAGATAACGCCTGTGCTCTTGGCCTCACATGCCTCTACCTGACAGGACAGGCCTCCTCTAAATGATGGGACCATCCTGGAAGTGCATTCCTAATTTATAATGTTTCCAGGTACTTCAATTGCCACACCCAAAGAGCTTCATCTGTTTCACTATACCTCCTGACTTAATGCAAGTATGCTTCAGAAAAGGGCAACTTCTCACTTGTTATTTAGACCAATGAAAACCAGCACAAATCCCACAACTGAAGTAGTATGAAATGCCCAGTAACTGACTTCAAGGATAGTGTCAGTACAGTTTGAGGACAATGTAGGTGAGTGTGCCTACACCCTGGAACATGGCTGTGACCAAAGCCTGGCTCCAGTGGGCACCTAAACATTAGACTTTAAAATTTTCTTTTGAATTATGAATTCTCTGCTGAATACTCAATAGTATAAGTCTTAAAATTCTGGCAGACATCGACATATGAATGAATTCATTATATTTTTTAAAGGAAAGTCACGAATTCTTTATAAATATTTTTTTGTAGCTGAAGAGAATAATCAAAAGATGTTGAGTTGTACATAAAGGAATGACAACTCAAGGTTCAACCTTCCACGCCCTCTCACTGCCCTTTTATAAAGCCCTTTACATCTGCAGAAGATGCTGAGCTATTTCCATCCTAGAGTCCCTGCCTCCTCCATCATCTTCTCCACATTCAGCCCAAGTCTCTTGCTCAGGTCATCTGGTTTCCTTATCAGTACCAATCAGACTTTCCAGTTGCATCTACAAAATCAGATTACTATTGCAAAGTGGTTATTTTTCTTTATAGATTGTCTAGTACTTACATTAAAACAAAATCCCTTTATAACAAAGATGGTGGGGCTAACACCAATATAAAATTCATAAAGTCAAACAAAATTAAGTTTCTGTTTATTACACAGCTCAAAAGTACTATTCTTACTAAAATTGAACAAGATCAGAATGACTATTCCCTCATCTTTCATTGTTCAATAATGATGTAAAGTAAATAGGCAGTTACTACTGGGAAAAATTTTGAAATTGGAGAGTCAGACACCACCTTCTCCAAAATCCAGAGGAACTGAGTATTGTTTTCATTCCTCCACACTCAAATTCCAGACTTATATGGCCTAATGTATGGTTTTAGCATTATTTAAATTAATAGTCTGTGAAATTTTCATGTCATAACTTTTATTTAACATTATGAAAGACATATTTCAGATACCAAAATACCTGGTATCAGTGTAGTACTGGAACATATCCTTTTAATCAATATAAGTAAAAATATATTTGACAGCCCAATATGCATCCTTATTTTTCTAAATATAAAATAACATTTCAAAACATTCAGATTATATGACTAAAGGCTTGTCTTTCCATCAAGAATTTGGGGCATTATATAGCATAACCCTCACATAAAAATCTTAGAAGTAGGCACCCCAAGGTTGAACTCACACTTTTTTCCTTCGCTGTCTCCAGTCTGTCAAACATGTGTACTTAACTACTCTTCTAAGACCAACTCTTCAAAAGCTAGCATGTGTGAGTAAACACTCAATACATGGTCCCCTGGCTCCACCTAAGTCCTCACGTAGTTGAGGAGACTGTCATTGCTGGCCTGTGGTTCTGTCCCCAAAGGGGAGGCAACACTCAGACGTGTATGATGATGCAGAGTCTAGACTGAATTTGTGCGGAGAAGCTGGAGGAGTCAATCGATACAGACTCCCATCTTAGCCGAGGAAGGAAGTGTAACCTAATTTGGACCTTGTGGGAGGGGAATCCACAGAGAATCCAGGTGAGAGAAATCATGTATAAGGAGGCATAGAAGAATATAGTATGGGATGTCTGCACAGAACTGAGGCAACCCCAGTTTGATGAAAGTTAGTAAGTGGTAGAAAAATACCTGCTGCAGGTGCCAATAATATGAAAGCCATAGGGAAACGGAGGAGTAGCCATGATGGGCTAAGAAAGATGGAACCAGGGGTATGCTTTAAGTAAGAAAGGAACTTGAGAAGTATGTTAACAAATACTACATTAATAGCAGTAGTAACTTAGAAAACCAAATATGACCTTGCTTTAATATGCAATACACAGCACGTGTTATTTGTTTTCATTCTTTCTCTTCAACCAGACCACTAAGAAAAAGGCCACACTGTGTGCAAGAACAGTCAAAGATCTGAAGCATTCTTTACCCATTAAAGAAAATATGTCATTTGCAAATTCATTTGGAACTCTTTTGATAGCTTTGCAGCACAGATCTGATAGTGTGTGGGGTAGAAAGCAATATTATATAAAAATCAGAAGACAGGATATTGACACCAACTGTGCTCTTCGGGGCATGCAAGATGACTTGTTACTGGCTTTAAAGCAGAAAAAATAAGCGAACGAAATTTTTAATCTTTCCATTTCAAAGATCAATGGTGAGACTGTTAGATATTTGGACTCAATTTGAACAAGAAAAATGACATTTGGATGCCAAATGTCTCACTCAAATGAATTTTCACAAAACAGTAAAATGACAGGGCCTAAATGTCAATACCACCAAAGCCCCAGAAAGCTGGAAAGAAAAACAACCAGAAGGGAAAATTTGCTCTCTGTGGTCAGACACAGCAGCAGTGATTTCCAGCAATTCTATGCTCAGCTTTTCTTGAAATAACAAACTCCCCAAAGAGAGAAGGCATGTGTGCTCTGCCATCGTGGTGATGGGAAAAATCTCGGCCAGCAGCAATGGGAACTGACTGGGCAGATTGGCAGACACCGGCCTTGGGAACAAAGTCAACAGTGGGCTTCATGTTTTAGGGAGGCTCATCCATGCATCTTCATAAGAAAGACTGGCCGCAGTCAGAGGTCCACTAGCAAAACAGTAGGTAGTGTAAAAAACATATGTCCCGATGCCAAAGCTTCCTTAACATAAGCTTCCAAAATCTCTGTTTTCTATTTATTCTTTTGGCCTTTGGACTATTCAGACAAAATATTTTTTTGTGGTGGTGGGGAGAAGGGGCCGTGAGGACAGACTAGGTATGGCAGAGTTGTTATTCTATGCTATCACTCTGGGGAAAACCTAGAAAGCTCAAAGTGATGGTAGTCTCACAGTAATCAAATTCAAACCTTGCCTCTAGGCTCATCCCTGTAAACCAGGATTTCAAGGGAAGGCCTTTCTTAAATATTTCCAAGTTTGGAGACTACACACACATTCCATGTTCACTTACTCCAAGGGTCAAGAAATTCCTTATGATATATGATGAAAATACATTCTCTTCATTTGATTGACTCATAAATCTAATTTCACATATTTAAAAACAATTGAAAAGTCATACCATTGAATTTTTTTCTTCTGTTGTTGTTATTGCTTTTTTTTCTTTCTTTCTTTTTTTTACTGCCATTAATTCTAATTCTGGACCACAAAGCAATGTGTGTAATTCAACATTATTTATTTCTAACCCTTTATACAGTTACTCATCCTGAAAAAAGTGTAACAGTTTAATAAATGGAAGAATCAACACAGTCACCCCAAATCTTGAGTATAAATAACTACTGTGTAGATGGTTCTCAAAGTAATTTGGGGGCCTCTGAAGATCTCTGAGATCCTTTCAGGGGGTCATGAAATTAAACTACTTTTTTGTTAGTACTATGATGATATTAGTCTCTTTCATTCTCATCCTCCACAATTACACAATGGAGCTTCCCAGAGGCTACATGCCAGATGACATCATCACTCTGCAGCTAATGATGTTTTTGTACATTAAAAATTCCTCCTTGTATTTTACAAATTCCCAATGTTTAAAACTATAAACATTGATAGCTATAACCCACATTAACAAAAGCTTTTGGTAGTCTTCAACAACTTTCAAGAATACAAAGGGGTTCTGAAAACCAAATTTAAAAGGGGTAAGAGTCTTATCAAGACAACTCTTTCATTCAGAATCTTATTTAGTAATAACTTTGCAGCATGGTGTCACACTAGCAGCTGGGTGTTTAAAAAGTAAAAAGCATAAATATCTTTAAGTCTTTTCTTTAAGTAGTAGAATTGTGGTGATCTCTACCTCTTATCAATAGCCTGTTTCTTTCTTCCCCTGAAAATGTATTTGCTGATTCTCTTCTTGGGGAGAAGGCATTCATCATAATTCACCATCCACTATCCCTCCATTCTGTTTTTGCAAATAAATCTTTTTTTTTTCTGAAATCTCATCAACATGTCCACTCACTGAGGCTCTTAATCACATACCTCCTTGCTTATTACTTAACTTCTCCCCATTGTGGTGACCACCTTTACTTCTCATTTTTAATTATTATTTACAACTTATCTACTCTTTTTACAATTTGAAGTGATCTATCACAAAAGACACGTTACTGCCTCTCCCGTAACGTCTTTCCCATAGCTCTCTGCTTGGTAAACTAAAAGATTGCCATGTCCCCCTTGTGCTGTGTTTGGTCTGTATCTTTTCCCTCCATAGACGGTGGGTTTGGGCTCCAGGGAATACAGCCTCTGTTGATCTGCAATTTTTTGTTTGTGGAGTTTTGACTCACTGAGATTGTGAGATTTATCATTTATTTCTTTCCCTTATAACTCTCAGAAAAGATGTTTGATGACAGACTCAATTAATGAATGTAGTAAGGTTGCTAACTTAGAAATTAAAAACTTGAGAGAGAAAAATGGAAACAAATGAACACAATAACAAAGCTATGATATATTACTTATAGTATAATATCTGATTCTGACCTTCTTGAGGGCTAAGTGATAAAATAAGGAGTTGACTTTATTTATTCCCTTCCACCATCTAGTAGATAGACTGAGTGCTTATTAAATATGCCTTGTCAACTAATGCCTCTCCTCAAGGGGCAAAGTTTGAGTTTTCTGTTCAGTAACATATTGAATGCCACTCAAGATGCACCTCAAGGCAAACGAGACTTCTAAAGGAACCTTCATCACCTAGTCCTAAAGACAGAATTGAGCTGTGGACTTTCCATATTGCAACCTCTGTCTTTCCCTTCAGGATAAGTTCAATGACAAAAACAGAGTTACTTTACCAAGAAATGTAAAGGAACTCAGTTTGACGGGAAATGCATGAGCTTGGAAAAGTGGGGTACATAGTGAGGGGAATTAAAAACTGGATTAAAAAATAAAAAATTTTACTCAATTTCTTTTACTTTTTGTATAAAAATTTTCTCAATTTCTTTTCCTGTTCTATATTATTATTAAACAATCTTTTGTTATATGTTATTATTTAATATTTAAGTAAAGCTTGTCTTTTCAAGCATTACAATATAAAGTCCAATAATTCTTCACCTTCTATATTGATACACAGAATAAAAAGCTGATCCCACACTCTTTATAATGGCTGCCACAAGCAAAAAGCAAAACTATGTACTTTTTTACTTTCTTCCAGGAATATATCGAGCACTTATGAAAACATGTGTTCTACCCAGTTATTTCAAATCATAATCTGTTTCTCCAAATGTGTAAATCTTTTCAACTCAAATACAAGATGACCCCCAAAACCCAATTTATACTCACCACTCCCAGTCATTAAAATTCTTGGGGTTGATGAGGAAGTAATAAAAAGATACACTGCAAGCTTTAATTCACAAATATAAAAGCATGTTCCGACGGCAGAGCAGAGAACAATCTTTTTCAATTCAGTGACTCTCTCTCACCCAAATCTTTTTAATGTGAGAAAAGGAAAACTCAAATCATAATAAACGATGAGAACCTTTTCTGCTGATTAACATTACACAAATAGTTTTGTGCAAAGTGTCTATCTGGGTAAATATTAGCATACCATTATCATCATTCACTGCCTCGCTGATGACTTGTATTTTTTCTGCACACTTCCCAGAAACCACTGGGGAAAAAAGGAACAAGTTCACTAGCATGCACCTCCTGTATTCTAAAAACTCCACATATGTTTTCATTTAAGCTCCCTAAACATCTGGGAAGTATGCATCACCATCTGTGGTCCACGGATGAGGAAACTGATGTTCAGAAAAGTTCGATAACTTGCTCTAGATCATACATAGGAGTGATGGGAAACCAGCAGTCAATCCCAGGTCTGTTTGATTCCAAGATTCCAAGCTGGTTCCCCTGTACCAGACTCTCTTGTAAGTAATCTCTTAATATTGAAAATCTTCCTACAAACCAAACATGTGTCACCTGACCCAGTTGACCCAGAAGTATTAATTATAAAAATTTTCCAAGCAATTTCCCCCTGGCTTTCTCATGATTTTAACAAGTTCTGTTAAAATGATATAACAATGAATACTTTTTCTCTACAATAATTTAGAGAACAAAACCCACTGCTTACATTGTGTTCTTTCATTGTCAACTTTGTTGTAATTTAGATAAGCAAAAGCTTAGCTACCTAGATTTTTATAGCTGGGTTGGGAGAGATGGGAGGGGCTTCGGGAACTAACATACATGCAAGGCCAGGAAGTGCCAAAGTCCCCAAGAGTACACGTGACTTCCCACAGGGGATGGTGAGAGTAGGTGCCCACACACCAACAGCTGAGGGTCCAGCCCTTTTTTGGGAAGTTGCCCATCAGCCATCCACTGGGCTGCGGGGAAAGGAAGAGGGCAGGGAGACAGCTTGTGGCATTGATCTACATACTCTCAGCTGTCCCTAATGGCCTCTCCCGATCAAAAAATGGCCAGATAATGCTTAGTGTATCTGATTTTTATGATGTGTGCACAATAGTATATGTGTTATGTTTAAAGTATGGGTTAAAAAAAAAGAGTGGTAGGAAATAATCGAAAGGTTAATAAGACTGCGTGGTGAACACACAATGCAATATACAGATGATGTATTATTAAACTGTATACTTGAAACCTATATATATATATATATATATATATATATATATAGGTTTATATAATAATGAATATATATAATATATATGATGAATATATATATATATATTCATTAACCAAGGTCACCCCAATAAATTTAATTTTTTTAAAAAAGTTATACCTGGATAATGAGATTACCAATTGTGAGTTCTTTCTGTATTTTCTACTTCTTCCAAAATTATCAGAAAATGTTTTTTATAGTAAAAAAGAAATGTCTATCTAACTGTATATAGTTATCATTTTAAATATTTCCACTTGCAAATGTAAAAAAAAAAAGTTGTAACTAGAGGGGTTAGCTTGACTGTCCACAATGGTTGTTTACTGATGGGTCCCAGAAAACTGAAGTAATGCTGAGGTTTGTCTGCTACAGACACAAACCCTGGATGTGTTTGCCCAAATTGCCCTGTTCTTGGTGGGCCTCCAATGGGTCAGAATATCTATTTATTTCAACCTTTTATGCCAAGATTTGTCTCTTAACTAGAGTCTCTTTCTTATTTCATCATCAATTTTCAAATGTCTAAAACACATCCAGTCAGTTTATCAGTTTCCTTCGTCTATTACATTGAAGCTTAATAAACTGCCCCACTTTTTTCAGCAGGAATGGCACAATGCCCAGTTCATTAATTCAGTAGCATCAACCATGTGTCTCTGACAATACTAACTACCTTGGCTTCACAAGACCCATATTCCTGAATTCTGGTTTATGGCCGGAATCCAGCAGCTCCCGCGTGGGGCACTTCCCTGTGTATTCAAGGCAATTACTAATGCTTAAAAGATGAGACTATTGGACCACAGAGTGCCATTAAATGTACTTCTGACCTTCAAGATCTGTGCATGCTTAACTTCTCCGCGTGGATCCTGCATTTTCCCAGCATGCTACACTGAGTAAGAGATTACATTTCAGGGGAATCGCTTTGCAATCATGGAGACAGTGTTTTGAAAATGAAGGAAGTAAGAATACAAATATTTAGAAAATACTCATGAGATTTTTACCTGCTAGCAGGTAGTTTATAAATTCAAAGCCAGGGATATAGCCTCTAAGGATTCAGCTTGCTCGATTTTGAAAATTTTATCTTTGTCATTATTTGTGGTACTGTTTACCAACTTTTGGCTTACAAAAAAAGAAGTTAGAATTGCACATAGCTGAAATCACAGAACAATAGAGCTGGAAGGCAATTTAGATATCCTCAACTTCAATTTGCTCATTTTAAAAATTACAAAAATTGTGGACATACAAGATTAGGTTACTCCGCAATGAACACACAAAATTAGTGGCAGAGAAGGTCCCAGAACAGCTAGCTTACTTATGTTTTCCTTACCTATCAGTCCTAGAAAGTAAAGTCTATAATTTCTCCTTTTGTCATTAGATTTTGTCAAAAGAGTATTCTTGTAAGTAAAAATAATTTTAACCATGTGAATTCACTCATAATAATAACAGTAGTAGTAACAAAAAATTAATGTATCATGAAATAAAAATATAGCCATGTTTCCTCAAAGTAGGGTTCAGGCTTAGGGGAGTGGTGGGAGCAAAAGAGTCTCAACATTTAAACAATGAGGAAAAACACACACATACAAAGAGCAGATCACCCCAAGAGCTGCTATCCCACCGCCTCAAATCTTAAGAATAAAAGCTGATGGAAGTCTATGGCCATGCCACCTTGAATGTGCCCGATCTTGTCTGATCTTGGAAGCTAAGCAGGGTCAGGCTTAGCTTGGATGGGAGACCACCTAGAAATACCAGGCGCTATAGGCATTTACTTTAAAAAAAAAAAAAAAAAAAAGGCTGATGGAAGTTAGCTCTGAAACCTCATTTCCTCCAATAAATTATTTAGTGTACTAAATTAACTTCTCAAAGACTATTTTTCTTCTGGTTCTGTTCTATGATCTGAGTGCCCTAAGATGAGGCCTTCATTCTGGCATGACATGTATGCTCTCAAGGATGAGGCTGCACAGGAGGTGCCAGGTGGGGGTGGTACACAGAGGTACCAACTTAAACATCCTATCCTGAATGTTTGAGGTGCTCAAGCAATGTGAATGCATGGTGATATTTCAGAGGATGTTCATAAATACACGATACATAGATAAGAAGTAAAGAACATGAGGAAAATGAGCCACACTCCCTAGAGGCGAACACCACTATGCTTTCTGTTGCTGGAGTCACCTGACAACCACATCATTTAATGCAACCCAGAGACTTCGGGCATCAGAGAAGATTTCTTGATTAGGAGAAACTCTAGTTCAGCCTTATCCTTCTGCACTGAGAGCCACAATGATCAATCTGGCTGGTCCCATCTGGCTATGACCCTGCAACCTTTGGGTGGTACCTCTGAGCAAGGATCTCAAGAGAAGAGCCTGTAAAAATATGTGACTCTGTTCTCCATTGACAACAAGAGTAAGATATCCATGTGATTTGCTAAGGGACTCACCATAGTTTCATGAATATGGTGTTAAATGTATAAAATGGGAAATGGCTGCTAAAAGATTGGATATTCTTGGCCTAACTCAGCTCTAAAAATTTCATTCACTCATTCACTCATTTATTTTATCACTCATTCAAGAGATGGGTCCTAAGGCCCAGTGAGTGAGTTTGGTTACCTGTCCTCCAGAGACTCATAATCTACTTGGGAAAACCCACACAAACAAAACGTCATAGAATAAGGTATAATGGAAATTTGTAAGACTTGAGGTCACGGAGGTGGTATTGTGATGAACCCAGAGTGAGAAGGGTTCAGGAGGCAGAAGGAAGGGAAGGGCCTCTGGGAAGAGGGGGGACAGCTTTGTAAAACAGACAATCTGTATACAGTTGACCCTTGAACAACATAGGTTTGAACTGCATGGGTGCATTTATATGTGAATTTTTTTCAATAAATGCAGTATTTTCTCTTTATGATTTTTAAAATAACATTTTCTTTACTCTAGCTTACTTTATTGTAGAAATAAAGTATATAATACATATAACATACAAAATATGTATTAATCGACTGTGTTATTGGTAAGGCTGCCAGTCAACATTGGGATAGTCCTACAGTTGGCCCTCCACATCTGTGAATTCCCAACTGCGGATCTAAATTACTGTTTTCTATCCACAGTTGGTTGAATCCATAGATGCAAAACCTGTGGATACAAAGGGCCAACTGTAGTTAAATTTCTGGGGAGTCAAAAGTTATAGCTGGATTTTCACCTGGATCGGAGTCCCCAAATCTCCATGTTGTTCAAGGGTCAACAGTAATTACCTACTATCAGGCTTTCAGTTATCTACTGCCTAGTCAAGATATAGGCAAAACATAATTTAAACACATGCAAAAGCATAAACATCCCAAATGTTGAATCCAAGTAATAATTTTCCAAAACACAGATCGATTTTTTTTTTACTAATAGTCTTAAATTTCTGTTTAAAGAAGACAAGCTTAGGTGGACATAGAAAGTTTTAGAGAAATCCAAAGCAAAATTTTTAAAAGATCAATTCCTATTTTACATATATTCTAGATCTCATTAGGAAAAATTGTAAATCTCCTATTCAAACCAAATCTCCTAAAACCCCTAGCCATGTTCTTACTTGAGAAAAGAAAGACAGAGAGAAATAAATTTTCAAAAGCTAATTATTTTTAAACTGCAGTTCTTCATGTGAACTATGGACCAAATGACCAAAATCTCTTTTAAAAATTAAAAAAAGCAATTTGTAAAATGCACTAGGCTTAAACCTTCCTTTATAAATTCTCAAATTAAGAAATTTTAGTTTAAGAAAAATTAGTTTAAGCACTTATGCAATATATTTCATTCTACTGGACTCCAAAAGTTAACACTGTACCTACAAATATCCCAGTGATGCCAGTATGAAAGAAATTTATACTAACTCAAAGTGTTAAAAATTAAATGTGTAAACATCAGAAAAGGAATTCTATTTTGAGTAATGCTTTGTCCTTTTGACTTCTGAGTTTATAGAATGGGCAACTTTCTGTAATTTTATAGAAAATGTTACTACCATTGGGCAAGAATTCTGAGCAGCTGAGCTCTAACCACAGTCTGGAAGAAATTTAGCATGAAGACAAGTTAAAATGACAGATAGGATTGTTTTTCCCATTACAGATAAATTAACAAGTTTAACCGTTAGGGTTAATTAGATATACCTTTACCATTTTTTCTTGGTATTCCTAAAAAGCTTTGAGAAGATTTTAGAAAAGGGTTTTAGAGCAAGACATTCGGTGAAGTTGCTTGGTTGGCAGGTTGGTTAGCTAGCTGATAGGTTGACTAGGTAATTATCTGGTTAGATACATAAATTTTAAACATCCATCTTGGAGTCCTAAACCAATAAAATGGATTTCTGAGTAGCTGATTAGAGAATCAAGTTTCTTAAAACTCCTTTATAGCCTATTAGTTTCTCAGGACATTCAATGAAAAGCACTGGGACATTTTGAAGGTACCAGAAATTAGTAAGGAAAATGCCTTAAAAAGATGATTAAGAAATTCTCCAAAGTTTATAACCACCTTGTTATATATACTAACTATTTTAGTAGATAGTCCAATGATGCCTTCCAGAAGTATTAACTTGAGAAGGCAAGATATCTTAAATTATCTTCTTACAGGAAGGATCAGTTTCTAAATATTGAAATTTAAAATGTCTGCCTTCACCAGAGATGCTGAGATTAGGAATAAAATGATCCTAAAAGCATCGGAAGAGGATAATCAACTCTGTGGCTGCTCACAAAGCGCTTGAGTGACAGTGCCTGCAAAAGAAACTCATTCCCAAGAGAAATTGACATTTTTGATCTATTTGCTCCTTTATTACTAATCAAGCTAGAGGAAAGGGGGCCTTCCATGAGCCCCTGGCTTCTTTCACATTGGCCCTTGTACCTGGACACCTAACCTGTTTTTTAAATAGCAGGTTGAGCTAATAGAACACAGATGTTTTCATTTAAATTTTCTACTTCAGTATATATGATGACTTGTCTTTTGCCTATAAATTGACTGATAAAATTATATAAACTGCTACTGGGGATTTCACTATAATAGCCCACAAATAAAATTTAAATCCAGAAGATAAAAAGAAAGTACTCAATGAAACTATATATGAAGGAAAACAAAGAAACTGATTTGGCCACCTCACTTGTCAGTTCCTCAGGTTGAAAATGTAAAGTACAAAGAAATGAGGTTGACTTTTGTGACATTTAAAGGGGAAAAGTATTTCTATTCTCAATACTTTCTGAAAGAATAAAATCACTGCTTAATTTTTTGTTGTTCAAAGGTAAGACTTTTTCATCATCAAGATTTCCTTCTCAAATATGTTTTTTTTTTTGCAAAATGAAACAAAAATGTTCCATGCCTAACTACTGGTTTTGATTCAAAACAGCAGCAACAACAATAACAACAAACCTGCTGGTGGTCTTCTAACAAAATAATCACCTCATGTGGGCACACTGCGTGCTAAGTGATTTTACTTAACCCTCACATTTCTTTGAAAGCTTTTGCCACCTTCCTAAATGACTTTCCAAAAGATAGGGCAAGCAAACACCATTGTAAAGAGGCTGTGTTAGAGAGAAAAACAAAACAAAACGTATTTCGTTATTAATATTCCCCACTCCTGCTGGCTTGCCTAACACAGGAGTGGCTATTTCCTTATCCCAACATAAAGAAACAATGGAACCCTGCAAATCAAGTGTGTCATCCTCTAACCATAGGCACATTTGCAAGGAAGCAGGATGTCAGATGGAAGATCAGACACCCAGAGGCTATGATGTCTATAACAGATAATCCCAATTAAAAGTAAAATAATAATAATAATAATTTTTAAACCCTGTATATTAGTGAACTGGAAGGAGAGAGGAGAACAACCATTTCTTTAGCAACAGCTGTGCAGACTAATTCTTTTTAAATTCATTCATATACTTTCAAAAGCACTCATTCCCAACTGCTGTCTTCATACTGGCAAATCCAAGAAATTCAAGACATGTAAACAAGAATAGATTTGCCCTTAAATCTCAAGGTCAAATGCAGCATCTGTTGTTTCAGTGAACAAGAAGGGCTTTCTTTTTGCTGGTTAGTTTGTTGCGGGTTTTTTATATAGAGAAAAAAAGTAAACACAAATTTTCTAGATGTTTCCTCATCACCTTAGGTGGTGCAAAAAAAAAAAAAAAAAAAACACATAAAAGAGAATAAATATCCAGTGTTTTGATATCTGAGTTGTGTGGATGAAAGGCTGCCCATGCTGTGATTTTTAGAGCTGACAGGAATATTTATTTTCATACCAAGTCTCCCTCATGCCAGTTGGCTATTAAATTATTCAAGGAATTTCTCTGCTTATAAAGATTAATAATATCAACCGAAGCCATTTCTGAAAAGTACTTTCACCGTCTGTAGGAGACAGATGGACAAAGGAAAAACAGCCTATCACGTTACAGGCAGACAAAAAGATTTCAGATTACCAGATTAACACACCAGGCAGGGAAAGAATGATAGAAGTAGAAAGATATAAAATAACTGACAAATGGAACAAAATATCCTTCAGAGCCATCATTTTGAAAATAAACATAATTTGGAGCTGACTGTAATTCAATTTTACCTGTTTCATGCTCCCAAACCCAGCGAATTAGCATAAATGTCAGTTCCAATTTAACCAAAGACTTTGAAAATCTCGTGAAACCTTATTAAAACACACTGGTGTCAGGAGACAAAGGCACCACATGCTTTAAAGGCCTTTTGTGTTTTAGTAAGAAACGTGTTCTAAAACTTTGGGTCTATGGGTTAGATCCATAGTATTGCAGATTGTGGGATTTTTTTTTTTCTATTTCTACATTATTTTAAATATTGACATCACTTGAGAAGATATTCTTGCTCCTACAAAACCTAAATACTTCCTATTTGTCAATTCTCTCATAGATGAAGAGATTTCCTAAAGGTTGTATTTCAAAAAGGGTCAATATGAAAAGATTACAATGTCATTAAAATCACAGATGAATTGTATGCGTAGATTCACAGAAGCGGGCAATGTTTATACTTTGTGATGAATATATTTTTAAATTTGATACTTACCTAACTTTAATTCCACAAATAATACAAGAATCCTTTTAATTTTAAGTGTACAATTCAGAAAAAGGCCAAGCTCCCTGCTCTGCCAATCCCACTCCCAATTGCCATGGATAAAACACTGCTGTGATTTAATTAATACCTTCCAGAACTTTTTACAAGCACCTATAAAAACATCATTTTTTGGATAATGTGCGTTTTTAGAAAACTGGGATCATACTGTATTTTTTACGTGTCCTTCCTACTATCCCAAATGGCTAAGAAAATATCAAATTCAGCCTGAAATCTTGGTCTACTTGTACCATACACATATGTATGCACATAGACAAGCATGTGTATCTCAACACAGAATGGTACAAAAAGCTCATTTGTCCCTCATTTTAGTTCTTAGCCATCTAGGGAAGCTATAAGACAGATAAAGTAAAAATGTTCCTTTTTCCCAACAAAGTTTTGACTTTGGTATTAGTAGTTTTGTTTTGTTTTTAGTGCAAGAGTCACCAAACTGACCAGCTGGGCACATCTGGTCCACCATCTGTTTTTGCATAGCCAGTAAGTTAAGAATGGTTTTACACTGTTAAATATTCGGAGGGAAAAAATTTAAAGAATACCATTTTACAACATGTGAAAGTTCTACAAAATTCACATTTCAGTGTCCGTAAATGAAATTTGATTGGAACACAGCCACACTCATTCCTTGGCCTACTGTCCATGGCTGATTTCCTGCTTACAAAGGGAGTAAGAGTAGTTGTGACAAAGACCCTATTTCCAAAAAGCCTGAAATATTTACCATCTGCCTCTTTACAGAAAAAGTTTGCCAATCTCTGTTTTAGTACACGAGATTTACTTTCCTAATATTGCACTTGTAAAACATCTCTTTCTATGCCATGTGGACATTCATTCGGTTTGGTAAAGATGACCAGAAGTATGCTGGGAGGCAGGAGTAAAAAATGGTGTCTTAACATAACCCAACAGATAGGTAATTTACACATGGATGAAGTTCCAGCTTTCTGGACCTTCAGAAAACCCTATTAGTCCTAAGAAATTATGTGCAATCAGCTATTGAAGTAAGGATGCCATGGGCTGACTACAGCTCTAAAATCTAATTCATTCCTTTCTCTGCGTTGAGCATCTACTGAGTTCTAAATCAGAGCTGGGCACTGACAACTCCAGAGTCAACAAGATGGACATCATCTCTGTCCCTGGGGACTCCCAGCTCAGTATGTTCGTTACAGTTGTGAGAAGTGATTAAAGTACAGATGGGGGATCGAACATAGTGTGAGGGGTGGAGCGAGATTAGAAAAAATCTGAAGTAATTTCAGCATTGTCAGATGGAAAACTCTTAAAAACAGAGTGTAGTTACTGCACAAGAAATCAAGTAGCAGTGAGAGAAACTGACACCACCTCACTGTCCCAGTCCGTTCTTTATAATTTAGAGCAATAGATACATTTTAGCCTCCAATTAAGACTAGATCTCACTCCAATGTATGACTAATGTCAAACTGTGAGTGCTCTGCACCATCAACAGATTGTGAGTTTAAATTTTTTTAATTGTATCTAATCCAACCATTAAACCCAAGAATGAGACTACTACACATCTGGTAACGATCCAATGGCATTTGAAAAAAACTAAAAGCAAAAAGCGCCTTCTGCTTCATTCCACAATGTAATCCGAACAGCCATCGGCAGTGATGGCTGGCCACACCCAAAGAGAACTCCACCCAGATAACAAAGGCTGCAAGTGCAAATAAAAGAAATCAATATTATAGTTTTTATAGACCTGACTCTCCATATACACAAAGTGAGAAGGAGAGGAGAGGAACAGGAAAAGAAGATTTCCATAATATTCTGCCTGACATAGGAAGGAGTTTGGATGAAGCTCTAGTAACTTCTAGTAACTGCGCCTTTAAGGTTTGAATTCTTTTGAGTAACTGAACTTTAGGGACATTCAAATTGGGTCAGAGTTCCTCATTCTTATAGGCTTCATTGGTATCCTATGTTCCTGTTGACTTCATAGAGAACTAAGCAAGCATAAAAGGTCTCTAGAGAGAAGCAGCGACTGGAATCTAGGACAGAAAGAACAAAATGACTTTACACCGCTGCTACTAGGCCTCTGTTATTTTCACGAAAGGCTAAGCGAGCCCTGTTCAGTCAAGTTGTATCTGACACTTTGCACGGGTTTTCACATTGGAGCCTGAGTTGGTGGAGGTGAGGTGTTCTTATTCATCTAATTGATGGTAATTAGATGGGCCACCCTCACCTACGCAAAAAACTCTGAGAGTTAAAGAGGTTTTGTGATTCATCAAAGATAAAAATCATACAAGAAAATTGTAGTTAGCTAAGCTTTCGGAAACACCCGCAAATATTCAGATATCAACGAGCTCCAAAACGGAAACATAAACCTAATTTGCGGGGCAAGACCAGTTTGTTAAAGAGAAGAACTCAGATTGGCCATTGCTGTTGCTGATAGGTCAGCCTTTCTGTCTGCCAACAGGACAGAGACTAGGAAGATGAACACCCAGAAAGGAGAAGAGGTTGCCCCAAACCAGAGTGACAATGATAAAGTAACAATGGCTTAATAAACAAAGAGTTCAAAGGCAAAATACCCTTGCTGAATGGAGGCTGTGCCTAGATGTTAGTATCTTAAGCCCTGGACAGCTTAGCGGCCTCCAAATATTCCTCTGCCATAAGTCACATGAGTCGTGACTAATAAAAATCATTTGACAAGTAAAACTTCAGGATACCCAGTGAAATATAAATTTCAGATAAACTAACTTTTTAGTATAAGTATGTCCAAAACTAAGTATGCAATATGGGATATACTTCTACCAGAAAATAGTTATCTATCTGAAATTCAAATGTTCACACTTATTCTATATTCAAGTATTCAAGTTATTCAAATATTACATACTTATAGCTATGGAACATAGACTAAAATGTTATTCGTTGTTTATCTGAAATTTAAATTTCTACTTAATGTCCTGTATTTTATCTAGCAACTTTAGTTTTGACCAACACAAGCAGCCAAGGTCAGTGACATTTTAAGTACTTAGGGGAACAGATGACAGTTCTCTACCATGCCAGAAGACCACTTTAGAAGGGGTTTATTTTGAGTTTTGATTCATTAATTGATATTTGCAGAAAGGCCAGGAGGTTGGGCATTTTTACCTTAAATAGGCTTCTACTGCTTATATAGGCAAACCAACTCACATCAGGGACTTGGGCCAGAAAGCAAGTCCCAGAGCCTTTGCAGGGTCGGGCCCACTGTTCCCAAGCCTCCTCTCTTCTTCCTGACATCGTAAAGACTGAGATCCATAATGATCACTATTCATCTAAGATGGCATGTTACGGAGTGGGCAATGAGGAGAGTTGGAAATGTTTCCAATAAATAGGCTAGGATTACACATTTCAGGCCCCTAAAAACTCATCATGCTCAGAGCTCTGGATAGACAAGAGAGGAGGGTAGCCAAACACAATCAAAATATCAAGAGGAAGACTACAAAGGCACTTAGAATCAATCTTTGCTTTAAAATGCTTTTAAAATTTGTTAGCCCATTTCTTCTACTTTGTCATGTAGTATACATGAAAAATAACTGGTAATCTTAGGCACTTGAAATGCCTCGAGTTACCTTTCTAGATATTGATTCTCACTACGAAGTACTGTAGACAGACATACAAAAGAAGTGGGCATCTAATCTAAGAGAGTAGCAGTTTCTCTAACAAGTGTCCTGAAAGTCTAACGTCCATCTCTTTCTCCCATAGGAAAAAAAAAAAGTCAGACCCCCTAATTACTTAGATTTAGATAAAACTATAATCAGCAGCTAAAATCTATGCCAATAATCCTCAAACAGTGATGTGCAACAAATTCACCTGGAGGGCTGTCAAAAGCAAATTGTTACACTCTATCCCTAGAATGTCGAATTCTGTAGGTCTGGAGTAGGTTCTAAGAATGTGCATTTCTTTAAAGTTCCTGGATGATATTAATGTTTCTGGTTCAAGGATTACCTTTTGAGAAATCTGGGTCTGTGAAATTATAGGTAATAATATCAATTCATTAGTTTACATTGAGTACTTATGTTTTGTTAAATCACAGAAAGCAAACCATCTCTGTCCTTGAATGTGCCTTTCCTAAGATTCCTATCTTGTCTGCTTATATTTTTAGACTGTCCAGAAGGTCCCTAACTCACAAACACCATACTTAGAATCATCCACTCCTACAAGATGTCTGCTCTAGCCCCTAAACACCCCTGCTGCCAGTGATACAACAAACATTGTAAAACTGATGAATTTTTCAGAGAATCTATGGTAAAGAAAGGAAAGAAGTTATGTTGTCCCTGGGATGTGATTCCTACTACTTTAAGACAAAAATGACTTCTGGAATGGTTGTGGGGAAGATGTCTGTCATGCAATTATACCTCGGCATGACTTGGTTTAACCAGGTTGGGTTCTTCCTCTTGCTGCATTGAACTAGGGTCAAGGGCAGAGAGGTCAGTAATCCTGAGCACAGGTGGAAGTACCTGGGTGGAAGTACAGGTGGAAGAGACCTGAGTGAGAAAACATTGGGAACCTGCAGAAAATAGCATCAGAGAGAGGACTATAGATTATGATTACAGAGTCAATGCTATGTGTGTGTTCACCAAGTATTTCTCTTGACTCCTAGGCACGCAAGCCACATTTGTTGGCCCCTTGCCTCTAGGAGGGGGTCACATGACCAGTTCTGCCTAACAGAATATGAGCAGAAGAGCTATACAGACCTGGCCCCAACTCCTGGTCCACGGACCAGTACGGATCCGCAGCTTGTTAGGAACTGGGTCGTACAGCAGGAGGTGAGTGGAGGGCGAGCAAGGGAAGTTTCATCTGTATTTGCAGCTACTCTCCAGCACTAGCATCACCGCTTCAGCTCCACCTCAGATCATCAGGCATTAGATTCTCATAGGAGTGTCCGTCTCCGGTGCCAAAACGGTTGGAACCAACTGCTCTAAAATGACCTACAAAAATAAACACTTTCTCTCTTCACCTGACCCTGTAGAAGTCTCGGAGGAGGCCCAAGGGACACTGAGACTGGATTAAAGTCACCAGTATGCACCATTTGGAGAAAAGCCACCCATCTAGAACACTGACCCTGGACTTTCCAAGAGCAAGAAACAGACTTTAGAGCATTAAGCCACTGAGATTTGGGAGTTATTTGTTACTGCAGAATAGCCCAGCCTTCCCTAACATAACTACATTAAAAGAAGGTATAACAATCGTCCCTCTATAATCTGAGCAGAGCAGACTGAATCCTCACTCTGTTCTTGCTCTGTATTACAAAGAATCTATATTGTCTTTACCCCAAACCAGGGGCTCTCAAACTTGGTTCATTAAGAAAATCACTTATTTGAAAAAAAAAAAAATCCTGAGCCCTTGCCAAACCACTGAATCAGAATCTCCAAGAGTGAGGCTAGGCCACTTCTTAGACTGCAGATTTACCTGCCTGTGGCTACACTTAAAAGTCCCTTTAAAAGGCCTGTTTGCCCCTATCTGGAGACAGGATAATACTTCTCCAGATGCATAGTTTAGGACATTTTGGTAGGCTTACACTTCTTCGCCAAATTATTTTAAAGTGAGGATTTTAAACAACGTATTGGCAGGAATCAAATATTCAAGTGTAATGGGTTTAATTAAAAATCTTCTCTTTGAAGATGATGCAATAATTGGCATAAAGCCAAATGCCTAAAATACCTACCAGTGAGAAGGATTTAATGCTCAATTAAAACAATTTGAGTTTTATTGGTTGTGAAGGAAGTATTTAAATATATCAACTGGATTTGCTCCCCACACTCTCTAGTTCTGGGTGTAGCTTCTGTCTGCCTTTCTCTGCGCCCTTTAAAGAAGTCTGTTTGCCTTTTGAGAACAGAGGCAGTGGCAGAGTGGACTTGGGCTGTCACAGGAAGTCACTGAGGAAGTTCAGCTGAGGGTCTTCTCTTAGGCAGAGAAGAGGAGCTTTACTTGAGTTGTCTGAGACTGCCACTTCCTGTTGATGCTCAAATATACCACCACCATTCTACCTCAGGGCCTTTGCACTTGCTTTTTCTGCTAGTCTTCCTCCAGATGTCTGAAAGACTTGCTCCTATACTTTCCTTATGTATCTGCTCAAATGTCACACTATCTTTGAGGCCTTCAATGAAGCAAGAACCCCTCACTAAACACACACACATACACACACACACACACACACACACACACACCCCTTATGTTCTATTTTATTTTTCTCTATAGCAATTTCACCATCTGACATGTTAATCGTCTACTTCTGACATGTATATTGTCTATTTCTCTCACTCACATTAATTCCATGTATCCCCAGGGTTTAGAACCTGGCACAGAAGTGGGTGCTTAATAAATAATTTGAATGAATAAATGACAAACCTCATCCTCTCAAAGATTAGTTAATTTAAATAATCTAAGTAGGAGTTTAAATAAAAGATGAGTATGGACTGGGCCCTGATATCTTACCTATATAAATAAGAGAGAGGATCAAGATTGGAGAGTTTTCATTTCACACTTCTAGTGTTTTGCTTCAATTTGGGCAAATTTGCCACAGAAGTAAAGACACTCTAAAACAGTTGCCCAAAAAAGTGTTTAATTTCCCATGCCCAGAAAAATACATATGAACTAAATACTTTCTGTTTTCTGTTTACAAATTTATATTTTAGAAAATCATATATGTATGTACATATATATATAATCTAGAGCTTGAAGATGGGCTATGTTCTCAAGACATATAACTCAGGGCCTGCTTCCCCCCAAGGCATGTAATAAAGTGGTAGGGTGATCATTCCACAAGCCACTGAAGCAACCCCACTCCAGTCCCCAGCCCTAGTCCTAGTCGTGTGACATGGGAAAGTATGTCCTAGACAGAAAGAGAAAGTTAAAGGGCTAAGGGTGTCCCTCTTTTCCTGTGCTCTCAGTGCAGGCGTGGTTGTAAGCAAAACTTCAGAGAACTGTAGCTCGACTTCGGTGTCCTTCCAGGACCTGTCTAACTTGATTTCAAGGCCACAGACTCAATCCCTGCAGGGAACCTCATCCCCAACCTGTAAGAGCCCGATCTCATTCTCAACCGATCTCATTCTCAACCGGTCTCTCAGAAGGAGATAGAGTAACCATTAAAGTACACTTTAAAACTCTGTTCAAGATAAGAGTATTAGAAGAAAAATATACTTCATAATTACTTGCCCATGGAAATTACTGATACTTAAACCAAAAATATATATGTATTAATTTTCTATAATAAAATTTCACAAGAACATGAACTCAAAAGACCTATATTTCATTTCATTTCCATTTATATTGATCACTTATGGATCATTACCTTTTTATGCTGAACTCGAATTGTTGTAGTGACATGAAGCATTTTGCCTCTGAACACGGGTGGCCTAGGTATGAATCCCGGCTCTGCCATTTACCACTGGCTTTGTGACCTTGGACAAAAGCCTTAACTTTTTTGAGACTCATTAATAAAATGGCAAAAATGTGGAATTTATCTCTCTGGATCATTGTGAGAGTTAAATAATGCCTGGTTCATATTAAGTGCACAATTCAAATAAATTTTAAGTGCTATTGTCAATTTCAAAAAAAAAAAAATTATTTAATATTGCAGCAAATATTTTCAATTTTTTCATGTCTTAGGAGGCATTAAGATAGGCAATTTTATTTCAGATTAATTAATTCTCACTACTATATTTCAAGTTTAAATATTTTTTAAATAAAGAGAATGAAGTAGAAAACCTCAGGGCTTCCAGACAGAGAAATGTCTCCAAATCTCAGATCTTTTGCTAATGAGCTGTGTGTCCTTGGGCCATTTATCTTGAACTCTATGATCTTCGGTTTCCCCATATATAAAACAAAGATAAAAATCCCCACTTTTAGAGTTATTGTAAGGGTGAAAAATGAAAAAGTAAAAACCCCTGACACATAGTGGGCCCCAATGATGTTCTGACAGCATAGATGGCAAAATAAAGAAAATAAGAGAATCAATGACCTTTTATTTAGGCCTGTCTTTAGCAAACGATCAGCCACTGTGAATGAAAAAAAGGCTAGTAAAGTCAATAAAATGTGAAGTGAAGCCTAATTCATTTTTACAATATGACCTACTTTCAGCTATTTTTGTTTCTCATGAAAGACCTAAGTTACAAGGAGCTGATTCTGCAAGACTGTTCATTAAAAGCATTTTTTCTTTTCTTTTCTTTCTTTATGGCTTTCAACTTTAAGGGATAAGAAAACAGATTTTCAGTTACAAGCATCCTTTGAAAGGCCCTGGCACTAATCTTACTGTGTGACTTTCAAAATCTATGCAGCGTTAAAGGTTGTTGCAGATGGGGGGGACTGGGGAGGGGACTCGAAGGAAAGTGGTTTTTAATTCCACTTAATTATGCAGCTTCCATTAGGCAGCTCTGAATGCCCTAAATAGATGGTTCAGATCTTAGCATTTGAAGGTTTGCAAAAATAAAATTTCAAATGATCTTCTTCCTTCCCAAAAAATACCAATAGACACACTTAGGTTTATGCTCTGTGGAGAAGGCCTAGCCGTGCTGGTTTTTTTATTTGGGATACAAATGCGCTTATTAGATACTGACCCCAAATCACTTAAGTACCATTGAATCTTAGATGGCAAAACAGCTAAAGAAAAAAATATTTTCAGCGGCTTTGGAGTATCTTTGTAAAGTACCATTGTCTTTACTTTCACACACTACAGCATTCTTTAACCAATTTAATCTACCAGCAATAAAAGTGGAAGAAGGAAGGCTAATTTTTCCACAGAGCTAAACGAGGATTAATGATAGCCAACCAAATTGTCTCCTAATTTTCTTTTCTTTTCTTTTCCTTCTCCAGCTGGCCTTCTAGAGTGTATAGATTTTTCTCTTAGTTACGAATGTTCACTCAGAAGGTAGCAATATACTAACAACAAAGAGTGGGTTTGGGGTGCTTCTGGTTTTGCTTTTGTCATCTCAGGAATTCTGCCTTATAAACTAGAGGAGGGATGAAGACATTTTATAATTGAAGTATTTTTAACCAGGCAGATGAGGAGTGTGGGGGACAAAACCTTCTAAGCGGAATCTGACATGTGATCCTTATATTCCTTCTATATTCTCCGAACCAAACCCAAATGAGAATTACTACTCTTTCCTTCAGACCTACCCTCCCAATTACAATAACAAATCAATTCATCATTGCAAGACACTCTCTTCCTATCCTAACAGACCCCTGAATTAAAACACCCACGGAGCTCCTACCCAAGGAAGAAAAAAGTGGCAAGTGAGTGGATGGGACAGGTCTGGTTGGCTTCATTTCAAAGTGTACAAACAAAAGACATAGAGGCTCCTCCCATAAGATAACAGAAAAACCCAAGGTGTGGAGGTGCCAGTTTTGTCTCTGACTAAATTTTCTAATTGAACGATATAGGCCTTTGAAACTGTGACATGAAGACAAGATTTTGTGATCCTCTGAAACTGCAGTACATCTTCTAATCCCTTGATGGAAAAAAAAAGCACTGGGGGGAATGGGAGGGAAAGGGGGTTGTTAACCAGTTCTCAAATCTTCTGGTAAACTAGCTCCTCTCCTTTATGAGTAAGAAGGAGCCACGACAGTGCCTTACTTCATAAATTCAAAAATGGGACACCTCCTGTACCATGGCCCTATCTGGCCCTTTCATGGAGTGTCCACTCAGAACTGGCATGACAAAGAAAACTTCCCAAACACCAACTACTGTCACTTCTTAATGTCTTCCATGATGGCTTGACTTGCTAAAATGATGGTATTTATTTATTATTTTTGGCTTTCAGTTTTGGTGAGTTGATCAGTCAAAACAAAGTATTAAAATAGCACCTACTGGGTAAATTCAATTTCAGGTGACTGCATCTTAAACTTATATCCATGAGAAACTGATATAAAACTGACTTTTAAATGACTAAGGAAGTTTGAGAATCATTAATAAGTATATAGCCAGGATGAATAGCTTCTTTTGTTTTAAATATGAGTCTATTCTGGAATCAAATTTAAAAATAAGCCAATGATAAACAATGAATTCATTTAAATCATTTTAGGATAAATAGCGAAGTTAAAGAGGGTTCTTGAATGTTCTAAAATGCTATCCAGTATGCGTGAAATGCTTGTGATCTCGGTGTAATGTATCATTGCAAATAAATAAATAGATAGAAGATAGATAGATGATAGATAGATAGATAGATAGATAGATAGATAGATAGATAGTGATTTGAGTCACACATGCCTTTTAACAAAGAACATACAGTTCTTTTTTATAAAAGGCTCCTTTAAAATAAAGCTAATTGTGAAAAGTTATCTTGTGATAAAGTAAAAAAAGTTATTTTAATCAATTTTAAAATAACTTTTGTTCTAATTATTAAAAGTAATACAAGTATAGGAAAAACTGGGTAAGGTATACTGTAATTCTGTGTTATCCTGTAACTTTGAAAAAGAAAAGCTATTCTAAAATGTAAAGTTTATTTTTTAAAAAATACTTATTTCATATTGTAGAATATTTGGAAAATTACTGAAAAGCATAAAAAAGAAAACCAACACCTATAAAAATAGGTATACATATAACTATAGCTAACTGTGTATATATGTGGTTGTATATCCTGTTTTCTTTGGATTAATATGGCATTTTCTCATGTCATTAAAAATTCTTCATAAATATTGTTTTAAAGGGCTGCTTATCATTATACCATTTGGCTAAGCCCAAAATTTGTTAAAGATTCTCCTACTATGGAACATTCAACTTGTTTACTATTTTTAGCTATTGAAATTAGCTTTACAAACAATATTTCTGATCATTTCTTTAGAGATGGGTGCACATTTCTAAACATGGTCAAACAGCTTTCCAGAAAATTAATTTATTCTAAAACAGCACGCATCACCCAACCTCAGCTCCAAGCCCCGCCACATATGACAACCTTCCACAATGGCTGGAAGGCCGCCAGGTTAGCACACCATGGCTCTTCCTGGGAAGAGCCTCAGGACTGAAAAACTGCTGAGAGTCAGGGCTGCTAGAGCCAAAGAAAGGTGTGAGATGCACAAACGTTTCCAGGTAATTTTTCTGCCAGCCAAACACCTCCTGATTCAGCTACACCCAAAAAACAGGTGCATGTACTCAAACAAAATCCATTGAAATCAGAGTAAGGGGAAGGATGGCTGAGACAAAAAAAGCTTTTACCAAGAGTCTAAAGTGTCATATTTGGCCCAAGATTATTCTAGGGGAAAGAAACACAGACAGAGATACTTGTTATTGCCTATAATGATTCTGGTAAAACTTCAGCTGCGGATAGGAGTATTGTTTCCCTAGGAGCTACTGGCAAACTTAAGGGCATGTGTGTCTGGTGGCATGGCAGGAAAACAATATTGGATGGGAGGGGGTGTGGTACTAGAAATCTGCGATATGTAGGTGAGTTCCATAGGAAAAAAGATCTTTCTGCCCCAAATGCCCCAAGAGCACAATGACATTCTTGAATACATTTTGTTTGACCGGAATAGTTGGGGGACGGGGTCTTTTCAAAAAATTGTAACATCTGTCAACAATGAGCCGAAATTCTCATGGCAACAACTGGTTGGAAATAAGTAGTGGCTGCTCCATTTGAACTAAGAGGACGGACTGTTTCACTCATTAGAGTTACCTGCCTCGCAACACCCATCCTAATGCAAGGTCTCTCAAAGATTTCCCAACTCCTTAGATGGGGAAATTTTAGAAAGGGCCCAAGTAGTGTCCTTCCCTCCCCACCCAAACTCAATTACCGGGGAGAGAGCATGCGGAGCTTTCCCTGCCAAAGGTAGTTTTACTCCAGGTCATTGTGTTTGTCTTATAATCACCATCTCCTTTCCTTCCCTGGCCAACTGAGCTACATAACCCAGAAGTCCTCTTCCTGGAGCTGGAGAGTAAGTCTTCCAGTGCTAGCATCTTGTTTCTTCCTCCAACACCAACACCACCAATATAACAATTACCACTCCCCAGACCACTCAAGCAACCTTGCCTCCTCCACAAAAAAAAATCCCCACCCACCCCAAACCGGAGAGGAAGTTGGCAAGGTCCATTAGAAACTACAAACCAAAAAGCCTTAGTGGAGGCTGGGACCAAGAAAAAAGAAACCATAAATAACATCAAGGTCCCTGCCAAGGAAGCGGAGTCTCCCTAATCCACGACCTCTGGCTTAGACTTGATGTTTACCTCTCATTTGACCTTGGCTTTGTCACTTAGTCCCACTGAGTCTCAGTTTCCTCATCTGGAAAATGTGGATAACAAGACATCCTTTATAAGGATGCCAGGAAATGTAAATGAGGTCATGAATGTGAAAATGTACTTCATGGGTCCTGGCACACAGTACAGGCTCAGTAACTGTTAAGTGAATGTGAAGCTTGTTAATAATAATGTTTTCACTTTCTCTGCACTCAAGGTAACATGTCCCTGTCTGGACAGCTGCACCTGGGAAAATAAAATATCTATTGCCTTATCTGCCCCTGGATACGAAGTACTATTAATTCCTTCCTGTACATTCTGGCATCAAATGGGTTCATTTCTTTTATCATTGTTTATTCATTGATGTCTTGAACAAGCATTAACCAAGTACCTACAATGTGCTAGGGGCAGGGATACAAAGGGGAAAAAATGACAACTTCAAGAAAATCAAAATGTAGTGGCAGAAATAAACATATAAACACATAATTAGCACTTAGTGTAATAAATCTCATATTGGAGATATGTAATGGAGCTCAGGGAAGGGACGGTGACTGACTACCTCCACATGAGAAAGGACAATGAGATCAGAGAAGGAGAGGTTTAAGTTCTACCTCGGGGCCAACTGGAAATTCATCCAGAAGACAAAAAGAAGAGAGGCATTTCAGACAGAAGGCCTTCTGTGGACAAAAGCAAGGACATGGAAAAGGTGTCATGGTGCTTTTGAGGAAATACAAGTAGTTTGGCATAATTAGTGCACCAGGTGCTAGTGAGGGACCAGAGCAGGGGCTGAGCATGAGGACCAAACACGCTATGACAGGGCTTGGATTTTTTCCTGTGAACAGATTAAAATAAGAAGGATTTTAAGAACCTGAAGGACAGTGTCAAATTTGACTTTTTGGGAGATTATACCAGTAGCCTATTCGCTGTTTGAGTGCTCTCTCCCCCACAACCCTTCTCTGTCACGTACCCCTCCACTATGACCATAGGAACCCAAGGGCCCTTCCCGAGGAGATGGGTGAATGGAATAGAATGGAGAAGGTGATGACGGAGAATAATGAAGGTCAGCATAGAACATCGTTTCTGGCAGGACCTGCAGGCAGCAGAGATTTTTCAGGCCATAGAGCTGATTCATGGCCACACTAGGGCATCGAGAAATGGCCTTGTCCTGCAAGGATCTCAAAAATATGACACTCAGGTGAAGTGTGGAAAAGCCTTCTAAAAATAATCTAGAATGTAGTTAACCTTCCTGCCAGTTCCTTCATCTTTCTTTTAAAGATTAACTACCCTAAGGCTATGCCAAAAAAGACTGGGTGGTGGCAGGTGGGGAGGGGGCAGGGGAGGCAGACTCCTGAAGTGCTGAGCAGGTGCTGATGTTTACTCACCAAGTCTGACAGCACCACATTGTTTCTAGGGACTACAGCAAGTTTCTGAGCCTCAAATACACCAATAATTTCCTTAGGGAGCAGCAAAGTATGAAGGGAGGATAGTTTGCATTAAATTTAAAACCTGGGTCCTATGTAGTTTATCTTTATAAGCTGCTTTTTACCATAAACTGCTACAATCCCTTTGCTGACAGCTTCCATTATTTCACGAGCCCACCTATAGGCTGAGGCAGGTGCTCAGTGTTTGGGCCAATGTGACCTTAGAACAGAAAAGTACACCTCCAGGACCCCCTCCACAGCTCAATGACAAGTCACCCTTAGTATGAGTTTGGCTCTGGCCTTGTGCATCCTGATAATCAGTTCTGTTCCTCTCCCGTATCTGAGTCTGCGTTGGAACATACTCAGTATTCAAGTAGCTCACGAACCAGTCTCCACCTTGCTTTTGTCAGTCTCCATTAAAGGACGACTTTCCACACTAAGATGTAAGTCCCATGAGGGCACAGATCAGTGCCTGTCTGCTCACTGAAGTGTCTCAAGCTCCTAGCACAGTACACATAGGCCCTCAATAACATTTGCTTGTTAAAGAGACTGAGGTCCTTCAGCTGAATCTCAGGCTGACTGATGCCCATGCTGCTTCCCGTGAGACTTCCTGATATGTGCTTCCTCTTTCCAGTCTGAACGCCATCTAAGCAGACTTCTTGGGATAACCTACAAGCTCCCTGTATCCCCTAATGCCAAGTGATTACCAGAATCTGGGCCGCTGTGGTAATTTTTGGATTTTATGCCGTAGCTGCCAGACTAGGCCTTCTGGCAGCACCTAAAAGGTGTGTTTGTTGGCACACGCCAGCTTACGGGCTGATTTCCAGTCTTTCCCAGCCTGTCTCACTTGGCAGTGTTAACTAGTCTTTGCCTAGTTACATCTAGAAATGTTTTTTTTTTTATGTAATTATATACAAAAATCATGCAAAATTCATAGATGTGACAGCAAGAAATTAAAATGAATAAGAAAACCATTAAATTAAGTATGGCAGATACACAGAATGGACTTTAATTCTGCCATCAAAACATTATAAAGAATACTTATGACATGAGAAAATACTTGTAATATCTAAAATGTTATAAGATTTTGTATACAGTATAATCCTAACTGTGGGAAAAGACCTTTAAAAAGACCAGTTTATTAATCAAATGATGAACGATTAAGGTTTTCATTAAAAGTTTTCTACATATTTCTACATTTCCACTATAAGGATATATGACTTTTATATACATTAAAAAAGTAAATTTTTTGTTGTGAGCATGTCCTAAAGTAGATATGACTGTGCCTTGGCAATGCTTGCCTCAAGCTTCTCAGCCATTAGGATCTGAATTACTAGCTTATGGTTATCAGTAAACCTAATTAAATAAAACAAGAATACAATTTGAATTTTAATTTACTCCCATTTTATTTCCAGCTAGTGAACAGATCCACAGATTAAAGACTGATTGCACAGTACACAAGCTCAAGACAACATGCTTTGTGAATAATATGCTTACTGTAGACTTTACTCATTTTTCTCAAAAGGGTATCACTCCGTAAGGATACTCCTGGAGTGTGTACACAAAAAAATACATGTACCTAGATATCTCTAATGCCTACTGAGAACAATAATTAAATTTTAGAGTGTACAAAACTGGTTCCAAAGCAGTCAGCTTCTTCCAAAGTTATCATGGAAAAACTAACCAAGCAGTCCAATGAAGACTACCTGTTCTTTGGTCAAAAAGTCTCTCCTCTATCCCTTTCATCACAAAGGCAAAGAGACCCTTGGTCTTTTAAAATAAAAAATAATCACAGATTCAGAAGTAAGCAAGCTGACTTTCTCCTCTAAAGCCAAAGAAAGATATTTAAAAGGGAGATGAGAGTAACTGAGGGATCTGTCCAGTTTATCAACTTGTCAAGTTATTGAGAGAAGAGGCTCAGATACTTATTAATAATTCAGGATATCTCAGAATGATTTCAGGAGCCCACGTAGATTTCCTTCATCATAAGCCTCCGACAACCCCACACCTCACTCAAATGTTCCCCATCCACTATCTAGTGCTTGAAGTTTCACAATGCAGTAGACAATCCTTTCTTTGAAATGTTTCTCAAAAAAGGTTAGATGAGTGAAGGTTTTAGGTTATACTTAAATTAATATTTCTCTTTTAAACAAAGTCTTTATCCTTATTGTGCCACTCAAAATCTAGTAGAAGAGAGACTCAATACAAAAATAATCCTGCATGCTCATTCTGATTTGATCCTAACAAGGAAGCCCCGAGGTTGACAGAGCTGATGCTAGGGATTTGCAAAAATGGACCCAGTGTATAGCAAGCCCTGGTACCTATCTTTAAGAAATATTCCTCCATATCAGTATATTTTCATAATTAAGAAAATCAATCATCTTGGTTTAGAGTAAATTTTTAATGTTTTGCATGGAACGATGTACAATAATCTAAACACAACCAAAAGATCTACCGAGTCTGTCACCACTCATAAAGACTAGATTGGTGTTTCTGGAACTTTAGAGTGCACCAGAATCACCTGGAGGATCCTTAAACACAGACTTCTGGGTCCCAATCCCAGAGTTTCCGAACATTAGGTCCAGGATGGGATCAGGGAATCTGCATATCTAACAAGTTCCCAGGTGGTGCTGATGCTGCCGGTCCCAGAAATACAGTTTGAGAACCACTGATTTAGGTTAAACTTTGAAACCAGAAACTCTAGAATCTCATTGGCTTAATAGAGCTTTGTTTTCTTAATAAGAATATATGTTCTTCACAGGTTAGCAGAAAGATTTTTTGGGTTGCAGTCACTCAAAATCCAAGGCTCTGAGGAATCTTATAATGCCAAAAAGTAAGAAAGTACTCAAAAAAAAAAAAAAAAGTCTTCTGTGTCAAAAGGGACACAGCAGACAAATGAAAAAAGTTCCAATGGCCAAAAGCAAAATAATTTGAGCAGAAAAATAAAAAAGATAGTAGGAGAGTATAAACCAAGGTATAAAATAAATACCCATGTGTCCATACTGACACAATAAATGATTGAATAAATACATAAATTAAAGGAAAAAATCTCTGATGCAGAATAATTCTAAATAATTTATGTAAATACTATGTCCTCAAAGGAGCATAACTTCCCACTCCTTAAGTGTGAGTTGGGCCTAGTGATGTTCCCCCAAAGAGGACAGTATAAAAAGAGGGGATGGTAAATATACAGTGGAGGACCTGACAGACACTACTTCAGCCAGATGATCATGGTCAACATCATCGGGGACAAATCATTCTGATAGTATGTGTCTCTGAGATGATGTGATGAGAGCAGTTTCTTGCCTCTGTGGTCTTCCTCCCCAAAACCCAGTTTAATTATGAGAAAAACAACAGATTATTGAAGGGCATCTGACAAAATACATGACGAGTATTCCTCAAAACTGCCAACATTATCAAAAACAAGGAAAGTCTGAGACACTGAGAAAGCCAAAAGAAGCCTTAGGAGACATGACAACAAAATGTAATGTATCCTGGGTGGGATCCTGGAACAGAAAAAGGACATTAGGGGAAAACTAGTCAAAACCAACTAAAGTGTCAAAAAAACAAAAATCATGGAGGCTCACTGGGCAGCCACCATTTCTAAGGTTGTTGGTCAGCTTGGTCAAAGGAAAGAGAAGTCCGAAAGCACTGGCATCAGTAATTAAATGCTCCACTCCATCACTTTTACCCACAACTGACTGGCTGTAACTACTCACATAGTCCACACAGGGACATATGACCCTACCATGTGCCCAGAGTGGAAAGAACAAAGAACTACTGGATGAACAGAACTAACGACTGTCACAGCATCTCCTTTTCATCCTTTTGAAATGGAACTTTAGTTCCCTTAAGCTCTATTCTGCAAATTCTTTGGAGTCAACGGAAGATTGTTGGGCATAATGACTGAGCATGCTGTATGGTTTCCATACAGAAATTACTTATATTGCATCTAACATTTTCCTGCTTTTCCAAGTGTCTCCTAGCATTATGTATCATAATGGGGGTTCCTAGTCCTTTCTCCAATGATTCTTTCGATTTTATCTCAAACCCAGTACCATCGCAATCAAATCGGCTACTTAAAAGTTGTTTGGTGGCTTAAACAAAAGGCACAAATAAGTTTAAATGCCTCACTCGTTCGCTTCAATAAAATGGAAACAGCAGCTCCTTTTTCACATGAATCTGCTCAACCAATTTACAAACCAAGCCTTCAACATGTCCGGCCTGAATGGAGATCAACATTTCAAACTGAGCACATTTTCTCCTTCCTCTTCCACTATTCAACTCAGTTCTTAGTCTTTTGTCTCTCCCTGGAAATAGTATTATTTTATTTCTCGTTTCCTCCATGCCCTTCTCTCTCATAAAAAAAGCTAAAAAAAGAAAGAAAGAAAGAAAGAAAGAAAGAAAGAAAGAAAGAAAGAAAGAAAGAAAGAAAGAAAGAAAGAAAGAAAGAAAGAAAGAAAGAAAAAAGAAAATTCTAACCAAATGATTCTCTATTAATGCCTGAATCCTAAATGTTTGTATTTCTTTCTGCATGGCTACAGCACAATTTTAATTTTCATTTTGTATTCCCATGTCTGGGAAGTTAAACACATAACTCTCGGTGGCCAGTTTTGGTAATCTCCTACCAAAGAACATAGCTTGACCTTGAGATCGTCTGCAAACTCCAAAAGTATCTCTCTCTTTCAATAAACAAGTATTTATAGGATACAAAACAGTCACCTTCGAAGGTTTTGTTTCTATGTAGGGGTTTCGTGGTGAAAGTTCTGCTGCTGCTGGTGTGTGTGTGTGTGTGTGTGTGTGTGTGTGTGTGTTTTTCATTTTCATTTTCCTTAATGCAGCAGTTTTTATGGCAAAGACATAGCATAGCCATTCAATGCTAAAAACTGTATAAATTACACCCAGGAAAGAAATTACTGATGACCTCATCTCAGCAAAATATTAGGTGATCAGAGCTCCCTATGTATTTGGCACAGCTCAGAATTCTAAAAGTCACAGGCTAAATCTGGTGAACATTGCCCCAAAATATAATCGCGCCAAGCTCCCACTGTTTAACATACTAAGTATATTTTTTAAATGATCTCTTTTCACATTAAGAAATTCTCATTTTTCTTAACTGACTCTTCCTACTTGAAAATACTCCCATTTAATATTGGCAAATTCACTAAGATGATTTAGGATTCTTAGCCTTGCCAAAATTACAGTTTTTATTTTCTGGAGTGAGAGGATTTAACTTTTTGTATATTTACAACATAGTTGCCACAAGGACTAAACCGATTTAGGAGCTGCTGAGATTAATGTCATTTGTATACATGTCATGTACTTTGGCTCAGGTTCTAAACACCATCAACACTTTTCCTAAATTGGTGTTCCCAATCCCTTTATTAGAGATAATGAATTCATCCCATGGCTGGGAGCAGAGAGTGATTTCCATGGACTCAACTGATATGAATCAACCCCCTTGGGGTTGAGAATATGTCTTAATTGTATACTTATTCTTGAACAAAACTATTGCTTCCATTTGATTTCTTCCCCCTTTTACTTATCCAAGTGATTTTCATTCTTACCTCACTCATCAAGTTGTCAATTGGAGAACAGGAGCTATTTCCTTTCTTTGTTTGGGATTCTGGCTGCAACCCAGGAACTATTTTCCAAGTAATTAATGAACCATGCAATGTCCTGGTTTGTGACCACCAGCCTCTTCCTTTGTTATATTACATCTCGCTGGGAGGACTGAATGCAAGAGCAGGCAGTAGACAGGACAATGAAGGTATTTTTAGGTGAAAGTACCCGAAGTTATTTTACTTTGCCATATACCAAGTGTGTGTTTATACTTAAATCTTAGGCTCATGAAGAAAGCCCCAGAAACAGAAGTATTTAAGAGTTATAGATTCTATTAAACTGTCAAGAGCTGAAATGGAGCACCCAGCCTGGTAGAGAACTTGATCTTTGCTCCCACCTGCTACTCCAGGGCTGCCTTCCCTGAATTAGCAATGAGGAAACGCCAGGGGACCAAGTTTTTGGTGAAGGGCAAAAAGAGGTCAAAAGGTGAATGTGGACTTTTTGATTCCTTAGAGGCAAGAGGATAAAATTTTGAGATTTTCTTCACCATGATCATTAATACATTCAAAAATATGCTTTTAGTTTTTCTATTTATGTAACATTGATCTAAGTCCTAGGGAACCCTTATCCTCATAGAACAGTCTAGTGGAAACAGACTAGAATGGATGCATGGATGAGTGGGTGGGTGGGTGAATGGATGGATGGATGGATGGGTGGATGGATGGATGGATGGATGAGTGCCAGTTGGTGATGAGAGCTATTTAAAAAAATAAGCAAAATAAGGAGAACAAGGAATGAGAGGTCTAGAGGGTGGGGTGTTACTTTCTATGAGGTGCTCAAAGAAGGGCTCTCTAATAAAATGACGTTTGAGCAGAGCCCTGAACAAAGTAAAGGAGCAAGTAACAAGTATTTCTGGAAAAAAGGATTCAAGGCAGATAAAACAACAGGTAGAAAGGCAGTGCAGTCAGTTCATGCTTGGCATAGCTGATCATTCATTACAAGATTAACAACCTATGCAGAATTGAGTCACATCCCAAAACATTGATTTTATCATTTTTGAAGAAAACACATTGAAAATGTGTTATGTAATTCTCTACCCTATTAGAGATATGGCTCATAATTAAATCTTTTTTGATGACCCCCATGTGTAAGTATCAGCCTTTATTCCTGTACATATTAAGCACATAATCTATGCATCATGTTCTACTTATTCTTTTCTTTATTGAAATCTAGTCTTTACTAGGTACTGTATTAGTAACTGAGAATATTATGATGAGCATCGCAGATAAGTCCCTTTCCCTCATGGAGTTTCATTTGAGAGAAAAGCATTATTCATCCGATACGTATCACTATAATCTAAATTTAGTGCCCTCAAGGAATGTACAAGGACTACGACTACTCAAAACATGGACTGGGATCTTCTGGAGGATGAGGAAAGAGTTTTGTGAGGAAATGACATGAAAGAGTTAATAAGAGTAGAAGAGCATTCCAGGAAAGAGTAACAGCATGTGCAAAGGCCCTGTGACGGGCAGAAACAAATTTGGTTTACTATATGAAAAGAAAACAATGTGTATGGATCCTAGAGAATGAGAGGGAACAATAAAACTGAATTTGGAAAAAGACACTGTAGTCATATCATACTGGGCCTTGTAGGCTGTTTGGTTGCGATTGAAATGCACACCATTTGAAAAATTTTAGGAAGGAGAAAGACAGTCAAAGAAGCATTTTCATATGACCTCACTGGCTGCACAGTAGGATGCAGGGGTTGCAGGGATAACATCAGGGGTCAATCCACTGCAGGTGGTCAGATGAGAGATGTTCACTGCCTGGACTAGGACAGTGGTGGTAGACACAGAAAACAGAAGAGAGACTCAAAAAGCATTAAGGAAGTAGAGTCAGACAGCCTTGGTGATGGATTCAAATTCAGGAGATTAAGATGTCCGAGGTGACTCCTATTTGGTTTTTGGAGTCATAACGATGCCTATCATTCATTTATTTGTTCGTTTGCTGGGGAAAAAAAAATAAAAAATGCCCTAGCTCAAGAACCAAACACACACACAAACACAGAGCACAGTATCTCTCTTGTCTTTGTCATCCAGGTTGGTTCTAAGTAGTACCTGGATCTCTGGTATTCAAGTCTGCAGTGCCCTTACAGAGCTGGTCTTCCACTGAGAAGGGCTACTGCAAAAAATAATTAAAGAGAAGCCAGCAGGCTACATTAGAAGCCAGTAGGAAAAATGGGTTTCTGCTCCATATGACTCCACCGTCCTGGCACTTAGCTGGTCACCCCTCTTAAGAAGTCAGCATACTGTGGTGACTCATTAGGATTTTCTTTACAAGAATGCAAAGCACCTAAATAAAGATCTTCGCATTCAGCATACAATACTGAGAAGTCATCTGAGTAGCAGCAGCAATTTGGGAGAACTTTAACTGTGGCATTTAGGTTTGAGAGGGAAGTTAAAAACCAGAGAACTGATCTCACAAACAAAAAGCTTTTATAATAGCCTGTCCTAGATAAGACAGTAATGGGGGGACAAAGAGAAAAGCCGTCCTCCTCTTCATACCAAGGAGACCTAGGGAAGTGACTTCTTAAAAAGGAGCAGGTGAAAAGAAGAATTTTAGTGTCATCAAGAGTGACTGTTCTTCCTCTCTGCTAGAAATAGCTCAGAGAGTCTAAATCACTCTTGAGGCCCTAAGAAAGGAGGCACTTAGAAATGAGCCTGAAACCAAGTAGTGCTGCATTGACTCTTCTGGGCTCTTCTAAGAATCCTAACGGAATTTGTCCATCTTAAGATCACAACAGGTTAGGATAATATCTGCAGTTTATTTGTTTTTTGACATAAATCCATCATAAACCCAATTCCTTTCCCTGACCACAGGTTAAGGGGTGGGGGTGGGGGAGCCTTTCTCAGCCTGTGTCTCTAAGTGAGATAACATGGACTCCACAGGTGGGGGGCTGCCACACTGACCTGTGCTATACAGGGGCAAGAAGCCACAGGACTGTTTTTTAAGTCTACTTTTCTGTAAGAATTAAGTTCAAATAATTTTAAATGGAAGCAACAATGCCTATTCCATGGTATAAAAGGCAAAATCCAACTAAAATTTTAACATAAGACACAAGATTTCAAATACATTTCATTTTTGTGGTTTCTCAACCACCACTTTGAATGAAGCTCTCAGGCCTCTTTGAAGGAAACGGGGAGTCACAAGCCAACTCCTGCATTCGGCATGACGGGCACATCACTTAGGGCCCACAATGCTCTCGCAGCTGACAAAAATGTCCTATTAATTTTAAAACCAGAAGACAATAATTCACTCTTAGGTCAAATAAAACGTTTTAATGTATAATGTTAATATATTTATCCTTATATCAAAGCAGTTGTAAAATCTAATGTTTTTAAATGTTTTTTACAGAATCTGGGGACCACGAATGCAAAAGTGCCTAGGGCCCATCCTGTGGGTAGTTAGTCCTTCCCCTTTGTCATGCTGGTAAACCTCAGAACACAGGTGACAATGATATTTCTTAAAGTACTGATCAAATATTACCCTGATTTGGTGGGACAATAGCAAACATTTTTAATTTGAAAAGCGAGTACCATATTTAAAAGTATAGTTGAAAATAATGGGTTTCTCATTTATGGTAGCAATAAAGCTTCCTTTTTGAAAAATTTTGTTTCGTAAATAAAATAATTTTGTAAAAACTATTAAGTAAAAATACATGTGCTAGAAAAATTAGGTAAAAAAAATTGTGAGGTTGGTATACGAATGACTGAAACTTGGGAAATACTAGGTTTAGAACAAGGACATCCAAAAAGGTTTCCATATAGATCATTATGTACCTTCATCTCTCAAGAAAAGTAGTAAAATAATACCAGAACTTCTACCACTAATCAAATGGGAAATCAGAATTTTTGGATACTCATCTGATTGAATAATTAATATATCATAACGTTTTTCAGAATCGGGGGTCACACTGTTAAAAGAACAAAAAAAGTTCATTGGTTGGAACAAAGCATCTCCTTTTACTACTACATGAAATGATCCTAGATAATTCTTGCATTGTACCAACGGAGGCTGATAATTGATGAAGATCTCCCACAAGAATAAAACATTCATATAAAAATGAGATCAGCAAGTCCAGTTTTACAGCTGGGATAATTCCACAAGGGTCAGATGGCCCCGGGGCACAAACTAATTACTCCAGGGTCTGGAGGAAGCCAGCCCAGGTTCCCAAGAGGCAGCATCAAACAACTAGATTGTTTACCCTTGCTCAACACAAATTTGACACATTTTCCCAAAACACTCTGTCTGGGGTCCTGTTAAAACAGGATTATGGAAAGTCGAAATAATTTTCTGGCCTGGTATGTCTAACATTCCATTGCAGTTCAGTCATATTTTAGATGTAGAGAAGGATATTTTCCCCATGAATATTTGAAATCAATTCGTTCTTGAGTGCTTTAGTTCTCCAGAGCATAGATTCATTGTTGAATCAGAACTAGCCAGTGGCATCCAGGACCTTCTAAAAGTAATATTCTAGGGCTTCTTTTTTTCCTCGTATGTCTTAAGAATTGTTAACTCAAAGAGAAGGGATTTTATCTACTCGCAAAGCAAGAAGGCGTTAGATTGTCTTTAATGGCTAATGAATTTTTTCCAAGCTCTGAAAGAAGGGCTACCCAAAGAAAAATGCTCTATATATTTCTCATGGACATTAGAACTACAAAACAAATGAGACAGATAATACAACATTATTGCAAACATTTTTCAGGAGGGTAAATAAGATTCTCCGTTGGTTCAATATTAGATATGCCATCAATATTAGATATACCTCTGTCAATATTAGATATACCATCATCCTTACCTAGTATTTGCAGAAAATATTGCAGCTAGTGATAAGCAGAATCAGGATTTGAACATGAGTTTGTTTAGACCCAAACTCATGTGCTTAACTCCTGTATTAAAACAATGCCTGGAACAAAGCTGGGAGTCAATACATATCTTTGAATCTGAATCTAGATTAGGAACTGGGCTGTTTGATCAAGGGTTCTGAGGCATTTTCTAGAGGTACTTTACAGCTAATCTTAATTCCCAAAATGAAAAAGTTCTTTAGAACATCTGAAGAGATTAGGAGATTGCATTTCATAATGCCATATTCAAATATTCTTTTAGGTTAGTTTTCCCCCTTGTTGAAATTCAATTAGGATGAGAATTTACTATTACAATTAAATAAGCAAGATGAAGTGAAAGATTTCCATACACAAAGTTTAAAGTTTTTTTGTTTTTTAAAAAAGAAATGTCTGAGGAAACTCAATCCTTTAACTAGATTCCAGATAAGAGTGTACTACATTTATAAAAACTAGCTAACATTTTTTGAGTACTCATTTTATTCTTGAAACTCTTCTAAATGCATTTCATGTATTATCTCATTTAATCCTTATGAGATAGGTACTATTATTATTCCATTTTTCAGCAGAGGGAACCAAAGTACAGAGAGGTTAAGCAATCGACCCTAGGGTAAACAGTTAATTAATGGCCCATAGCCACAATTCTGGACCAAGGGATCTAAGACCAAGTCCTCTGCTCTTAACTACTTTACTAATTCCTGTAATAATAACTGTCACTTATTGGGCATTTTTATAATGTCCCATCTATCCTTTACGCACATCATCTCATCCGCTGTCCCTAAAAATCATAGGAAGAGTATTTGTATGTACGTGTGCGTATATGAATACATGCAGATAATAGAAGTCGGTGTGTTTAGATGTCCACATTAATTTATTAATCTTCTGATTGCTGTAAAACATTTGACAAATATCTCAACCCTTGAAAGAAGGCCATCTTAGATACTCTATGATTAATCATATGAAGTACTCACACACAAACTGCATTATGTATCAGCCTTTTCATATCTCCATCAGGTGTTTTCATTGAATCTTCATTGTGAGAACAGAATTCATTTATTCTCATGTTCTTATTCTTTTCATTTTAATATGAAACATAACAACACCAGAGAGGGTTCTGAAATACCTTAAAGGACAGAGTTTTAGGATTATCACTGAATTTATAAAAGTTCAGAGGAAAATCTCCAATGTATAGTAGCACTCAAATGACTTAAATCTGTATATACTCTCCACTTAAGTATTATAAGACTCCATCATGCATCCTGGTTATTGCCAGAGCTAAGATTTGCCTTCTCCTCCTTACTTATCCAAGTGTGTGATTCATCTCCATGGAGTATGACAAACCAATCAGCCTTCGCCCTCTCAGTACCCAGAGGAACAGTTCAACACAGAGATTAAATGGCCCATTCAGGCACCCATCCCACCCTACATCTGGATTTATGCCTTCTTTTTTATCTAGGAAATTCATTTCACCTAATCAAGTGATCTCTAGTTCTCAGACCAATGAAGCGCCCTAATTTCATGCTTCCCCAATTTAAATATTCTCATAAATCACATGGAGACTCATTAAAAAGCAGATTCTGATACAGTAGGTCTGGGAGGGCCTGAGACTCTCCGCATCTCTAACGATCTCCCAGTCAGTGATGACCATGCTACTGGACAGCAGACTGCATAAGGAACTACAAGGGTCTAGTTAATAAATAATGGGACAGGGCGGGGGAGGAGGAATCCCACCTATGTGATTAAATTTTTGAAAGGTTCATCTGGGTTCAAATCTATATTAATTTATAAAATTTTCCATTATCTTCGTGTGGCATTAAAAATTCTAGACAATCCTTAGAAATATCTATTTACTTTTTAATTTGGACTCTACAAGGTTATCTCACTCCAAGTAGTTCGGGAGACCATTATTCTAAATGCAAAGTTAATGGCATCCCTCTGTCACTTAGCCATCTGTTCTCCTGTGTCCGTTTATCCAAAGAGTAAGTAACTAATGATTTCAAATTCTCCAAAATGAAGAATTCTTGACATAAATGTGTATAATGGTCAGTAAGCTTCTCCAACTCAGACTACTTTGGATGCAAGTGTTAGTTCCACTGTGTAAATAGGGAACCATTTTCCTGTATAGTTTAATGAACCAAGTACATTCAGTACAAATTCCTTGAAGGAAATGCTTTAATATTGAAGAACAACTTGTGATTAGCATATCAATAGGAATAAAGAAACAGTCCTTTTAAGATATCTGAGACTACTTAAGGACAGAGGTTTTTCAACAAACTTCTTAAACTTCTATCTATGCTCTTATAGTACTTGAAAAATTCTTTCTTCTAGCACACTTTAAAAGGTCAAGATCGGCCCAAGTCTCCTTACTGAAAGTTAATAAAGTTTGAATGTACTCAGAAATACAGAAGTGGTATCAAAGTTACTTGACTGATCCAATCCAAAGAACCTTCTAGAATAGCAACACATTTTGGCTGGACTTCTGCATTTAAGTCACCTACGGAACTTATTCTAACATACTGTATTGACAGAATTGCTAGGTCACTTGTAAGCAGCAGGATAACTCTCTTTAGCCATTTTTATTTTTGATTTATTTATTTATTTATTTACGCCTACAGCACCCAGTCTTCCTAGGTGGTCTCCCATCCAAGTACTAACCAGGCTCTCTTTAGCCTTTTTAAAAATGGTCAGAGAGGAGAACTAAAGCATGTAAACAATTGTGAAGAAAAAATGGCTTCCAGTGTGATATTCCTCCACTATTAAAGGGATCTTGAGAATGTGAGGGGGTAGTTCTCAGTTAAACCAGAAATTTTTTAAGTAAAGGTTAAATCATTGAACACTTGAGTTGAGCAGTTAGCTTCACTATGTTTTCATTCTTCCAATGGATTTTATCTGCTTAAGTCTTAGTTATCAAAAGGTTATAGCTGGGTTCAACTCCAGTTTGCACCATTTATTGTCAGTGTGACCTAGGGCAAATCAAACTTTGTAAGGTTCAGACTTTTCATCAGTAGAGCAGGTACAGTAAGTAGTAAGCACTTACTTCATGATGTTGCGGGGCAGAGCCTTTCTTATAATGGCCTCAGGTACTACATATATGCACAATTTATATGTGTTTACCTGCCAGTACTATTTCTATAGTTAGCAGAACAAGATCAGCCCTTGAGCTTTGAAAAGACACATGAACCACAAGAAAAGTCAAGAACTGTCACTCAAAGCACACATTAAATCTATGAAACTCTTGACCACAAGAAAAGTCCCATAGTAATATATATATATATGTAATGAGACTGCTCTTTAATAAACTGCCAAAGAGTTCGGAATGCATCTAAATCTCTAAGGTTCAAGTTTAGAAAGAGAATAACATTCTTTCTCAATGTGACCTTCCATGGCACAAAGCCACATGGGCCACATCTTGCCTCTAAGTCAGTTCTTAGACTTTGGGCACTTCGTTTAGATGCCCAGTCCTTCATTTGAACATAGCTGATATTTGTTCATTTTTTTACAACTTTAATTCTGGAGAATATTTTTATAAATAATCCTTCACCCTCCAAACCCCTCAAAAAGTGTATGTTAGCATAAGGTGCCATTATTCTAACACAATCAGCTTTTCAGGCTACATTTACATCTTAGGGTGACTCTTCATCACCAGGAAAGGAATTGTCCTCAACTGCTATCATTTCCTAGAGAGAAAGCTAATTCCAATAAAGCACAGAACTCAGCACAAACACCAAATAAGTACGAATACCCTTGGATACCTACTCTTTTTCCCAGCTAAAATTCAGCATTAGGTACTTACTTGCATCTACTCTAACCCAAACCACCGACTGTGAAGAGAAGACTTTCCCCTTCATATTTATTTTAGAAACAGACACCAGCCCCAGAGAAGTCAGCTGAGCTCACATGCCTCCAAACTCACAGCACCTGAACCAGTCAGCTCCCTGAGCTGTGTTCCTTGAGGCATGTGGAAAGAAAGCTGCTCAGCTTTAACCAGGACCCTGGAGATCTGAAAAGGCAGTTCTGAGCAGAGTTTTGTGGCCACAAGACTAAAGGCCTAGGAGCTCTGTATGTCATGCCCTTCCTGAGAAGCAAGAGCCTGAGTAAGACGCTGAACCCTCTGGATGGTCACGTTCTCAGTCAGCAAGTAGGTATCATATGCCAACTAATCTGCAGATGTGATTGTTAGAATTATAACCTAATGACCGCAGATTTGAGAATGCAAAGATGCTCCCTAGAAACTAATACTCTGAATAAGGAGTCCTATCCACACTGATGAGGGAGATGAGGGGTGATATAATTGGTGAGTGGGCTGTGTGATGAAAAACACTAACAGTACCTATCTAACTTTCAGGTATTCACAAATATATGAATTTGAATGAGAACACACACCATGATGCATAGGATTTAGACCAAATGTCAAGGAGTATATGTGAGCATGGCATTACTTATCAACTTAACCAGGTATTCATAAATCTTCTATGCTTCTGCTATGGAAAGCTATATTCAAACCAAAAGCTTTTTGTTTTGGAGGTTGCTATTTTGTTTTGGGTTTTATTGGCAGGGTACGTGTGTTTGTGTGTGTGTGTGTGTGTGTGTGTGCGCGCTTTCCCACATCCCCTATCAACACTGGTTTCTTGGCCACACCTTAAATGTCTAACATATTTACTCAGACGATTAACTGTGGACATTAGACTTGCTTAAGCAAGTCTTGTCCTGAGCGACAGATAAACTGGAGACCGAAGGAGGAGGGCATCCATGGTTCCTCATTAATCACCTGTGCATGCCACCCCATCTCCCCACCTTGCTGCAGACCATTAAAGCTAGGGTTACACCAGGGCTGGGCACCAAGCACCTCTTTCTTCAAGCACTCACAAAGGGGGATGCTCATATGGGAAGGTTAGTGGTTTTGGTAATTAGCTTCCGTGACAGGTTTCTTCAAGGAATGAAAGGTTTTAAAAGTTCTGAAGTATCTCTCAAAGTGTAATAGTGGGTACAAAATGATAGAACAAAATGTACTAAACATTTAGGTAATAAAAAATTCCTCTTCTGCTGAAATCACCGGAAGGGCTAGCTGGGGGAAATCAGAACCTGCTTAATTTGAAACTCCTTTTAAAAGAACACACAATCAACACTGTCTCCAGCCAAAGAAAAGGATACACTGTCCTGCGTTTTCACTCATTTTCACTGTTTTGAGACATAAAGAGAAAGAATGAGATAAATGCAGGTAAAATTTGTCACTAAAGCATCTGATAAGAGCCTTTAGAAGCTTTGCTAGTGTTCTTGGGTCATGGGTGCTACATACTTAAAATATGTAGAAAAAAAGTGCATAGTATGGTCTTTAATGGAAACAGAAATAAAAGAGTCTTTACACAGGTATTCTCAACTTGCATTCATGATAAATTATCCAGTAAATAGTTTATATCTTGATACTGTAGCCAGGTCACTCTCGACTTCATAATCCAGAAATTCTTTCCTTTCATAATCTGTTTCATTGTCCCTTCCCACCCTCCACTCCAAGCACACAAACCTAAACCCTAGGCCTTCCTTAGAGGAGGAAATACAAAAGCAAAGAGTAAACAACTTGCTACGATGCCACACCAGGTTACAGGTAACTAACTGATCTTCCCTCTGCTCAGCATAAAGTAGGGATTAAGCAACCGGCAAATATTTGCATGGTCTCCAGAGCAGTAAGATTCATCCATTTGCTCACAAAAGTACACAACTGCAGCTGAGAGAATAAATCAATTCAATTCCACAAACATCTATCAAGCTCCAGTATGATTGCAGAGTCTTTGGGGGAGAAAAATCATGCACCTGGCTACTGGAGCTGATTTTTTAAGAAGTCTAGAAATATGCTATTCCCTCTCCTCTCCTACCAAAAACAAATCACGAGAAAAGAAGCAACCAACTCCCTAAATGATCAGCACAGCAGCACTTCACATTGTAAAACGTAACTAGCCCAAGGCATTCCAGTTCCTTTTTGTAGATAGAAAAGAATTCCCTTCTTATCTTTCTGAGAAAATAACAATTGTGTTGTTGTATTAAAAAATACAGTTTCTCCACTTACTAGGAAATCAGCGATTAATTACCTAGCCATCGATCACCCTTCAGTAATTGGGATATAAAGATAAGAACCACATATTGAAACAAGTTAAGGCATCACTGCTTTATATTATAAATACAGACTTAAAATGAATTCTGAACATTCACTCAAGGACAGGGCAAAACCAATCTCTGCCAAACATTTCAGGAGATTCCTGCACCATCTCCCCCCACTCCCACCCGCCATACCTCCAAATTACCTTCTGAGTAGAGCTGAAAGAATTTAGGCTACTTGACCATGAGTCAGGTTCTATCATCTAGAGACCTCAGAAAGTCATTTACAAACTCTGAGACCTCAAGTTCTTCATCTTTAAAGCAAAGATAATCATACCTCTTCTATTTAATTTGTGGGGTTCTTATGAAGGTCAAATAAATAATAAATATGAAGGTTTTATTAAAATTGTTATAACCATCAATATTGATGTTTAACTGCACAGTCCTGAAGACATGGTAGAAGACCTAAGAAAACCCATCTCTGTTCCCAAAACAGTGCAGCAGGGTCTTTATAAATTCAAATGAGCTGCGGCCCCTGGTGTTTCGCCATAGGGATAGTTTTAGAATCATGTCCAAGAAACGAGTTTTACAAAGAAGGGAAAACATTTTTCCTTATCTTACATTTTGTTATATTGGATGTTATGTTTTTATTTAACTTATCAGTATTTAGTTGCTGTTGGCTATTAAATATTACATTTAGTGTCAGTCTCCTTGATTAATATGCTTACACAGTTTAGATTAAGCAAAAATGACACATATTTCACTGAGCCAGGGTATTCCAAACTCAGCGAAACATAGGAGTGGTGTCCTCTTTTATTTTTAAGATGATATTTCTAACTATTTACTCTGTATTGGTACTAAAGAAACAGCAAGATAATGTTCCCGGCCGCGAGGAGCTCAGAGTTTAGAGTGGAAACAGCCAGACAGAACATTTCGAAACACTGAGGCCAGTAGGACGAGAAGAGTTCAGGCTAGGAGAAGTGAGGCTATTGCCTGAGCCAAGTAAGTGCTAAGGATCTAGAGCAGCCAGCACGAACAAACAGAAATCGTGTGCTGTATGCACTAATGCTGAGCAATGTGATGCACTGAAGCACAAGGTGAGTGGGCCAACGACATGGCTGGAGGAGAAGGCAGAGGTCATGCCATGAGGAACCTGGGACTGGGGGACGTCGAACCGAAGTATGGAGATGCTCTGAAGATCTGTGCAGGGAGGGGAGTGTCAGGGGAGTGGGACACTGGCGCAGGGAAGGCTGCACGACGGAGACCCCCAGCTACCTTCCCTCTAGAACATCCTGCTGTTATATGAAATATTGGTGCTTCCTATGGTGAAAAAAAACAGTTAAAGGCAAAGGAGAATCTCATTTATAAAACTGCAATAAAAATAACCACCATCCAGAACATTTTAAAAGAGAAACCATTAACAACACTCAGTTAGGACTCATGAAAAATGCTTACACATTTTTTATTGACTCTGTCTCTACTTCTACCTCTACCTGAGAAGGACTGTTTTACTTAGATATAAACAGGGCAGAAAAATCAAGGGCTTCAGCAGGTTTCAGCTTCTGAGTACAAGATGCAGCCCTGCTGGGTAGTCAGTCACCTGCAGGATAAAGCAGGCTGTCAGTGGGTCAGATTGAGGAATGACAGCACATGGACAGACAGATATGCAGGACCATTCCAGACTAGTTGGAGAGCCAGTGTTGTAAGAAACTACCCAGAAAGCCATAACCTCTATAGTTAAGCTTACTGGGAATATTTTTTAAAAGAAGTATCAAGATATAAGGGCCTAGGGGGAGGAGGGGAAATGGAGAATGCAGAGTTATCATTTAATGGGTACAGAGTTTCAGTTTCAGAAGATGAAAAAGTTCTGGAGATGGCTGATGGTGATGGTTGCACAACAATGTGCATGAACTTAATGCCTCTGAACAGTATTTTATGTCATGTATCTTTTACCACAGTTAGAGAGAAGGAGGAGTGCTAAAAAGTGGTAAGATTTCTAGTAAATTAAGCTATGAGCCTCATACGGCTTCCTGGATGTGATGCACAGACCAAAACTAAGTTTCTCAAAAAATACCTTAGAAAAAAGCACCAATTGGAATAAGCTAGTGGCCTGCCAAAGACTGTATGTCCCAACAGGCTATATTATATAATTATGGGCATATTTTCTATAACAATAGGGCACCTTCCCTTTAAATGAGACTGAGCTCGTCACATAATTTAGTTCATAACTCTTCTCTGCAGTCTAGAAAGATGACAGTGTTATTATTATCATTATTATTATGGTAGCTATTTTGTATTTATTAAGAGTTCTCAGGGAGCCAGCTGCCATCCTTTTCTTCCTTTGTTGTAGATGGAAGTAAAACAGACACAGAAGTTCTGTGTATTGCCTTGGAAAGTAAGCGAGAGGACCAGGATCAGAGGCAGTGCCCAAGGCCATAGCACTTAGCAGAAGAGGCTGTACTCAGCCCTATTTAGAGACCATGGCAATGCTTTGTGCCCCATTCTAGACCATCACCACCAAGCAAGGCTCCTACTTAATACAGAGTACATATTTCCTTGTCAAACAGCAGATATTTATTTTTGTAAATACAAGATATCCAAGTGGATTTAATAAAATTGCATTTAAGGTTAAACCATAGAGATAAGAAACTCAATCTCAGGGCCCCAATTAATTGGTTATTCTTTTTAGAGTCTCAGATATTTCATTTTACAGGATACAAATAACTCCCCAAATAATGAAAATTTCATAGTAACTATTGATTATTTAACTACTTGAGACTGCCTTAGAATCACCAAGTCATTACAGGTGTTATGAGATCTAAGAACTCTAAGTCACCCGGGTGGCGTACATCAAGTTATTTAGAAGTTCACTGATATGAGGTAAAATGAAAAGTATTTTGAACTAAAGCAATGAAACACTTCAAATGAAAGGTGGGTACACACATGTCAAGCTGATAATAGTTGCTTATTAAAAAGGCCGAATATGAATAAATAAATAAACATGGTAGATGAAAACCCAGGATAGCGATAAGAGTGGTACAGGCTCCTCCCCAGAGGCAAAGACACCAGAAAGAGCCTTTAAACCACTTCAGAGGCAATATCTTAGCCCACTGGCTCTCAATTCTGGCAGTACACTAGAAGCATCTGGGAAGTTCTGGGAACAACTTTACCCAGCCCTAAACCGGACCAACTAAAACCATATCTCTATAGAAAGGCCCAGATAGCTACAGTTTTTCAAAGATATCCACATGATTTTTATAATAAAACAGAGGTATGAGAAACATCAGTAGCAACAAGAAGCCCCACACAGTCCCTGGGGCAAGTTTTGGTGACAACTCTAGAGATCCTGCCACTCAGCAGAGGAAGTGCCCCTCCATATGGCACATGGCACACCAGAGTTTACGAAGGTCTTTTCTTGGGGCTCACATGACAACCATCTAATTCATTACACCCAACAGATCGTGGTATGACGTGGCTCGGTCTCAGGCCAAATGAGGTGCAAACAATACGGAGATCTATGGGGATGAAAAGCTTATCAAGCCTACACATTTTAAGGGTAAATGATCTCCTACCTATTGAGGAGCAGGAACTGCAATTAAAGTACACTCTGAGACTAAATATTAATAACTAAATAATCCTAAAGTCTTAGTGATAGTCAAATGAAACTACGACTAAGAACAATGATTTGCATAAGCTATATCATCTCAGATGTTTTGTAAATGTCCATTTGATGTTAAAAAATCAAAGTTTCTACATTCCTTAAAAAATGGTGCTTGGGTATCTTGGCAGTTACAAAAACTTTTTCTTAATGGAAAGAAACCAACTAGTACCCTTGACCATATCATTAATTTATTTTAATAGATAAAATGTGTTACCACAAACAGTACAAAAATCTTTTAAAAGGCAATCAGCATGTAAGACTTGGTCCAAGAGCCTGCTCTGTAAGTTAACAGGAAAGACAGCCCTGTGGCCATGTTTTACATCTTCTTATCCAAAGAGAAAGGATGATATGGAGACTACAGAAACAGGGTGATAGGCACTCAGCTATGGGACAGGGACATAAAACATCTGGATTTTCTGTGTTCTATGGAATAGTCCCAAGAGGCATTAACAGGGGTTACTTAGGTAGGAAGAAGAAAGAGTTTCCACAGTTAAATAGAGAAAATACTGGATAAACAAAGTCATACAAATGCTAACGTTCATGAGAAAAGGATGGTTAGTAGTGCTACGAAATATCTATGGGCACTTAACTCTTTTTTTCACAGAGCTGATCTTGGGGTTCCACTGAACACACTTTGAGAAAGGTGACTAACCCACTAAGAAATGTCAATGAGGCAAAGGTCAGGCAAAGGCAAGGCCAGAGACACCTCCACTCAATCCAATGACCCTTGTTTGCCTGAAGATAGAAAGACAGGAAACAGAAGGGAGGTAAGAATAAGTCTGTAGTTGGAATCAGGCAACCTATAGGGGAACCTCATTTACTGGGTAACACACAGCATAATGATCATAAAAATGAAGAAGCAAAAGAGCAGCAAAGAAATAAACTTCCCTATGCCCTGGTACACAGGACTCTGCCACCTAACTTATAATAAATGACAACAGCAATAATCAAACCTTAGTGTACAGAGCAGTTTAAATTTAACAAAATATTTTCATACTCTAATTTATTTAACTTCACTATAGCCTGATGAGGTGTATCAGAAAAAGGTATTTTTATTATCATTTCACAGATGAGAAAAACTGGAGCTCTAAGAGATCACAATACAGCAAGCTGAAAGCTATGCCTGCTTGAGATAGAAAACCATAAAGACAAGTCAATTCTTAAGTGAGGTCCTAGCACACACTCCTTACAAATCTCAGAATAAAGTCTATTTAGATTTTGTACTACCTTAAAAGGAAATACTGTTGATTTTCTTCCCAAATTTTAAAATATATAATTATTTAAAAGTCACTCTCACCCGCAATAAAGTTCCAGAGTGCTAGACCAATTCTTATTTCATCTAATATTCTATCTTCTCTTTACAAATTATTATTTAGTGTTTTTTTAAAAAACACTAAAGACCAACTATAATAGCTAAACGGCAATTATATCATCAAATGCCACATAAGAAGTATCGAGTTTTGGATTTAACATAAATAATGCAATTCTGAGCTTACATTAATACCAAGAATTCAAAGGTAGACTGTGAGGCACAAAGGCAAGTGTATTTCTGACTTCAACTTCTTTGAATGCTTCTTTTAGGTCATATAATCTTCTACAAAAATAAGACCATGAAAAGAACTGGTAAGCAGGCTTCTATTGGCACATGTGTTTGGGAAGAAGAAAAGATTGCTGAGAGCTTACTACATGTCAGACACCGGGCTATAGGCTTCTATATACACTATGCTTTAGATTTCATAACCCAGCACTGCACTATTACTAACAGATGAAGAAGCCCAGACAGACTCAGAGAAATTTGGCTATCTTCACACAACTAGAACAATGCAGAATCCACCTCAGTCCTGCTCCAGAGTCTTTTTTATCACACTCACTTTCCACTTATGAATATGTTAAATTACACTCCAAGAGGGGCAAATGACAAAGCTTGCCAACCCCCCCTCCCACAGTCTATTCAGGTCCCCACCCAGCCTGGGGAGTGTTAATTGCTCCATATTCTATACTCCCATTGCCTCTGTCTGTACCTCAATTTTTGGAGTTTTGCTATTTTGTCTAATCCTTAGAGAAGAGGTTCTCAACTAGCGACAATTGGCAATACCTGGGGACACTTTTGATTGTCACAACTTTGAGGTGTCATTGGCATAGGTAGAGGTCAGGGATGTTGCTGAACATCCTACAATGCACAGGAGGGCCCCCATAACAAAGAGCTATCTGACCCAAAATATCAAGAGTGCTAAGGCTGAGAAACCCTGCCTTAGAATGACAATGTAGCTTAATAAATGTGCTTTAGTTTCTTCCCCTATTAACTCACAAAGAATATTAGATAATCTGATTGCATACATCTGTGGAGTAGGAACGGTCTCAGTTGTCTGCCTTCTTCCCACACGAAGCACAGGGCTTTTTATATTGGCACTAAACAAATGTGAAATAATGTATTCTTTATATTGGAAATTCTTGATTAAAAAAACAAATGTAACTATTATCCAAGACATACAACATTCTCCCATACTCCTTACCAAACAAAAAGTGAATAGACTAATTCATGACTTATTAAAATAGACTATGAAAAGCTACATTGCATCCTGGGTATGTCATAGAATCACCTCCATATCACAACTATTGATAAGCTTACTATTAAAATGCTTTGTCTTACTTTAACAGAAGGTTAATTAAGAGATCACAATATACAGATTTGAGGAAATCTCATACAAAATGTTCAGATTCTTCTCTCTCTACCAAGTCAGTTTTGACTCTATCGATTCTCAAGTCTTGAGTGGAATTATTCAGGAACAACCTTAAACTGTGATCACTGGCATGTCAGATAAATACACCAAAAGTCAAATCTCTAATTGAGTGTGTCAAAACTGATTGGCATCATATCTCAGGTCAAGATCTTTATGTTTTTCACTTTTCTCAGTTTACATCAATTGGAATCAGCATGGAGATCCTAAAGTAAATGATTACAAAAAGCATTAAAATCAGCATTCATTCAAGTGGCCCTACCACAGGGTAATCTACAATCATTTTTGCTATTTCTGAAGGAGTGGCCCCAGGGCCCTGAACATCAGAATGAACGCATACATTTATTAAAAGTTCAGATTCCTGGACCCCACTCCAGTCCGACTAAATCAAAATTTCTGAGGTTTGGCCTGGAAATCTACATTTTAAATAATTTCCCAAATATTTGTTTTGCATTCTCAAGTTTGAGAACCTCTGCCAGGAGACTGAACCCTGGAAAATGATTTGCCTCATTTTGTAAATTTCTAGCATGGATCTTGCTTTTACAGACTATCAACAATTCATTTAACATAAAATTTATATCCACTTTCCACCATTTTAAGAGTTTTGCTATTCTGTCTTATTTTAAAAAAATGGTATTTCACTGAATCTTTTATACAAATATACAATTCTGAAGTAAGCAGACTAATATTTTATGGGAAATGCTGAAAAAACTAGGACTAAATATAAAAAGAAAAACAGGACTGAATTCTGGGCCCCACAATGGTCAACATGTACTATGTACCAGACGGGGGATACAGTGATGGCTAGACAAAGTCCCTACCCTCATTTTCCCTTTATTTATGCACTTAAGTAATTTATATATGTACATAAACAAAGAAGTACGAAGTTTCAGAGAGTGGCAATGCCATGAAGATAATGAAACAGGTTGCATGATAGAGAAAGACTGTGGGGGAGGGGGAACAGGAGGTGGCTGGCTATATTGGATAGAGGATGAAAAGTCGTTTTCTTGAGGAGGTAACATTTAAACTGAAACCTGGAGAAGTAGCCAGTCAGGTGAGGGTTGTGTGGAAAGTATTTTAGGCAGAGGGAACTGTAACTATAAAGACCCTAAGGTGAGAACAAGGTTGTCAAGAAATTATTATAAGAATTAAATCAGAAATCAGATAATATATAAAAGGTTTTATGAAATAGAGAACTATGTAAAAGTATAAAGTATTATTTTTAGTAATATATTAGAATAGTTTCAGGACAGAAGACAGGACAATGAAGGGCCCCAGGTCTATGCCACATGAAGAATTAATTAAACAACTGAGGCTATATTGCCTGAAGAGCAGGAGATATAAATATGTGTTTGGGGGAAGGAGGGAGAAGTTTTCTTCAAATAACTGAAGGACTATGTTCTTATGGAAGAATATTTATTTTTAAATAGCTCTGGGAGTGTGGTCAACATTTTAGGAAAGCAGAATCTTGGCTCGATATGATAATGAACATTCAAAGAAAGCTGCAGGAAAATGGACCGACTGAGAGGTAACGAATTCCACGTGACCGAAGGTGACTTTACTTCGTTCTTCACAACCTTAAGGAAGTCTCAAGAGAAACCTGAGCAATAGTGAAGAATCCACCATAGTCCCAATTCACATTGTCACCATGGAATAAAATATGTCTCTATCTCTATAATAACCGATATATGTTTCAAAAGGACAATTAAGAAACAAGATAGACTAACATTCATTTCTGAAGTGTGTGGCTACAATTTAGTGGTGTTTTAGCAGTAAACACTGAACAATTGTTTTGACTCATTAAAATAATTACTCTATTTTAACAAAAACATGTCTGGATTCCATTAGGTCCCAATAGGCGGCATGCCAATAAACAGCCAACACCTTTAGCAAACAGGTATGTGGCCTTTTGTTGGTTTGTTTTTCAGTGAGAGCCATGGGCCCAGGAAGATGATTTCTTCATTAAAAGTCCTGACAGAGAATCATTACTCTTTCTTATTCGTTGATTCTGTCCAGTTAATCAAGTAAAAAACAGATACTGAATTGCCACAGATCACCTAGGACCAAAATGCTACAGATAAGCAAATCTAGCCTTCCAAGGACAAACAGATCAAGCTAGACTTAGGAGTTTAAACTAGAAGCAATTTTGAAAAGCTAAACACAACTATAAAGGTTATTAATCTTTAAATAAGATATTTCTATTTCCACATCCAGATATATGTGGCTTATATGCAGATATACCTCAGGAAATAGTCTTTTAATATCTACATATACTTTTTATTGTTTTATGTTTCTTAAAAACTACTTGTAAATAAAATTATATTATGACTCCCTTAGGATGGCTTATAAAAAGAAACATAACAAATCTTCCCATAAAATAAAGGCTATGTCCATATAATTGTTCATAAAATTACACTTCTTTTTTGTGAAATCCAGGAACACCAAAAGCTAATTTACAAAGCAAGTATTTATCATAGAATTTTTTTTTTATATAAGAATCTTTTCCTAGGGCTATAAAATTGCTATTTATGCCTATAGTATTTTTAGAAATACACCTATTCCATAAAAGTTAAATATAATCCACAATGTGAACAATCACTTTCTAAGTTATTTCTCTTTAGATTCACATGTATTTGAGTTCAGATTCTGCTATTTTATTAAACTAATCCTTCGGAACTCAGGGTAACAGCAGGGCTGGATTAGTTGCTCAGGAAACCCAGGTGTCTCTGTTCATGAGTGTGTGTCACCTAATATCATCTGGGTTTCCTAGAAACTGAACACTTACATGCTCAGGTTGTTTTAACTCTTTAGATAAATCATTATAAGTCTCCAAAGCATTTCTAACTACATTATCACTAGACTAATGCACAGAAAAGCTGTGATGCCATAAACCGATACCTAGAGCTGGTGAAAGAAACCAAGTCTTGTTCCAAAGTACAGTGCATTCACCATGACCATGCTCTGCAATCTCCTTTCAGCTTTCATAGTGCCAAAGTTCTGTATCAACCACTAAGAGAATGGGGCCCTTTAGAATAACAATGTTAATAATGTAGTTGGTGAATACCTCTCCTCTCTAAAATATCTGACCTCGTGCATTTGTTTCCTTTTTTTTATCAAGTACAAGATATTAGGGATCACTGTGGATTTTTCTAAACCTTCCCATCTTTAACTGAATCTCTTCGTTATCTTCTCTTGCAAGAGTATACAGTCCACTTCTCAGAGGACAAAGCTGTGAATTGTTCTCTAAATGTATATTCTATAGCTGGTAAGCATAGTAAGAAGGGATGACTCTAAGAAATGGCACCATAAAACCAACAGCATGCTACAGAGTTGTTCCCCCATATTGACAACAAATCGGAAGTAATTTTCTACCTAAATCAGAGCTTAACTCATTAGCTCAAGTTAATTCACAAGTTCAATCCAATTTCTCAAAATGCAATAATACAATTCCAACCTCATTATCTTTATTGAAAGTATTTAAAAGCATTTGCTGAGACACATTTCTTTCTTGTGTCAGACAGGATCAACGTCAAGTGAACATCCTGAGTAGACTATATTCTGTTTAATTGCAGGGGTTGACGTTTTAAGAAATAATCATTTCTTGCAAGGGAGAAATTTTCTCCTGGAGTGAACACCACAAGGTACCTCCGGTAAATAAAGGTTTAAATATGTATCTGTTTACAACAATTGTGCTTTAAAAACCAGATTCGCAACCATATGATACATGCATACGTACACATACACGCACACACACACACACACACACATATGCATATATATGTATACGTGTGTGTATATACTTCTGACATTCTGTAGAATTGGCAATATTACAATCTGGTGATTTCTTCAATAATTTTAATAAACTAAGAGAGTTTAGGGCTCAGAGAAGGAATTTAAAAATAGAACAAGAGTGATGATTCGTAATGGAAATGCCATCCCATATCACTACCACTCAGGAAAATGATGGATATTTCCCTAGAAATAATCATGAGGAAACAGTCGGTTTGTTTGGAAGGCATTTACTTCAATAGCTCATTCACTAAACCCCCTGAGTTTTAGTCCCAAAACAGTTCATTTCCATTTCCTTTTGATAATCAGAAAGGGAATCAACCCACATTTTCAAACGACTATTTTTCAGATCATTTACTAGGGGAAAATATCTTTTAAAAGCATTTCTGGGTAAATTTGTAACCAAAAAAATAGTAAAAGGGCAAGAAGGACTTCTTATTCCTCAGCTCAACCTCAACCTGAGTTTAACTTTTAATTATTTCCTATCTTGTAAAACTCATTGCTGCCATTAGGCCTTTGCTTTGTGAAGTAGCCAGCACTAAACTCATTTAACTCATGCCCTAGGCCAATAACAAATCTACCTTTCTAGCTGCGATACTTTAATAGCTTAAATTTCTAAAGTAAATGTTATCTTTCCTCCTTTGAAAACAGTTTCTGGCAATGATTAAAGTTAAGGAAAAACTTCAAATATGCAGAATTCATTTGTCAGACATAAACACTGTAATACATAATGAAGGGAAATGCCCAAATCTCAGAATCCAGTTTAGGCGATGGGACTACAGATATATTTTAAAAGACAGAGTAGCCAATTAACAAGTATATTATTTCGTTTTAAATCTATTATGAGGCATATATGAGTAAGAATAGACAGCGCTACAATTCAGCATTCGTGAACCAAAACCACACATAAGCCATGTTCAAAGTCAATTGAACTTACCTTATAAACTTGTCCATATGTTCCATTTCCAACAAGTTCCACCAATTCAAAGATCCCTGCAGGGTCCTGAAAGAAAATAAACAAACAATAAAAATTCAAAGCAATATTCCAAGCATTGTCTTAATCAAAAGCAACACTTATTTAAAACATGCAAATAAATAACAAGTTTAGCTTTGGGGGGCTCTTGTGTGTTAATATTAAATATTATTAAAATTTAATTCAGCTGTAGCTATGAAACTAGTCATAATCCATTTTGTCTCTATTTTACTTTTCTATGAGAAGTGTTTAAATCAGAGAAGTGTTTAAAGGAGACATGACTTCCATTGAAACAGTAAAAAAGGATTAACACATTTCTCACTGTCAAATGGAAAAACATTTGTAGATACGAACATCAGGATAAAATGAAAGACCCATCACCCTAAAGGGGTTCTAATTTTTGAGATCTTTCTTTTTGAAATTTCTGAGCTGCACATTGTGTTGAACACTGGCAGTTAAGAAAGGGGTGCTCCCGCATTGTGGGGCTATCTTACCAGATAGTCACCATGGAATCAACACAACTGCCTCTCTTATAACGTTTTTCTTAGAATTCATCTCTGCTCTCTACAATGCTGCTTCTGCAAAATGGATTTTTGCAAATGGCCTCCAGTTCCTGCAGTATCTAAAGAGTACCTGCAGGAGTTAGAGTGCACTAAATTAGGGAATTATCCAAGTTCTTACCGCCAAGCAGGTGTCTCCTAAACCTCAGTCAGCTGTGTTAGAGTGCTCAGCAAATGTCCAACAATTGCTGCTATTATTACTGAATTACTATCCCAAAAAGTTGAAAGAAAAATCAAAGGCTGTAAAATTCAACTCGGAGGCAGAAATTGACGTTGACCTCTACTGACTCCTAACTGGAGAGAAATTGTTTCTTTAAAGGCCTAAAATCAAGAATCGCAAACTGAAATGCCCACAGAGGCGAGGTGAGTAAGGTAAAAGTAAAGTGGGGTAGCTTGGGCCTGTGCTAAACTGAAGAAGTCATGTCTCCTTTGGGTGGGGCAGGGGTGCAGGATTTTACTGAGCTGGAACCAATTGTACTGTCAACCTATGAACACAATATTGCCAGATTCGAATATTTTTTCCAAGAAAAACTGAACATTTTTTTTAATGTGAGAGCCTCTAATTTTTAAATGTTAGGCACTAATTCAGTTAAAAAAAAAACAAAAAAAAAAAACTCTGAAGGACAAATAAAGAAGACTGCTATCTCCAGCCTAAAAGCATTTTACTATTTCTCTTCAACACTTTTATGAGCGTGCTGCCATATTTATTACAGTGGCTGAGAGGCAGGTGGGGGAAAGTCTGAGCTCTGGCTTCAGACAAACCCGGGCTGAACACTAGCTTTGTGATTGACTGGCTGTGTGATTCTAGGACACCCTGAGAGAGCAACTTAGTCTCTGAGGTGATAAAACGGGATGACATCCACCTAGCAGACCTCTGGTGAAGAATAAGTGAAGATCCAGCGCCATGCTCGCACATAGACAGCAACCACACGCTGTGCACAGCAATCAATTAATATCCGATAGTACTTTTTAAGCTGAGGAATTCCACGCCACAAGTAGCATAGAAAGGGAGAAGAGCTGCCTCGGCGCTGCTATTTATGGAGAAAGAGATACATGAGTTTGATGTGACGAATTAGAGTTTTTTTAAGTTACAGTACTAAATCAGGCCCAAGAAAAGCCCTTTGCTATGTGCCTTCAAAGATTCCACACAGAAAACAAATAAAAAAACAAAGCAAAATCAGAAAAGCAGCAATTAAAGCACTTAGTTTCTGAGAAAGACTGGAAGTTGCATTATATCTATTATTATAAAGCCAGAAAGGCCAGAAACCATACTCCAGACTCATGTCTCAACAGATCTAACAGTCCAGAAGTTCCAGCCACACCCGACCTGGTCAGGGAGATGTGGACACCGTTCCAGATGGAACCATGAGACAGGAGAACACAGTAAGGTCCTCCAGCTCTGTCGACTGAGACCCTATCATCTCTAAAAGAGACGATCAAGGCCACCTGGGAGGCCTCAGGATAGAAAAGAAAAATTGTGTTTGTTCAACTACTAGGCCATTAGAGCAGCAGGTTTTATTAAAAACAAATTAGAAAGAAATAAGGAAAGGAGGGGAAAAAAGCCCACAAATGGTGGCAGCTGCTGTTTGTTTCTAAGCTATGCTTCCCAGTAGTTTGTTTGCTCAGTGCTGTTTCTGCAACAAATTTCAAGAGAGGCTCTACATTTGCTTGAAATATTTCAATTGTGTTTTCAACATTAATTTTTCTTGAGTAAAAAAAAAAAAAAAAAATGAACCAAGAAGAGGAGATGCAGAACGGTGAATATTAGCTGCCGTAAGGAGCCTGGGGAGTGTTGGATGAGTTGAAGGGGAGGGAAGAACAGAAACAGAGTGCAGAACAGGGACCAGTTTCTACACCCAGGGGTTACCCCACCTCATGGACTCCTCCTCAGGGCTGGGGTTTAATTGGTAGGTCTCAGGAGGAGCTGAGCAGCTGAGTTCTAGGCTCTTTCCTCTCTTTGAATAGCCCATGAAGGTGCATATGGCCCAGCCAGTTGAAGCCAAGGAGGCTCAATGCCAAGACTTCAGTTCCAGCTACTGGGAGAGAGGCTCTTTCCACCAGACACATCCAAGGGGCTCAGAAGCGAAGGTCACAGGGACTACAGACTTTGGTTGGTGACCTCTCTCAGGTAACCAACCAAACTGAAAATAATCATTGACTTAAGTTGGTTACTCAGGAGATAGACTGAAAATCACTGAGATTTACATGGAGGGAGTTTATTCTGCTGTGTGCAGTGGGGGAGTAAAGGAAGAAGTACTAGACTGAGCAGATGGAAGACGTCAGCTGTGATGCACAGGAGCTTTGAATCTGAGATGGCTTCAAAATTATCCTACCTTGAGGCATAGAGGCCTTTGTACCCCAGCTCCACTGAGTAGTCATTGTATGCAGGCTGTCCCCTGTCCCTGTCCCAAAGGTTATGATCTTGGGTGAAGCGACATTCCTTCAGCTGAGGTCAGCTCCCAAGTGAGAACCATCACAAGTTGCCTAAACTCCCATCAGGTGGACAATAGTGCCTTAGCAATGCAGAGGGGATTGACACATTCCAGCATCTAGTACAAGCATCATGGCTAGAAATGAGTACCAGTTTGTAACTGGAAAAGAGTCTATAAGCTTCTACCTTATACAGTATCCTGACAGTAATAAGGCAAAATGGCATGATTAGAGTCATATTACTTGTAAAAAGGGGGCTCTCTGAAAACATAGAAAGTAGAAGGCAGATGTATTGTTTAGGGGCACTTGAATTTAGCACTGACCCTAATCCACCCCTCTCCTCCACCCCTAACCCAAGTACCTGAAGAGCTGGGTATTTGTGGATATTCCCTCGTATAAATGTATATAATTGTAAGTTATGTTCTTCTGGAATAGGAATATAGCTTAAATAAGGTAAGCATTCAGTTGTTTTCTCCACTCTTACGAGACTCCAACATGCAGTTGATCCTTGAACAACAGGTTTGAACTGTACAGGTCCAACTTATATGCAAATTTTTTCAATAAATACTGTAAACGTATTTTCACTTCCTTATGATTTTCTTAATAACATTTTCTTTGCTCTAGCTTACATTAGTGTAGGAATACAGTATGTAATACCTGTAACATACAAAACGTGTGTTAATCAACTGTTTCTGTTACGAGTAAGGCTACTAATAGTTAAATTTGGGGGGAGTCAAAAGTTGTACACAGATATTTAACTGCATGGAGATCGGTACTCCTAACACTCTCCCGTTGTTCAAGACTCAAATGTAATTTCTCCCAAGGATCCCCAATTACCTCAATCTCTAATCTCTAGGGATCTCTTCTCAGTTCTGTCCTTTTCCGGCACTTATACTGCTGAGTACCACCACCCATGTTGAAAAGATTTGTCCCGCATCACACCACTCAGTCTCTCACAGAGATCCTGTTTCTTTCTTCCGACCATATCTCAAAGGTAGGTTGACCCCAAAATTCTATTCTCACGTTGTTCACTAAGTGCTAATGATTTTATCTCCAAATGTCTACCAGATCCAACTACCTACTCCACTCTGTTCACGCAACAGGCCTCACCATCTCTTGCTATGACTATTTATTTGCAGTCGATTCTTTTTCTCCTTTCAATTATCTTCACAGTGATCTTTCTAAAATAGACATCTCTAAACACAACACACCATGCTTTAAAATTCTACACGATGTGGCTCGAATTGAAAGTCAAGGTCCCATTGAATAAGGTTGATGTCCCACTCCCGATGCTCCACAACATGTAGAGAAAGTCACAAAAAATGCGAACAGAATGTTAAGCCAAAAGTCTAGCAAACTATGTCATCTTTTTCAATCTAGACATGCCATCCCAGCCACTGTCCCCTTCATCCCCCTTATCCTGCTCCCAACTGCACAAAACTCACATACAAAGCCTCTATGGTATTCGCAGCTCTAGAGAAAGTTTATAAAGCCCATTGCTTTAAGCCGTGCCTCGGGTCCATTGAGAAAGCAGGCTGTCAGGATGTGGCCATGTGCAATGCAACAAGAGGAAGATACGGTACCTAATGATTATGTTACAAAGACAGGAAAGCTAAGAGACAAGAATCAGTTTAATTCTCTCTCTCCTGTTTGCTTAGCTGCTCGCTAAGCCAGGATGGGCAGCATGAAAGAAGGTTACATACACCAAGGAGAAAAGAGCAAATCATTGACATTTACCAAAGTCAGGAATCTCTGTTGGCTACACATGCCTTTATTCAGATCTTAACCTTTGCTGGGAGGCTGAGAAAAAAAATTAATTTTAAGATAGAGTAGTTTATATTATTTCATAATGAAATATAACTACTACATATCAAAAGGCAAGCTGTTCCATGAAAGAAAAGTAACTTTTCAGTAGGTACTGATATAGGCAAATTTGGTTAGTCATCATAATAAAAATCACAGTAATAGCTAACATTTCACGAGAATTTATAGGCCAGGCACTAGTCTAAGCATTTTCCATGAATAGACCATTTAATTTTCACAACTCTATCAAGTGGATGCTACTGTTGTCTGTTTTACAGATGAGTAAACTGAGGCACAGAGAGATTAAGCACTTGGTCCAGGTCACACCACGATGAATGGCTGAGCCAGAATGGGTACTGGTCACACTCCAAACCCTAAGCTCTCAACCACTCACCATTCCATCAGCTTCATGGAACCAGAATTCTCAGCCCTTGACCTAGTACCTGCTAGCTCTCCAGCCTTAGTCAATTTCCTAACAGCTCCGAGTCTCAGTTTCTTCATCTTTAAAATGGGGATACTATTGCTCCCTCAGAGGGTTACTGTGGGGACTGTGAAAGTGTCTCAACTAGCTCAGGGCCTGATACATAATAGAACTTTAAAAAATATTAACCTCCTTCCTTTTCTTTTTTCCTCTTTGAAAAAGAGCTCATTTAATACACGAAGAACATGCCATAGAAAAATTCAGCCTGCATTTCATATATTTTCAACTAAGAAAGCCAGTAAAAGAAAACCTATTGTTATTTAACCAATATCATCACACGCTTAGCAGGGTGTGGTATTTATGATATTTGTGAAAAAACAAATGTCTCTTTAGAAATTCGTGAGACTATTGGGAAGACACATCAACTTTTGGGGGCTTCTGGAATGTTGCAATAAATTCTCTCTTCTATCAGCTGAAATTCAGGAATTCAGACGAAAGTGGCGGGCACAAGCCCAACTTTGCAGCAGGGTGGAGAGATTTAAGATCTAAAAGTTAATAGTCATAGTCACTGAGTTACACTCTAATTCTTCCAGGTCCCTTGAATAATACTGGATTTATCATAACACCAAATAACATCTCTAGACTAAATCCCAAAGACTGAAAAGACAAATCTAAATATATAACTAGGATGACTACTCCTTAGCATCATAAAAGATGATATATATTTTTCCCCAAACCCACCGCCTTACTCTGAAAATGAAATTAAGAAGGGGATTGGAAGGAATCATGAACAATGGCTTTAAACAGACTCTAGATAGTCCTCCCAAACTCCTCTTAAAGACATAGCCATTCTGTGACAGATCTTTCATTTGATTTCACCAGTCCTTTGGTAGGGTGAAACAGACCCCAGCAGAATATGGATTCCTGATCCGAATCCCAGAAAGACTGCCTACCCCCAGATTCCCTCTGACATCTGCCACACAACCGTGCTTACTCTAACGTACGGGCCTTAAAAAGACCAAAATGTTATTTCTCTTAGAACCATATTTAGCAGCTGCTTTGTTCAGTTTCAGCCTAGCTGACAAGTATTATGCTTACAAAAGCAAAATAGAACAAAGAAAACAAGAACAGGAGAACACTCCACATTTATCTTGAGCCTTCAGGCTTTTCAACACCATCATTCTTCCGACGTAAGTACAGCGCTAGGAAGCACTGTGCTGACATGACACTCCCCCCGCCCACCCCCATTCTAGGCCACGCTGCACTCACAAAGTCCCTTAAAGCTCATTTTTTGTTCACCTTCCCTTCTTCTAATGTAGTGGGGACCTGAGTAGCCAAAGGTCCCGCCTTCCACAATGGGGTTTGTTCAGTCCCAGAGCACCACCCACATTCTCCCACCCTACTGTCTGAGGTAGAAGCAGGGGGTCACTGGCCCCTGCCTCCTTGTGCTTCCAGCCTAATAAACAAAATAGATATGACCAAATAACTACACATACACAAGTCAATAAATTACAATGGCGAGCAACATGCAGGAAAAGCATGAAGTGCTCCAAGTGTATATACCTGCAACATCTAGAACATAGCCCAGATTCATCTCCATTCACATAATGCCCAAGCCATGCAACTCAAGTAGGAGAGATAATTCAAGTAAATTATATATATAAGATAATTATATATATAAGATGAAACACTGATTGCTAAATTTTCTCACTTGATCATCTGTATCGAACAAATTAAACTATGTAGAATTGTCAGAGGACTGGCACAGAGTTAGAGTTCAGGTCTGGACTCTATTCCTTGCTAGTGCTATTTGACTTCTCATGTTTTCCAATCTGTAAAGTGGTATAATCCCGCTTGGCCTGCCTTCTTTGCAAGGCTGCATCCCGCATGTGAAAGTGCTGGGCAGCTTCCATGCTCCACATGCCCAGCATCATCCTTTGGGAAGGGTGGTCCTGTGTGCAGGAGGACTCCAGGATGCCATCTGCTCCCACGCAGCTCTACCTACCTGGCGAGATGGTATTGGTGTCCTTTTACCATTGCTAGCTCCTGGCAAGGTCAGAACATGGTCCCAGACAAACCTCAGGGAACATCTTCCTCGATGCTTGTAGCTTCTTCTAGCCCTCGGGTCAGGAAGACCAAGAGGGCTCTCAGATTTCTATCCAAAGCTATAGTTCCTTTCTTTTTCCTACATCGCCATCAGCTAGGATGAATACTGATTAAAGTTAACCAATTAATTGACAGTATACCCAGTAAAGATCACAGACTCTATAGTCAAAAAGCCTGATTCTGATCCCAGCTTCACCATTTACTACTAGCTGTGTGACCTTGACTATATTATTTAATTGTTCCATGCCTCAGTTTCCTCGACTGTAAAATAGTGATAACAGTACTACCTACTTTGTGGATTTTTTGACAAAATAATTAATGTATATAAAAGATTTAAAGCAATGTCTGGCATATTATAAGTGCTTAAAAGTGTCTGTTAATAATCCTTTATCCTAGAATGCACACTCCAAGAAGAAATGACTTCTATTGGTTTTGTTCACTGTAGCATCCCTAGTACTTAGATCAGTGACTAGGACATTACGGACACCCAAATATTTTCCGGATGAATCAAGTCTCCATATCACTAGTCCGACCAGTGACAACAACAATGCAGTAAGATCTCTAAAATGTGGAGGAGAGATTTCTGAGGTTGTATTAATAAAATCCCTCTCCCCATTTTACAAAAGAGCAAAGCAAAGCCCAGGCAGGTGTTATATACTCAAAAAAATCACGTTTTTCCAACAGGAGTGTTTAGGAAACTTGTTCAAGGTCTCACCTAGTTAGTGGCGAAACCCTAAGTCCTTTAACTTCTAATATGTTTCCTCTGTTCAATAAAATCCTTTAATAAACCACAGGAATCACTTGCTATCTTTCAAATGGTGGGTCTGGAAGGAAAGGGAGCAGGGGCAGCTGGGAGGGTGGAAAGAAAAGGTAAGCACTTGTACTCAGTCCTAAATGTCAGACATTCTGGGTAAGAAGTGAATGTAACTCATGCCCAGAACTGATGTAAAAAGATTTATCACACATCTCCAATTTAATGTTATTGAGACAGTTGATTTAATAGGTCATATGTACATATCTGTATAGAAGATAAATGGAATCTTTCAAAATATACTTTTTCTCAGTTCACAGACTTTACATATTCCTACTCACATTTATTTTGGCTCCAAATTATTTCCTTACAGGAGAAAACAAAGAATTAGACATAAATTGCCTATTGTTCACTGGCTTACATAGGGCATATATAATTAGGAACATGAAATTAAAAGAATAACCCAAGAAGGACGTATAACATTAACTTGAATATTTTTTTCCGATTTTGGTATACAGATAACCTCAATCCTTTGTCAACTGTTGGGATTCATGGGCCAGCCTTTCTCGTGCTTCCTGATCTGGAGTTCCCGAGCCATGCCCACAACCTGCCTGTGCATATGTGGACGCACAAAGCCCACTGCTCTGTTCGGAGACTATTTTACAACAGATGGAGAAAGGCCCACTAACTCCATAAAGCAGAATGAGAAAATTCCCCAAGATACTAGGACACAAGGCAGATTTGGGACAAGGATAGGAATCTCCACCTTCCAGAACTTTCCTCAACTCTCCCACAGTCTGTGCAAGCTCAGACATGGCAAGTTGCTTTAAGAGTCAACATGTACATAAAGGCCCACCACCTTGGTCCCTTCGCTCCCATCATTAGCTTGTCACAGAGATTATACAGCTGTTTGGAGAAATGTATCATAGAGTTTATGGAGATTTGCAAACACAGGATATCTCTAGACCTGTCAGGACAGACATGCTAACTTTCCAGTATTTCCAGCAACACGAGGTCGAAATGATGGGAATCAGACCAGCAAAGATTTTGGCATTTTGCCTTTTCAAAGATGCTTAGAAAAAGAAAAAAAGACAGCAATTGCAGCAGATGGACTTTAAAGACAATAACTGATTACCTAAATAATTAAATAAGAAAGATTAGGAAACCATCCAAGGTTCTATTTTAGAAAGAGAAGCCTTAACCCTTCCCCCAAAGAAACTCATTTACTACCTGCTTACAACAGACCAACAGCACTTTACATGTGCTTGAAAGCATTTTAACATTTCTCTTCACACCTATAAGAAAACATGCAGTTGACGACAGGCCCTCTCTATGGGGTCAGGAGGTTAATGTTGGCTGGTTGAACTTCCAGTGCCAAAACACACATTCTCTCCACTGTCTCCAACCTGCACCATCTGAAGGCATCCCTGGAAACCATGGAAACCATTATAAAGCTGGCCAGTGACACAGGAATTCTGGGAACCCTTTCTTATAAGGGGGGGGGGGGTAAATAAAAAATTAAAAATGGATTTTTTTTT